>NC_142505.1:90480833-90786250 GCF_057876585.1 Rhinolophus sinicus | reverse complement strand
TGCTTTTAGATTCCATGTCTTTAGGGACTGTGGCCACATAGTTTAAGTGGACAAGTTTCCTAAGCGGCTCCCTAAGAGGGGGAAGGTCTGCCGCCTGGAGCCTTGAAATAAAACATCAAAGCCGCTGCAAATAGGGATGCTATCGCCCACTGGTCTCCTTATCACGGATTCCTAGCATCCTAACCCTTTAGAACTCTATGTAGATCCCTGGGCAGCTCGGAGCAGGCTGCATCTTGGATAAGAATGCAGGCTCTGCAGACAGATGGCCTCAGTCCCAGCCTGGCTGTTTATCAGCTGCATGAGCTTGGGCAAGTTGCTCAACTGTCCAGGATCTTGGTTTTCTCATCTGTAAACTAGGAATAACAACCATACCTTCTGAGTGAGGTGAGATGGTGCATGCGCACGGAGAGGGTTCAGCTTGGCTGCTGCCATGGTCAGTGCAGGATCTTAGGAAAGGAGAAGACCTAGTTGTTCATCCAGCCCAGTGTGCACATCCCCTGCCTCGGATGGCTGGCCCCGGGCCT
This sequence comes from Rhinolophus sinicus, assembly GCF_057876585.1. Taxonomy (NCBI): domain Eukaryota; kingdom Metazoa; phylum Chordata; class Mammalia; order Chiroptera; family Rhinolophidae; genus Rhinolophus; species Rhinolophus sinicus. The sequence continues at coordinate 90,785,726 of NC_142505.1, read as the reverse complement.
TGGCCTGCACACCATCCCTGAGAGGGAGCAGCAAGAGCAGCTCCGTGAGGGAAAGTTCTGGTGTGGAGCCCTGGCACTTGTCATGACTGGGGTGAGACTGTCCTGACACACAGGCCATCCATCGAGCCTTTCCCCCGGTGGCGCTCAGAGGCGGGACATGCTTTCCCGTTCCCATCCCTACCACCCTCCCTGGTCTACCCCACAGGGAATAGTCCCAACTCCTCAGGGACAGAGCTGAGTTACTGGACCACCTGCTCACTAGCCTCTTTGTTGAGAATCTTTTGATAGTAGGAGCTGAGAAAACATAGCCAAGGGCAGGCAGTGCTGGCCCCCCACTGATCCAGTTCCCACAGTTTCCCTACTCAGCATGGAAAGAGCTAGAGTGAGTAGAGAGAGCACGAGGTCATCTGACAGAGGGAACCTGGCTGGGCAGGTGACTCAGTCTCCTCTCACTTCACAGGTAATGGGCAGAAAGCTCCTAGCATATAGTTGGTGCTCAGTCAGTGCCGGTATTCTGTTTTACATTTTTGATCATGTGCCCCTGAATCCCAGCACTTTGGAAAAGGACTGTCAGTCAGGCCACACCCACCATCAGACCTGGCTTCTACTCTGCTCAGTTCCCTGCCCTTCCCCGGGTCCAATCTGGAAACAGCCGCTTGTGGGTATCTAACTGCCTTTTTGGTCTAAACAGTAGCTGTGGTTCCCTCCATGTTCCTAGTAATTAGAGGCCAGAAAAGCTAGAGGGAGAGGTCAAAGGCTAAAGACTGGAAAAGCAACCTGGAGTCTTGAGATCTCCCATGTCCCACCGAGGGCTGGGCGACCTTGACTCAGACCCTCCCGCCATCACCGCAGGCCTCTGCCTCTTCTTCAGACCAAATACCTCCAGAGACGGTACAGGCCTCGAGGAATACTAGAACGTTAGAAGTGGGCACATCTCTAGAAATAAAAAGTCCTACTGCCTCATTTACTGGTATGTTATTAATGGAAATGTCTAACTTATGATGATACAGAAGAATTACAAAAAATTAATCTTATTTATATATCAGCCCCCTGCTTCCCCCAATCTCCACATGACAAAGAAAACCCTTTTGGTTTTTGGTGTATATCTTCCAGATCCTTTTTAGCCTTATGTAAATATGTCTCAGTAAACATAAAAAGCCATAGCATTTCAAAACTCAGGCTCTAGAGTTAGACTGTGTGGGTTCAAATCCTAGCTTCATATCTTACTGGCAAGTTATTCAACCCATTTAGGCCACTGTGTCCCCATCAGTAAATGGGAAATGATTGCATTTATATCATAAGGTGGTTTGGAGAATTAAACGAGATAATCCACATAAATCATTTGGCACAGTGGCTGGCAGGTAGAAGACTCAAGAAAGAAGCGATAACTATTTTATTAGTACTGATGTTTTGTAACCTGCTCTTTCACGCAATAGTTCATGGCCTCATTTTCATCTCAACTGTGTGTATTTACCTGTGGCTGCTGCTGCACTGCAATGGCGGGCCCACAAAGCCTAACGGAAGAATTTTGTCAATTCATGGTCCAGATCAGTGATTTCAGGCCGTGTTCTGTGGAAACCTAAGGTTCCATCCAGGGATCTCAAGGAAAAGAGAGGAGGAAACGGTGGGACTCTAGGCCTCCAGCACTTCTCTACCAAGATTGACCCTCTTATTTGTTAAAATGAACCAGTTGTTCTGCCAAACACTTAAGGAAGAAATTATCCCAATGCTCTACAGTCTCTCTCAGAACAGAAGCAGAGGGAATACTTCCTAACTCACACTGTGAGGCCAGCATTACCTTTATTCCACAACCAGACAGACAGTACAAGAAAACTGTGAACCAATATCTCTTATGAACATAGATGCAAGAATCCTCAACAACATATTAGCAAATCAAATCCAACAGTGTATAAAAAGAATTATATACCACGACCAAGTGCGATTTATTCTAGGTATGCAAGGCCGGTTTAACATTTGAAAATTAATGAATGTAATCCATCACATCATTAGGCTAAAAAGAAAATCACATGATCATATCAATAAATGCAGAAAAAGCATTTGTCAAAGTCCAATACCCATTCATGATAAAAATTCTCAGTAAACTAGGGATGGAGGGAGCATCCTCACTTGATACAGAATATCTACAAAAATACCTACCACTAACATCCTACTTAATGGTGACAAACTTGAAGCTAAGATCAAGTACAAGACAGGGATGTCCTCTCTTACCACTGCTTTTCAGCATCGTACCAGAAATCCTTGCTCATGAAACAAGAAAAGAAAAGGAAGGAAGAAATAAAACCGTTTGCAGATAAAATGATTGTTTATATGGAAAATCCAAAAGAATCGGGGTTCAGAGAGCTTCCACGTTGGGGAACATATTCACGTACTAGGAAGGTGGTGTACCCCCAACTCCACAGGGACAGAAACTACTGCACTTGTGACTCTCCCGGACCTCACTCTATGAATCTCTTCATCTGGCTGTTCAAGTGTATCCTTTATCATTTCCTTTAACACCCGGTAATTAAGTATTTTCTTGAGTTTCTGAGAGCTGTTCCAGCAAATAATTAAATCCAAGGGGGAGAAGATCATGGGAACCTCTGATTTGCAGCCAAGTCAGACAGCAGTGGACCTACTACTCGCGATTGGCATGTGAGTAGGGAGTCTCGTGGGACTAAGCCCTTAACCTGTGGGATCTGACACTCTGTCCAGGCAGTGTCACAATTGAGTTAAATTGTAGGACACCAGTTGATGTTGCAAATTGCTTGGTGTACAGGAAAAAGAAATCCCCACACATCTGGTGACCAGAAGTGTTAGAAATGTCCTGTGTGAATGTAAAGGAGAAAGACACAAGAAGAGAACTGGAGGTCTTTCCCACACAACCATGTATATGGCAAAATGTTAAGATTTGTCAAAGCCAGTAGGTAGATACAACGATTTTAACTTAATTATCCTCTATACCTTCTTTGTATACTTGAAATAGTTCATAAATTAAAAAAGACTTGATATATAAACATGGAAAAGATTGCCAATAGTTCAAAAGGATATACAATGAAAAATAAATGTCCCATTTATTTGTGGTCCTACTCCTCAGAAACACTGATTATTACCGAGTTCATATGTACCTTTCAGGAATAGTCTGCAAATGCGAGCTTGAATACCCCACAGAGCTGCTGCACTCAGAATCATGAACCATCCTGACACCCATGGATGTCCGATTCTCCTCACCCACTGGGCAGCAGGCCTGCACACTGAGGCCTTTCTTTGGAGAGTCTACATCATGATCCTGTATTTCAGACGTTCATTAGAAACCACTCTTTGTTTCCTCTGATATTGGACCTGCACCTATCTTGTGTGTCTCTTCCAATCGGCACTTATGTGGGCTTCTCTTATTTAATCAGGGTCAGTTTCCCTGGTGAATGCCTGCTTCTCTCTCTGACGTGTTCTCCCCAGGGTCCCCAGAATGAAATTTTCGTATGCCAAACCACTTATATTTTAAGTCAGACCATCGCAAACATCTCAAAATTTGGTAAAAATCAGTCCAGCCATTATCTTACGATGGGGTACACAAATAGACAAGACGTCACAAACTTCACTTTGTTACATGGATAAATTCCCCACTCTTCCCCTGCTCTGACCTTTAGGAAAGACAAAAGAGAGAAAACTCACAAAATGAGAGCACACTTAGCACACTGTTCTGTACCCTGCTTTTTCTTTTTCTTATCACTATGTGTTGAATGGTTTCATGTTTCACATCAGTCCACATAGTTTTGCCCTTGCGTTTATAGTATAAATACTGGTTCAGTTCCATTTGTGAATATACTGGGGGCTAAAATCAATAATTTATTCTTTCTAAAATAAAGTCTTAATTTCTGTTAAGTATAGTACAACAAACAAATCACTTGGATCACTTAAAGTCCCATGTCCTGGGTGAACGGGGATGTTTGGTCACCGTATATAAATACTGTATAAACGTTTAACAAGTGTGAATAGGAGGTGGTGAGCAATCTTCATCTTCGCCCTAGAACAAAACCATTAACCAAATATCGTCCATGTGAAATAAGGATTTTTCTAGGACTTTTGTTATCATGGTTAGAAATGGCCTTGTGCTTATAGGATTCCATTGTATGATTTCACCATAACTTTATTAAACCCGTTCCCTCCTGATGGACACTTAGTTTCTTTCCAGTGTTTTGCTGGAACAAACAAGTCTGCCATAAATGTCCTTATTTATTCCATAAACTGGTAAATTGCGCATAATAATTTGTTTTGAAAATAAGGTTTTCCTGCTAAAAACAAAACTTAAAAAGCTGCAGGATTAAAGACTCTTTCATCTTGGGCCTTCTGTGAGTCGCCCTTTCTTCAGGTAACTGACCGAATGGAGGATGAGTTTAAAATGGGTTGGCAGGCAACTCCTGGGAAGGAAGCCCAGGCAAAAGGGGAGGCTTCCTGGGGTGCTCGAGAGAGAAAAACAACCCCATGCTGTGGTTCCCAGCATGGAGGGGGTGTTTATCAAGGCGGGTGGGAGATGAGTTGGCCAGACTTCGAGGGGTCCAGTGTTGGCTGGGAGCAGGGCTGAGAGACTGGAGCCATTCAGCTGTGTTCTAAAAGGAGCAGGGAGAGGAAGGAAAAACAAGCCCAGACACACACTGGGTGGCTGCCGGCTGGCCAGGCTCTTGGTACAAGCAGCCCAGTGCCAGGCTATGGGGCCCAGCCAGCTCTCCCCCCGGGAACCCACCCCAGACTGGGCAGGTTTAGGTCAGTTCTGAAATTGTTTCTTGGGTTATTAGAAATAATTTTTTTACAGAGTATGGGATAAGTCAGTACTTTTCCAGAGAGATGGGCTACCTGGACCAGAAAGGTGATTTTCTATCAGGTTCTATGTGTGATGCTTATGTATTAATGCATCTTTATCCATCAAAGGGGCTGCAGCATCACTTGCCAGACTATTGTGTGTGGGATGCTCCTAGTGAAACACAAGGTCCAAAAGACAAAAAAGTTTGGAAAGTGCCAGATCTTCAAAATCAAACAAAATTCTCCATTGTGGAAAACCTTCAATATGCTATTAATACTATACTTCATGAATTTTCCAAAAGGAGATCTGTGTGGAAAAAGCCAGGTTTGGTGTTGAATGAGGATGGAATGCCCTGTACCACAGGCTGTATTTGCAAGTCTTTGCCATCCTGGAGTCATTGGGTAAGGCTGGTAACTTGTATCTCGGGTCCCTTCCCCTGGAAAGAACTTGAAAATAAAATGCACTAATTTGCTGATGAATATTAAGAAGTCCTTTCCCCTCTCTGAGCTTCACATTCTCCTCTGTCAAATGAGGTGGTCAGACTATTTCAGTTATTTTTTAACTTTTGGATCCGAGGAAGCCTTCTGCCAAACAAAGTCTTAAGCATCATCCTACACAAAACAGATGAAAGTGGTCATTAACCAAATTTTTTTAAAGGTAATATTACATCATTATAACACGGAAGTGTTTACTGTAAAAGTCAGGATAGAGGTACTTTTAGGAGCAAGGAGGTAGTGGTGATTGGGGCGAGGCACAAAAAGGGCTTCTGGGGTGGCTACAAAATTCTATTTCTTGACCTGATTGGAAGTTTCAAGTGGTATTTTTCTAATCATTCAGTAAACTATAAAAATATTATATTACTAATGCATTATAAAAACAATCACTGAGAAAAGTAGAAAAAATTTTAATAAGAATAAAAATACAAGGTTGGACAATTAAGTTTGCCAACTCATCCTCGAAAAAGTGCTACACACCTCATTGCTCAATATCACTGTGCTCACCTTCAAAGTACTCCCCTTGGGAAGTTATGCACCAACACCAGCGCCCAGTCCATCCTTCAAAGCAATTTTGGAACTCTTTTTCTGGAATAGCCATCAGAGCTGTCGTCATATTACCCTTGATGTCCTGAATGTCATCAAAATGTTTTCCTTTCAATATTTCTTTTGTTTTTGGGTAAAGAAAGAAGTCATTGGGGGCCAGATCGGGTGAGTAGGGAAGGTGTTCCAATACAGTTATTTTTTTACTGACTAAAAACTCCCTCACAGACAGTGCCGTGTGAGCTGGTGCATTGTCATGATGCAAGAACCACGAATTGTTGGCATAAGGTTCAGGTCGTCTAATTTTTTCACGCAGCCTTTTCAGCACTTCCAAATAATAAACGTGGTTAACTTTTGTCCAGTTGGTATAAATTCATAATGAATAATCCCTCTGATATCAAAAAAGGTTAGCAACATCGTTACAATGAGTTTGTGAACTTAATTGTCAGACCTTGTAGAAGACAAAACAAAAAAATCAATCACTCAGAATCCAAATGTGTCAATTAGGTTTAGTTGCAAGAGGCAGACTCTCCAAAATAAAAGTAGCTTAAATAAGATAGAAATTTATGTTTCTTTCTTGTAAATGAAGGGTGGCGGTGAGCAGTCCAGGGCACTGTAAGTAATGTAAGAACTCAATGATCATCAAGGACCCAAGGCTCCTTCTATCTTTTTGTCCACCAGCTTCAACATGAGACTTCCAATTCAAAGTCCAAGATGGCTGACTGAGCTCCACCATCATGTCCACCTTAGAGCGAACAAGAAGGATAAGAAGGGCACACCATCTCATTTTAAGAAAACCCCCAGAAGTAGTACTCACAACCTTTATTTACATCTCATTGACCAAAACTTAATTGCATAGCCTTCCCTATCTGCAAGGGATGCTGGGAAATGTAGTCTTCTATCTGGGTGGCCATGAACCCACCCAACTGTAGTTTCCACAAGGGAAAAAAGGTTAGATTTAGGAGACCAACAGAATCTACCACACATATTAATGGATTTTGGTTTTTGATATGTTGAAATTTAATGGGTGACTGATATCAGTGTCTTTGCTGCTTTTCAGTCACAGTTTTAAATATAGCTTGAGGTATACAAAATGAGATGAATATTAGTCTGTGGAACTGCAGAAGCACTCACAGAATGGGGCTTATAAAGCCCTGAACTAGTGCTCGCTTCGGCAGCACATATACTAAAGCCCTGAACTAGAGATTCCCTAAGAGCGTTTCTAGCTTTGACATTCTAGAATTCTATGAAAGCCCTACCCCCTTCCATGAGCCTCCAGAGGACTTTATCTCTGGGGACTGGCAGGGGACTTCTCGTAACCTTTGGGACTGAGAACTGTGCTCATTGTTTCTTCTGAGTCAGCACAGCCCCAGCCAAATATCTTGAAAAGCTCTCTGTCATTTCAGTGGCCTTCCCTCTCGGGCTGGGAGTTCCCCAGAGAAGGTGTAGCTTACTGAGACATTGAAAACTCAGTGTTTCAAACCAGTGGCTGCCTCTTAGCAGGGAGTGGCTCAGACGTTCCCTCCAGAGTTTCAGAGATCTTTCTGGTAGAAGGGCCTACCTTTGGCTCAACCCTTTCATTTTTCAGAGGAAGAAGCATGGATCCTGAGAGGTTAAGAGATTCATATGACGTCACCAGCAACTTAGAGCAGGGCTAGGCCACCTACTGACTTGTTTTGATGTTTTCTATTATCATTCATTATAATAGCTCAAATTTCATGTTAAGCACATCACATACCTCATCTCATTTAATCCTCACAATAAACCTGAGAGGTAAGTACATTTGTTTTCTTTCTTGGTCATTTCCCGGATGAAGAAACTGCAAGCCGAGGCTACATTGTTTCTCAGTGTGAATCTGAATTTGAATCCAGGAAATGCAAGTGCAGAGTCTGGGCTTTAACGTCTATGCTAAGAACCACTGCCTCCCACGCCTGCTCTTGGCATGGGGAGGACAGACCACTACGGAGCAGGAACACTTCACCACACCCTTGGATATCACAGCCCCTCATCCACCCTTCACCCCACGGTTATGCTCCTTCATCAACTTCTTGATGTCTAATTCAGCAGTTTGGCCCAGGGAATAATATGCCCTGAGCTGTGGATACAAAATGTTCCACAGTGTGAAAGCCCATACCCCAGACAAAGCGGGTGTGTTGGTATATTTACCAGGAGCACCTGTCTACGTGAGACACTCCTCTAACACCCCCAAAAAGGTCAAATGGTGCTTCAAAGCCTGCAAGGGTTCTGACGCTAGATGTAGGGATCACGACCTCCCCCAGAGGCAGTGCCGTCCCTGGGCCTTGCCCAGCAGCTTGCAGCCTATCTCCCTTTCCGGCAGTTTCTGTGTTGTATACAAAGTGGCACTGCAGCAGCAGGGCATTTCCACCTGCCAGTGCTCACGCTTCCCCTGGGCAAAGGAGCTGAGGAATCGCCGGCCTAATGGACAACAGGAAGCTCTCAGGGTGAGACGCACTGAGGGAACTTGAGCGGTTTCGCTCACTCCCGCCTCTCCAGGCTTCTCCTTGTCCCCCAGCACAGAGGGCATTTAATCTGTTTCAGAGGTGGAAAAAGACTGGGATGAGGTAATGGGCCTAAGAGACTCTAACTTAGAGAAGGTTCTAGAAAAGGTATTGTTTTTGTCCTTCATTCTGAGAACATTTCTGAGAGGAATGAAGGCGGGGGTGGGGAATGCTGGGCCCGTGGGCTGAGAGGATGGCGGGTTGGAGCAGTGAAAGGGAATCAACATAGCTGACCTGCCTCAAATAAGGGCGCAACCCTGGAAAATCCCAAAGCTCCGGTGGCCCGAGTCAGTGCAGAACCACAACTGGAAGAAACAAAGCCCAATTGTCACAAGTTATTAAAAAGCCCTATAACCTTTACTTTTATATCTCTAAGAGCATTAAAGGGGATCTAATTAATAATCCCTAGAAAACTCCATTTCTGTTCCCATCAAATTCTCTCATCTCTCCTATTGCCCAACTGCTAGGAAAGTCTATAAAACCCCCACCCAGAAATTATGGATTAGTCTTTCTTTCTTCCTTCCTATTAATTTTTAAAAAAAATTTTTAAGAACTTTTAAATTTTGAAATAATCATAGATTCACAAGAAGTTGAAGAGATGGTAGTACTCAGGGGTCCCCGTGCCTTTTACCCAGGTTACATCTTACATAATTTTTTCTACTAAATGTTAACAGCTCATCTCATCCTTGCAACAACTCTGAGATTACTGCTCTCATCACCATTTTTACATGAGAATAAACTGAGTCCCAGAGAGCTTAAATACATCACTCAAGTCCCTAGCAATTTGGTGCAGAATCAGGACTCAGATTCGTGTGTACTGACCAAGACGTATACATGCACACAGGAATTCTCATTCTTCCTCCATCCCCTCCCTGACCCCTCCAGGAAAGAGGAAATGTCTTGAAGAGGCCCAGTCACCAAAAGAATGCAGTTCTTCACATGCCTCAGAGAGTTAAAGGCCAACTAGAACTTGCTAAAAGTTGGAGGAGCCTCACCTACATAGCTTGGCTGTAGACTCACCAAAATTAGGCTTGTGACCCAGACAGCAGCTCCAGACACTGCTTCAGCTCCTTTCTAAAGCTGGAACAAATTCTTGCCCCCCTTAAGGCTGCCCTTTGCCCTCTCCCATGACTTTCTTCCCTTCCCTCTTCCTGTTTTGGTGTTTCTCTGAAGCCCAGGGTGATGGGCCTCTGCCGTACGTAGGAAATATCATCTCCTTTCTCTTAAAACTACAGCTGTGGCCCATCTTGTCTCACAGATGTGAGAAAGGGCTATATGTCTGCTGAGTGAACATGAAATCTCAGAGCCAGAAATCTGATTTCTTCTGTTGAAAGTGACGGGAAACCCAAGCCAAACAAGCATAAGCAAAAAGGGGATTAATTGGCTCCTGCAAACAAAAAGTCCAGGACTAGCTCTGTTATCATGTAGGGATTGCACTCGGCTGTGTGTCACAGAAACCAGACTCCACACGCTTTTATCTCATTTGGCAAAGCCACTTGGCCATCTTGGGAGGGTGTAGGTTCTGAGTGGTCTTTGGTGTTGCTGCAGGTCCTTCAGTCAGCTTCCCTGGTGCCTTTCATCTCCCTGTTGCTCTACTTCTAGTCTCCTGTCTGCAATCAGAGAACGAAGGGGGATGAAGGACAGAGTGCCCCTCCTTTCACAAGTTTCCCCAGAAGCCCCAGGCACTGACTTCTGTTTAGTAAGTCACTGGCCAGAACCATGTCACATGCCTCCCTGCAATGCCAGGGAGTCTAGGAAGCGGAGTATTTTGAGCTGGACCTAGAGCTCCCTAAGCTAAACGGAGGGAGGGTCTACTGATTAGGCGGAAGAGGACACAAATAGCAGTGTCTGCCCCAGGCTGGGTTAGGGGCTCAGACCAATGTCTCAAGATAGTCTCTCCCTGTCAGTCAGTCAGTCAGTCAGTCAGTCTCTCTCTCTCTCTCTCTCTCTCTCTCTCTCTCTCTCTCTCTCTCTCTCTCTCCCTCCCCACTCTGCTCTCCATGTTGGCTTCATGCTCACACAGGCCTCCCCTTGTGAGCTCAGGAAGGCTGCTGCTACTCTGGCTCTTACTCCTAGTCCAGCCGTGGAGGAGAAGTCCAGATTCTTTTTTGCAGGCTTACAATTCCATCTCATATTCCTCCTGAAAGAGTTCCTGTGGCCACCGGGAAAAGGATAGCTTAACTCAGTCTCCTGCTCGTTTTCTAAGCAAGTCTAAGCAGGAGAGGGAACTCAAGGCATGGTTCCCAAAGAAGGGGAAATGGATGCTGGTGGCTCAAAACCAAACATCAACAACACGCTGGCGGCCCCAACAAATCATAAACAAATGTCGACTGCTGAATCTGAAGCAGAAATTTTTAAATCATTGAAGGTGTGTCAGAGCTTCCCTAAATATTTGATTTAAATTTTATGTTTTAGATCGGAGGTTCTCAAAGTGTGGTCTGGGGGTCCCTGTAAGCGTCCACCAGGCTCAAACTACTTTCCTAACACTACTAGGAACTTATATGCCTTTGTTACTCTCGTTCTCTCACAAATGTACAGTGAAGTTTTCCAGAGGTTACATGGTGTGTGGCTACATGATATGTGATATAATTGCTCTGACAACTAATGAGGTGTGTGTACCTGTGTATTCTTGTTGTTTTTTTTTTTTAAATCTTAGTTTTAATTTCTAATACAGTAAATACAGATAGATAACCCACTAAATAAAAGTTCGTTGGGGCTCACAAAAAATTTGAAGAATATAAAGGGATCCTGAGAGCAAAGCTTTGAGAACCATGATAAAGGGTAGTGGAATAGGCCACTTTAATACATTTCAGAGTAGCGTCTTCTGCAATCCGCCAGGTCTTTCAGATATTAGATTTACTTGAAAATATCAAATAAGGAACAATAACATTTATAAATGTTACATAACAAATTGTAACATTCGAGACTATAATTAGTTTAGCTTTTGGTATTAGTCAGGTTCAACCATCAATGACAGAAAACCAAAAGTGGCAGTGTCTTAAACGATACAAAAATGTGTTTTGGTCTCACATAAACAAAATTGGGAGGCAAGCCATCAAGGGCTGGCATTGTGGCTGCATGATTATCAGAGACATAGATTCATTCCATTTGGTCGCTCTGCCACACTCCACATGGGGTTTAAACCTCATGTTCCAAAGTGGCTGCTCAGACTCCAACCACCCCAGTCACATTCTGTCAGCAAGACACGTCCCAGGAATTGCATGTGTGGGGAGAAACAGATCTTCCTCAAGGTTCTCTTGGCTCATCTAATAATCAAATAGACATGAGACAGATTAGCAAGAAAAACAACCAAGTTTAATACATACATATGTATGGGAACCCCGCATACATGAGAGAGTCAGAGACCCCACATGCAGGAGAGGTTCTGAGACAGAAAGGGAAAAGAAGGTGTATATGACATTCTGAGTTAAGTGTGAGGTCGGGCGCCTGGGGCTTTAGGGGGAGGAAGGTCACTGCAGAACTATCAGAAGAACAAATGTCAGGGACTAGTAGTTGGCCCTGACACATAGATATGTCCAAAAGGTTACCTTTGATAATCTCTTATTATGAGCAGGCCCAGAATTTAAATTCTTAAGAGGAAGGGGCGAGCAGGACTCTCTCTTGACCCTGCAGGAGATCAGCTGCCTTAGGTCAAAACAATCTACGTACCATAGAGGCACTTCTTAGAATGACTTGTTCTGAACACCTAACCCGTTTACAGCTACAGTCCTGGGCTGCTCAGCACCAGAGATATTCTGGGAAAAGCATCGTCAGGCAACGGATTCCTGGTGCGATCACAGAGTGCGCTTCCACAGCCCTAGTGGTACAGCCTGCCACTGTGAGTGTACGAGCTACACGTTTATACGACTGGCCGTGTACCTGTTTACACCAGCATCTCCACAGACACGTGAGCAACTGTACTGTAAGGCCTGACAGTAGGCTTTTCCTTTTGTAATGCTTGGTCAGGGGCTCTGTTTTCCAAAAGGGACTTTGCATGAATAATAACTTGATCTCTGGAAGGCTAAGGGGCTTCCAGTGAGACTAGAACTGAGTGAGAAGTAGATTCCAGGCTGCCTGACCCTAGTCCTGGACTCACTTTATAATACCAGAGCTTCTCAAGGTGGGACGCTCACCATGTTTTTTGTTCTGAAGACGATTTTAGCATGAAACTACACTGAACGCACAGAGTAAGTAAATTCTTTCCTTTCCAAGTCTTTTCTAAGCCTTCTGATGACATTGAAAAGAAAGTCTTAGTTTGCTGCTGTGAAACTGCTAACACCTCTCCAGCATTTAATAATCTGTTTTTTTAAGAAGAGAGCTGACTTGAAGACTCAGAGTCCTCGACACAAGTAACAGGATTAATTTAATGTCTCATGGAAATTTTCGAGCATTCTTCAAAGCAAAGAGAATATCATTAACCTCCCAGGTATTCATCACCCAGCTTCCATTACTATCAATCACTCCCATTACACACTTTTTTTCAGAAGTACTTCAAATCTCATCCACTCTATCATTACACCCATAAATATTTCAGTGTGTATAGCTAATAGATAAAGACTTTTCAACCTAGCCACAATTCCATCACCTCGCCTAACACCACTAAAAGTAATTCCTTAGTAATCACGCAATACCCAGTCTGTGTTCAAAATTTCCAGATTATCTCAAAAATGTTTATTTATCTTTGGTTGATTTGAATCAAGATACAAAGAAATCCACACCTTACACTTTATTCTGATGTCTTGTTCACTCTATTTTAGTTCCTCCATGACTCCCCTCCTCACCCCGTCCCCACCCCTTTCTTAATAAATCACATTTTTTTTGCGGGAAACGAGTAAACTCGTCATATCGCTTTTTATACCAAAGCGCGGGAGACGAGAATAACACATATTTTGCACCTGTTTTTAAACTAAAACACTGAAAATTTCATAGAAAAATATCAAATAGATCGAAAGATATGAATATTTTACGGAAAGTCTAATTTTGGCGAGAAAATGTCAAAAAAGCCCCGCATTACAACGCGATTTGGCGGGAAAATGCCTGCTTACAAAGTGTTAATGCCATTATTACTGCAGAAACCATGTTAGTTGTCTTGAGAATTTCCCGCACTCTAGATCGGGCAGGTTGGATTCTTGTGGTGATTGGATTCCTGCGGTGTTTTTAAAATATGTTCCTCTACCCCTTCGTAATTTCTGTAAACTGGTAGATTCAGATTGGTACTGAAAGTGACTCCTGACCAACAGAACCGGAACGATGAGTGTTCTCAATTGGTGTCTCTGGTCTGATTAGATGTAAAGGCACTAATGAATGACCTTGTTTCCAGTGTCAAAGGGGACACCTGTAGTCCATGGCATGTGGTGGCATAACAACTGCTCAAACTATTGGCCATAGGTTTCTGTAATCAAGTACCTATGGAAGACAAGGCTCTGAGTGACCGAGTACTTGCTGTCATCGAACACCTTAGTGACAATAAGTAAGGAGTATGATGCAGCTGGTTGGTTGGTTGCTCGTAAGAGTGCTGGAGAAGGCAGGGCAGAAAGTGACAAACTCGGGGCTTGAAATTCCCCTCTCAAATTATTATGAGTTTTCCATTTCATTTTTTATTTAAAAATTTTTGTCTGTGAGGCTATAAATGTGTTTGCTAATGGTATTTACAAAATTTATTTGCTTTACCATACATCATTTATTTCTTTATCCTACTGTTTCAAGATACTAATATTAATACTAAGAATAAGACTACTGAGTGGTTACCAGAAGGTAAGGGGGGAGAAAAGGGGAAATGGGGTCAAATATGTGGTGATGGAAGGAGAACTGACTCTGGGTGGTGAACATACAATGTGATATATGGATGATGCAATACAGAATTGTACACCTGAAACCTATGTAACTTTATTAACCATTGTCACTGCAATAAATTTTAAATTAAAAAAATAAATTAAAAAATAAGACTACTGAATGTATTTTTTCCCACAGGTTGTATCTCAGTAAGGATGAATGGCCAAAATACTGTTACATTTACTTGAAATAATGATTCTCAGGTGGTTACGCCAACAACTTGATATACAATTAAGCTCATGGCTTCTGTACTTTTTTTATTTTTAGAATTTACTTTATGTCTGTGACATAATTTAGTATTTTAAATTATGTAAAACATTTACTAGTTCCAAAGTTAGAACTATATAACAGGGTATATTTACGGAACTAGCTTTTATCAGCAACCTTCTCCCTCTTTACCTAAGGTAATCATGTCTATTAATTTTGGGTTTATCTTTCAATTGTTTCTCTTTGAAAATCTAAGCAAATACAGATTCGTGTTTTTATAAGTTGGTGCACAAGTAATTGCGGTTTAAAAGGTTAAAAATAATTGCAAAACCACATATACTTTTGCACCAACCTAACAGTTCTCTCTCCCTTGTTCTCTAAAAACATTGTTCTGTACCTTGCGTTTTTGTTGCTTGTTGTTTTTTTTTTTCACTTAATATGTCCTGGAGATCATTTTATAGCATTATATAGAAATGGTTCCTTTCTCCTTTTTACACTGAGTTAGAATTTCTTAGCACACTTTTACTAGACTGTGTCAATTACTTTCTATTTACGACAAGTATAGCAGTCAGGTCCCTGGCAGGAAACAGATGGCACTTTCTAAATGGGTAATCTGAGAATTTAATCAAGGGACTATTTATACAGATGTGGGCCCCCTATAAGTAAACCACAGGGATGGGGCCGTTCCCCGCGGCCAGCAACTGCAAGGGGCCTGAGGGGCGAGGGGAGACATGGTCCCTGGAACCAGACAGCGGCCTCGGGACACGAGCTGGGCCCCAGAGCTGAGGAGCACAGCCCCTCTGCTGTGATCCCCAAGGAAGGAGCTGGGGAAAGAAATACTCCAACTGCTCTGTTCTTTCTCCGTCTTCCCAGTCTCCTACTGATGCCCCCACCGACCAATCCCAAATGGAAACAGAGGCCATGGAAGCCCCCTGATGCAGGCGGAAGGTCAGCCTCTGTGCCGATGGGGAGAGGTGGAGGGTAGATCCAAGAGGCAGGCAGGACACACTAGCACAGCAAGTGATGCTCCTTTTCATGTATTAGTGATATAAGTTCTCCTTTAAATTAAATGTATTTAGGTTTTAAGAAGTTGAAATAAAGCAAATAATGCTATAAATGTGTGAGGATGTGGCACAAATGGGGAAGGTGGTGCCAGGTGACTAAAGTCTGGGAAGCCCGGCTCAGGACCACACTGCCCCCTTGTATTTTAGTTAACAAGCTGCTCTCCCTCCAGGCCCCTCCCTGGCTGCCTTTCTTCTGGACCTGGGAGAGTTGGTGAAGAACCATTAGGGAAGTGATCTTTTTAATTGAAAAGAGCTGGAGACGCACTGGGAGGTCACTGGGTGAAGGGGTTTGAGAGCCCCTGAAATGGATCCATGCTCTCCTGGGCATTCCGCGGCACAGCTTCCCCCAACCCCAAACCCACTCCCTTGGCCACTCTCCCGGGGAGCACAGGGCCCCCTTTCTTACTCCTTAGCCAACTAAGCAGCTGAGGGAAGCTGGACACTGCCTGTCCTTGGGGCTGAAAGTCTGGGTTGGAAATTATAGAAGGGCCTTAAGGGGTGGAAGCTAGCCATGGCCTGAGAGCTAAACAATGACCTCAGACAAGCTTTGCTATCTCTCCAAAGACCCAGGGAGGCAGAAAGCTGTGCAAGTGGGAGGTGAGAGGGTTAAAAGAGACAGTTGTAGCAGGAGGCATCCCTTCTGCCTTTCCCTTGCCTCTGATAAGAAATTCTGAGATGTTCTAAATGAATTTACAGCTGCTGGAGAGTGAGAGGGAGAGGCAGAGCTGTTAGTGTGCTATTGGCTGCTGACCAGCTAACAGAAGACTTCTCACATCCCTGCTTTTCCTGTTGGACTTCAGATTAATTTCTAGGTGGCTATTTCTACGGATTATCTTAGCCAGGCACCACCTCACTCCAGGAGCCCCCGCTTGTTTACACAAGGGCATTCCGGACTTCTGCCCCCGCCAGTCCACGGGAGCGGACATTTCTTTATGCAACTCTGTTATCCCAGCGCTGGCCCCCTATACTTTCCCTCACCCCTTTGCTTAGAGCTTGTAAATTCTTTCAGATGACCTCTTTCTTCTCCCTTCCTCCTACTTGACGTATAAAAATGCTTACAAAATTCTGGGATGGTGGATGTGCCGTCTTTTCTCCCTAGTCATGCTGCTCGTAGTTTAGACTCCATGTGACAAGACCAGTCTTTTGGTTGGCATTTATGGCTCAATGAAAGCTTGCTTACAAAAAGACTCTCAGCCACGGGAGTTAAACATTTTCAGTTTCACACTTCCGTCTCTAGGTACAATGTCACTCACTGAGATGAGTGACGGAGCCCGTCCTCTGGGATGGACACTGTGCAAATGCTAGGGACACAATGGACGGGAGAAGGTGTTGCTTCTCCCCTCAGGAAACTCCCAGTGCAGTGAGGAAGACAGATGAGCAGTTACGGAGCTTCTAGGGGAGTTACCTAATCCAGACCTTGGGAGCCGGAGAAGCTTTCCAAAGAAAGGGGTGTCTGGGTGGGGAGCTGAAGGAGGGTAGGAGTGAGCAGCTTAAATCCACAGGGAAACGTCCCAGGTATGGAGAACAAAGGCAGCTGGAAGTTCAAGAGATCCTGGTCTGATAAGGCAATTACAAGTGCGTCTGTTTATTAGAATGTGTTGGTGGGGGTGGGGGTGGCGGTGGGGAGGCGAGGGATGGGGGATTAGGAGGAAGGAGCTTGGCGGGTATCCTGTGGGAATGCAGTGTTTAGGCAGGGGAGGGACATAATCAGATATACATTCAAGAGACACTTTATACTACCCCGGAGGTAACTCTCCAATTTGTCCCCATATTTCTATCCTCACTGTCATTCCCTGGACCCCTGCAATAGCAAGCTCTCCCTCTGGAATCTCCCAGCATGCTGTGCGTCTGCTCCAGGGGAATCAATCTTCCTTCCTCTCTCCCTTCCTTGCTTCCTTCCTTCCCCATTGTCCCTCTCTCTTTCTTCTTCCTCTTCCTTGTCCTCCTTTTGTCCTTTTCCTTCTCTCTCAGCTTTATTGACATATATAATAATTCACATACCATATGTAATGGACTGAATTGCGTCCCACCAAATTAATATGTTAAAATCCTAAGAATTCCATCGTATTTGAAGATAGGGTCTTTAAAGATGTAATTAAGTTCAAATGAGGTCCATTAGGGTAGGTCCTAATGCCGTATGACTCAAGTCCTTACAAGAAGAGGAAATCTGGACACAGACACTCACAGAGGAAAGACCATTAGAAGATATAGGGAAAAGATGGCTATTTACAAGCCAAGGAGAGAGGCCTCAGAAGAAACCAATCCTGATGACACCTGGATCTCAGACATCCAGTCTCCAGAATTGTGTGAAAATAAATTTCTGTTGTTTAAGCCACCCAGTCTGTGCTACTTTGTTATAGCAGCCCTAGTAAACTAATATACAACACAATTCACCCATTTAAGGTGTACCATTCGATGGTTTTTAGCATATCCACAGAGCTGCGCAACCAGCACAATTAATTTGAGAATATTTTCATCACCCCCAAAAGAAACCCATGTCCATTAGCAGTAATTCCCTAATTCCCCTAGGACCACCCCCTGCCCCACCCAGCCCTAGGCAACTTTCTGGTTCCATGAATTTACTGATTCTGGACATTTCCTATCAATGATTTCATGCGATATATGGTCTTGAGTGACTGCTTCTTTCCCGTAGCACACTGTTCCCAGGATTTGGGTGGGCTCTTTTCTATAGTGTCTCTTAGCTATGTGTGCATGTGCCTTTTCTCACCCACAGTCACCCGTCTCGCAAGGGCACAATTCATGTCTGATCTATGCCTTTATTGCCCACAGCACACGTCTGGCATATAATGAATTCATTTTTCTGTGAAATCATTTTTAATGTGACTAAAAGGGAGGGGGAAAAGCACATTAAAAAAAAACAACGAATGTATAGACCTTAGGAAAGACTATATTGCGTGACCATCCAGTAGTTAAACACCAAATCAAGTTCCAGTTAACCCTAATATTCATTAGTGTAAATTTCTTACAAACAATTGTACTTAATTCCTTAAACTTTCTTATCTTTGTACTAAGACTATTTTTTTTTTTTTTTGTAATTGCAATAAAGCGAACATAGAATTCCTACAGTGAGTTGTTGATAATGGGAAAATCATCACCAGCACACAAATGCAGGCTTAGTGTGAGGCCCAAGGGCTGTATGGGTGACCAGACAGACAAAGGTCCTGGCTCATGTGGCAATTAGATTCTGGGGAGAGGGAGATAGAGAACAAGCCCTCAAATAAACACACAAGAGGATTTTATCTTGTGATAAGTGATGTACAGAAAATACCCCAGGGGGTACAGCAGAGTGACTGGAGATTGGGGTGGGATGGGTAATAAATCTGAGATTAGGAGGTTACTGAAGCCTTCTCTCAGGAATTAGTTGAGTTGAGATCAGATAGATGGGGGGTAGCTTGTCTTTGAAGGCCTGGGGCTGGAGCATTCCAGGCAGGGGAACAACAAGGGCCGGGTCCTTAAGGTAGGAGAACAATGACCATGCCTGAGGGAGAGAAGGCCCGTTAATGGAGGAGGGGCGGAGTTGGAGATCTGTCTCGGGACCAAGGTCCAAGATGGGTGGCGGCTATAATTCAACATGGCCCTTGGGTGCCCCTCACTGTTCCATTTCTGGAAAGAAATTCTGTCTTCTTCCATGCTGCAAGTGAAAAGGCTGAGCGCGGCTTCTAAGAGAGATAGCAGGATAGACTCGGGGCTGCCATCCTGAGGAAGCACAAGGCTAGGCCAGCAAACCCGAGAATCTGAGTGGGGGACCCAAGGGAGGGATTCAAGAGTAAGGAGCAAGGGAGAGACTATTTAGAACTGAAGCCTGATAGCTGGGGCCAAATCACATAGGGCGTTGAGGGCCAAGAGAAAGAAATTCGGATTTTATTTTAATGGAGTAGGAAGCATGAAGGGTGCGCCAATTAAAACTAAGTTTGGCTGCATATGATAGAAACCCCCCAAACAATACTGGCTTAAACAAGATAAAAATTATTTCTCTCTCAGGTAAAATTCCAGGGTTGATATGGCAGTTCCTTGGTCATCAGGCCCTGGGCTCTTTCTGTCCCATCACCTTAGCCAATGGCTTCCATCCTCAAGGTCACTCTGTGATCCAATATGGCCGTGGCGCTCCCGCCATTGTGTCTGTTTTCCAGGCAGCAGGAAGAGGAAGGGAGGAAAGGCAAAAGAGAGGGACCTCCCAGCTGAGTCAGATTCCTGAAAAGATCCATCTCAGAAGCTCCTCGCATCTCACTGGCTAGAAAATGGACATTGGAGAATAGAATTCTGCATGGGTTTTAAGCAGGGCAGGGACACAAAGTGATTTGCATTTAAAAGAGTTAGTCTAGCTGCTATGTGGAGAGTGGGCAGTAGTGGGGCAAGAATGGAAAGACTATCAGAGAGGGCATTACAGACTTGGTTCCTCGTCGGTTGTACAAATTAACCATGTGACCTTGAACAAGTCTTTCCCTCTGCCGGGCCTGAGTTACCTTGTTTTGCTAATATACTAGAGGTGGTTACTTATGGGCCTGGCAATTCTCAGAGCTGGTTCCGGGCCCTGGAAAAGCCCTTCCATGGCGTGGACCCACAGTCCGTGGTGTCCAGAACGTGGAGGGAAGATTTCAGACATCAACACACCTCTGAGGGAACCTGGCATCTCTAGTTCCCAAAGTACTTACCAGTGGCTCTCCCATTCTCTATCTCCTTGACCCCACATCTCTGAGAAGACACCAGCCTTCAGGCCTGGGTGCTCGGGCTTCTGAAGGAGAAAGAAGGCCCATCCCTGGCTCCTGTTTGGCCCTTCCACCTGCCCCTGCGCTGTTTCCTCCTCCATCTGTCTCCTCAGTGTTTGTCCCTTCTCTGTGTACTCCTTCAGATGTGAACCATTCTTGGTCCCTGCCCTCAAGGGTCTTCCATCAGAATCATGCTTTCTCTGCTTTTGCTACCCTCGAGGTTGTCTTTCTTTGGTGGTTTCTTCTTCTCTCATAGTCTCTCTTTGCCTTACCCTCTGTGTTTGATTCTCTATTTTAAAAGCATAGAATAACAGGTGATTATATGCTCATCAGAAATTCAATACAGAAGTATAAAGAAGTGAACGTAAAGGTCCCTTTCACCTCTGTTTTCCACTCTAATCCATTCCCTCTCCAGAGGCTGCCACTATTTCTGGCTTTGCATGTACATGGCTCACCCTGGTCTCTGCTTCGAACCCCTTCTCTCTCTCTGGGTTTAACTGGGTCTCAGTCCCACTGCCTTCACCTCTTTTTGTTTGTCTGTGTCTCTTTTCCTGCACCGCTCTCATTCTCTGTCTCTGCCTCTCGTGTGCTCACTTATCTTCTTCTGTCTCTCATCAAAATATAGTTTTTTAAAGCTTGAAAACGCAACTCTCATACAAATAAAAAATGAGTGCATATCAACAATTTACTTACCCCGTGAGGAAATGAGCAGAATGAGAAAACTGATTCAAAGAGGATTCAGAGAGAGAGAGAGTATGTACCTATAGGCACTGAAAGAACGCTAGAAAAAGACTGGTAGGTCAAATACAAAACTGGCTAAATGTCCTACAAGGGATTAAAACTGTAACCTGTGGGGCCCTTCTTGAACTGGATAGAAATCTGTGAGTTAACCTGTGACTTCAGAATCAGAGCCCTAATCAGTAGTAAGTACAAGTCAAACAAGAACAAGAATACATCCCCTAGAGGAGGATAATCCTTAGGCCAGCTCCCATCCCAGGCTGACATCAGAGGACAGGCAGTCGCTCTATTGTCCTCTTGCTAAGATTTGGGTGAGTTTTCTCCACATTTGTTTCTCTGTGTCTGTCTCTTCCTCTCACAATCTCCTCGCCTGTGTCTCTCTTGATCATGAAAGACTCTGTCACCGTCTCTTTTTCTCTTCCTCTGTCTGAATCTGTCTCTCTTTCTTCCTTTGATTCTGTCTGTCCCTTTGTCTTGATTTCACAAATGTATTTTAGTACCTTTACCTGGGAGTCAACCAGGTAACAGGACCTGGGCCAGGAACTGTGAGCAAAGGACAGAGCCAAATCCGACAGGCCCTTGCCATTCTGTCTATCTTTCTTTCCAGAACTGGAAGGAATTCAAATGGAAATTCTGAGCACTTGGAGGAGAGGAGCTGAGGGTGTGGGACGTGGCAGGGGAAGGGAGGGCGGGCCAGCTGCAGTGGGCTGTAGCAAACTCCCTCCCGGCTTCAAATGGCTGGGGCGGAGATGATTTCACACCACAAAAATGTCGGAATCAGGAGAATAATCCAACCTGGGATGGCGCTGGGAAGTGGGCAGCTTAGTGGAGGAGGGCAGGAGTTAGAGATCTGTGTTGGGACCAGAGACCAAGATGGGTGGCTGCCGATGGTGCGTCATGACTCTTGGGTATTTCTCACTGTTCTGGGATTTCTGGAAAGAAATTCTTTCTTCTTCCATGTTGCAAGCGAAAGGACTGAGCCCGGCTTCTAGAGAGATAGCAGGATAGACTCGGGGCTGCCATCCTGAGGAATCACAAGGCTAGGCCAGCAAACCCGAGAATCTGAGTGGGGGACCCTAGGGAGGTAGAAAAGCAGGAGACAGAAGAGAAAGAGAAGAGGAAACACTGAATTTGAAGGCTGCTAGGCCTTTAAGTTAGATGACTTAGTGATTTTCAAATGTTTTATGAGTTACAGAACCTTTGCTTTCCACAAGAGACCATGTAAAAATAGCCACACAGCTGCCTCAGTGGGCCCTAGGGGGAAACTGAGCCCCCTCATCTTGCTCCTTGTCACCAGCTGTTTGGAAACTATGACCTAAGCCAACATCCTCATCTTACACACGAGCAAGCTGGGGAGCAGAGACGGGGATGACTTGCCTACGTCACTTACAGAAGGGCTGAGAAAACCTGGTCTCCTGAGTCCTCCAGCGCTTTCTTCCAAAGGATGGGAAGGACGGAAAGGGTAGGGGTCTAGGCAAAAAAAGATCGAAAGACACATGAGAAGATGGAGGAGAAGAGGAACAGATTAGGAAAGAGAGAGAAGCAAGGGCCTGGGTCTCTTTCAAGTTATCCAAACCTGACAGTTGGACATTGGCCTCTCTTTCAGAAGAATGGAGAAGAGGGAATGTCAGTGCCTGTAGAGAAAGATGAATCCAGCTTCTATCAGTGAAGGTACCGAACTGGTAGCTCAAGGGGAGATTTTTCTGGCAGATGGGTTTTGCTTGGAGAGGGATCTGAAAGCCTCAGGGTGGGAGCCCCTTTCCAGGGGCTGGCATAGGCCCCACTGGTCCTGTATTGTCTTATTGCTAAGGGCCTGCTCGCACCTGTCTCCTGCTGTACCTGTTGAGGCTGCGTTTGCTTCCCTAGTTTCTCTTGCAGGGATGTAGCAGGCCGCTGGAGGAAGCCCCTTTCTGCTGCCTGGGGGAGGAAGTAGGGACTACTTACGGGCTGCCTGCCCAGGCCGAGCACACTGCACACACCCTCCAGGATGCACACATGGCTCCCGGAACCCTCCCCTTTCCCACGGCACCTGGGACAGTTTGGAGTTTGTGATACTGTGTCCTCGAACAGATCACCCTCTCCGGGGCGCATTTTTATTTCGCTCGTAAAGCCCGTGGACGGAAAATAAATTTGCGCGTTTCAAAAAAAAATTTTTTCTTTAAGTGGTGAAACAATTTTAAGTAATGAAATTTTTAGCAAAAGCCCAAGATATCCGACAGATAAAAACCGTTCTGCTCTCGTGGAAGGAGGGGTGGGCTGGGGGCCTGGAGACCTGTCCCCTTGGCTTTCCTTCCGCCCCCATAAGGGTTTGCATGGAACTCCTAGAACTCCGAAAAGGCAGTTTGCAAACGCCTGACACGGAGAATCTCAAAGATTCGTTGCAAGAAGCCCCTGTCTGAGGGAAGGAACAGGAGCCAGGAGTGGGGAGACATGACATATTGGGGCAGTGTTAGATCCGCCTGAGAAGAGGGCAGTGAGGCCTGCCTGTCCAGGAAATGGCGCAGAAAGAGACTTGGGATGGAGGAGGGAGTAGGGGCTCAGCTGCTTAATCCAGATCCCCCTTTTTGTCCCCCCTCTACGGCAGCCCTGGGACCCAGAGCTGGGAGCCTCCAGGCTGCCTCCCAGGTCGGCTAAGCACAGCGCCAGTTGCCACGTCGCTGGGCGGGCGGGCCATCATTATTCCTATTTCCACAGCTGCTAAAACTCAAGAGAGGGTTGGTTTGTGGGCCACGTCAGGAAACATGTAAGAGCTGCCACGTTGTAGGGTTGGGTTATTGGGCTTTCCCCTCCTTTAGAAAAGATATCCAGGCATGTGGGGTTTCAGAAGAAAATTGGTGCCTGCGTGTGAGTGTTCCCTGGACCTGGACCAGCAGTTGCAAATTACAGAGCTGGGAGGAGACAGAACCAATCCATTGCCGAGCTCCTCCAACCTGCCCATGGCTGTGGAAAGACAACAGCTCAGGCCAGAGGGAGCCCTGTACCTTCAGTCAGGGATGCAGAACCCCAGAGAAAGGCTAAATGGCTATGAAACTATAATACAAATCTTCAACATTTAGAGAGTGGTTGTCCACATTGCAGCTGAAGAGAAGGCGTTTGCTCAGTGTGCTTTAAGAGAAAGAGCAATAGGCCAAAGAATTCGTTATCTTGGGTCAAGTCCCAGCTCTGCCATTAACTGCCCCGGTGACCCAGGACAAGTCACTTCACCTTCCCGGACTTCAGTTTCTTTTAAGACAAGGGTGTTGGATCAAATCAACATTTCCCAAAGAGTTCTTCATGGAACACCTGCTCTGTGGGATGGATGCACTCAGAAGTTCATGAAAAAAGAGGGCTCTGTAACGGTTCAACAGAGTCGAACAGGTTTCTCTCCTGCAGAACTTCCCAGAGCCTTGGACGTTCTAACATGCCTGAGGAATATGCACGAGGAAGGCGACGAATGCCACATTATCCAAATCACTTGAACCCAGGGGCCCCATTTTTCTCTGAAGACTAATATTCGGTGCAACCCACTTTAGAAAATGGTGAATGACTTAATGATCAAATGAGAAGACAGCAAACATTTAGTGACAGCTCATGTCACAATACGCAACAGTGGGTCAAATGCCTTACACATATGATCTCACTTCATCCTCTCAAGAACTTCAGGTGGGAGGTGCCACTTTACACTTGAGGAAACTGAGGCTGGAAGTTAAATAAGATGCCCTAAGTTTCCCAGAGTTAAATAACTCGCTGCAGGACCTACGCCCAGAGCTCTGACTCCAAACCTGACCCTTCGTGTTCACTGTTTAAAACCCAGGCTTACTTGAGTCTCACACTGACTTTATACTCAGGAGAATCATGCTCATTCTACAGGTAAGGAAACTGAGGTGGAGAGGAGAGGTGAGCTGCTCAAGGACAGACTACAGGCAGGGCCTGAGCGCACAGGCCCTGCAAAGGGCTGAACCCAACTCAGAACTCAGATGAACGCTTCACTTTGGGTAGGTTTTTGTCATCATGACAAAGTGCAGCCATCACGTTGTAAACCATTTGTTACCTCAGTGCAGAAGGGGGCTGTGTGAGGAGCTGCCTTGGCAAACTCTCACGGGAACCCCGATGGAGGCAGCTGATACAGTGGGAAGAGTCTTGGACCAAATGATGAGTTGAGAGTTTTCATTTCAGCTCTCCATGGGCCAGCTGGATGACCTTGGGCAAGTCCCCGAGGGACACTGTCTAGTTAAGGCCAAAATGTGCTTAGTGAATCCTGACTTTTCTGCTTTATAGACTAACTGTGCTACTCAATAAGATTACGGGTATAAAAGTCCTTTGTGAACTGTAAAGAGCTGAGGGAAAAATCTGAAGCTGCTCAGTGGGAGTGTTGCGAGTGGGGAGGGGTGCTGCAGTGAAATTTCATCCTCCTCTTATTGGGCTTTGCCCTGGTCAGTGGCCACTCTGCCCAGGGGACCAAGGGCCAGATGACAATGGGGTCTTTGTGACCTTCAGCCAATGGGAGGGCCTGCCTGGGGAAAGATACAGTAACAAGACGACAGGCTGAGTCAGTCTCTATGCACCCGGGCCTTCTTGGCTTGGCAGCCTTGACTTTGAGCCAAAAACACAAAAGGTGCATTTCAGAGTTTTGATACATAATCTTCACCCCAAAGGGATCAGCCAGTCTGATCCTTGCCTCCAGAGACTTGGGGCAGCCAGAGCTGGCTTCAGCCTGGGCCTGGAGTTGGGAGACCAGGGCTCTAGGCCTAGCTGTCCACACTGTGACCTTGGGCTCTGTGACCCTCAATTTTCCAGCCATACATGAATGGTGTAGGATTGGGGAGGGCCTAAGGGCCCTATCACCCCTACTCTTAGAAAGAATAGGAGAGATTCAGCCTGAGCTTGAAGGTTGGATGGGTTTGGGGCAGATGGCTGAAGGAAGCAGCCTCACCAAGAGTGTGCCATAGGCAGAGATATGTACGAGGAAGTGATGGAGAGTGGGGGCGGGGGTCTGGAGTTGAGCTACCTGTGTGGATTCCTCGCTTTACCACTCTGGAACTTTGAGCAAGTTATTGAGTTCTATGAACCTTTGCATCCTCGTCTTAAAAACGGGAATGGTAATTGTACCTGCTTATAGCAGACCAAAAAAAAAAAAAAAAGTCATCCCCAAAATGTCCATGTTCCAATCCTTATAACTATTAGGTTGGTGCAAGTCATTGCAGTTTTTGTAATTATTTTTAACCTCTTAAACTGCACTTACTGTTGCATCAAACTAATAACTGTAAATATGCTACCATTCAGGGCAAAGGAGACTGTAGATTAAGTTAAGAATTCTGAGGTGGGAAGATTATCCTAGATTACACACATGGGTGGGCCCAGTATAATCACAAGAGCATAAGAGGGAGTCAAGAGGGTGAAAGCGAAGAAGGAAATGTGATGAGGGAAGAAGAGGTCCGAGTGACACGCTTACAAGATGGAGGATGGCCACGAGCCAGGGAACGCAGATGGCCTCCAGCGGCTGAAACAGGCAAGGGAACAGATTCTTCCCTCAAGCTTCCAGAGGGAACACAACCCTGCCGACATCTTGATTTTAGGACTTCTAACCTACAGGACTAAAGTAATAAATGTGTGTTTTAAATCACCAAGTTTGTGCTAATTTATTATAGCAGTAACGGGAAATGTTACCTAAGTGTGTGTATTAAGTGAAGATGAAATGGATAATGGACATAATAGGTGTTGCCCAGTGTCTGCTCAGTAATACTGGATTATCATTCCCTCTTCCCAGCTTAGTCATAATTGTTCTGACAGGACCTAGTCGCCTACAGGCCCTCCAGTCCCCACATGCCAAATTCGTCAAGATTTCTGGCCTGGAGAGCTGAACCACTGAGCTCCTGACACTGTTTCTGATGTAAGGCCTGAGGGGATGATTCTTGGCACTGCTCCGATTTAACTTTCTGCTTGGTTGCTTTCCTCCTCGCCAGATGCCGAATCAGCAAAACCTCCCTGGTCTCTTTCCAGACTTCAGACCTCTTTCTCCCTGTCCAGGTATTCCCGCTTCTACGTGGGAACACTGGTGGCCTACCTGGCCCCAGCCGGGCTCCCAGACATGGCCCGTTGGGTGGTTCAGGTGACAGACTGTGGAGTTACTACTGAGCAGAAAGACATGCAGGTTGTCAGGGAGGATGAGACTCTGCCTCTGAGCCAGGGGTCAGGAGACCTGGTTTTGACCCCAGCTCTACTGGGTCTCCGTTTCTCCGTACGTATAATATAGGTTCTCAGCCCTACCCTGATTCCCTCAGAGGACTGCTCTGTCCTGACACAGCACACGAGGAAGTGCTGTGGAATGGCCAAAGGGAGGTCAAAACGGTAGAAATAAAGGAGGAGGAGGAAAGGCAGAGGAGAAACAGGAGGAGTGGTCTCCTTTCCGAGGTCAAAGTCATCCTTGCCCCAGAAGCTCGTGTTCTCCCAGGGAGCTCTTACTCCTCGATAGAAAACCTACCAAGCTTTTCCCTAACGGATCCTGGCCAGGGGGTCCCCACAGAGGCCTGGGCGTAGCTCCCAGGTGAGACCTCCGTCCTAGAGCTTTCCAATTCCTGAACTGAAGGCCACAGGGAAACTCCAGCCAAACACTGGGAATCGTTCCATCGGCTCATTGTCATGAGAATCATTATCTTAGTTCATGAAGACATGCACTAAGTTTCAGTTTAGTCCCCATGATGCCTGAGAGCTATAGCAACCAATCCTATACAAATATTCATCTGTCTAGATGGCAAAACAGGTCTCCGAGGACTGTGCCAGCACCTGTACTGCACAACTGAGGCAGAGCATCAGCCCTTGGCTTTCAGACGGGGGGAGGCCTGGGGGTCATCTGGAACAGACCCTGTCTTGGATTCCTGACTAGTTCCTTTGAGAAGCTGAAGGAAGCCATGGGCCTTCTCTGCAGAAAGAATGAACAGATGCCCAAACTTTTACACCCAATTTCTGCAGGTTTGTGGCCTTCTGGAAGAACACAGTTGGGCACTATCCCAGGCTGGAACCCTATTAGAAAACAACGTTCTCAGTGACTGAGAGCCAACTTTGTGCTGGCCACTGTTCTAGACACTCAGAGCGCTGCAGGGAACAAGACACGTGAAGGCCCCACTCTCAAGAAGTCTAGTGGGGGGGACAAACAGTTTCTGATCATAAGTACTAGGAAGGAAATAAAACTGTATAAGGTGTTGAACGATGTTTGGAAGAGAGGCAAGGAGACTGATTTCAGTTGGGTGGTCAGGGAGGCCCCCTTTTAGGAGATGACAATAGGACAGAGACCTGAAGGATGAGAAAACCGCAGGCACAGCGAAATCAGATGGAAGAGTGTCCTGCCAGAAGTAAGAGCAAGTGCAAAGGTCCTGGGGTAGGAATCGTGTTGGGCTTGTTGAGGAATTAAAAGGAAGCCGGAGTAGAGTAGGCAAGAAGGAGCGGATGGATGGCCAGAGAGGCAGAGGCCACGTCATGCAGAAGTTTATGAGAACGTTCTCTGCCTTCTCCCTTTCCATGTTATTCAAACCCAATCCACGTTTCCAGATCCACGCCGTCCACGAAGCCTTCTCTGACTGCTCCAACCTGGCATCCCCAGCACTCTGAGCCCCAGGGATAAGCCTCAGTATCTGTACCACTCATGTTTCCATAAGCTATCCGCTCAGCAAGCTCCAAAGCTCCTTGAGGACAAGGACCAGATACTAACTCTTATACTCTTGAGTGCTAAGCATGTAATAAATATTCAGCCAAGACCTGCTGCACAGAGAAGTTCATGTAGCACAAGCGCAAACCAAGTAGAATGTCTTGGTTCAAGCCCAGGTGATCTTGGGCAGGGGCTTATCCTCTTTGAGCCTCTTTCAATATGAGTAAAACAGGCATAGTAACAATATCTCAGTCAGGGGTTGCTGTGAAGATTAAGACCTCAGTAAACCTTGGCTCCTGTGACTTCTGTGATTGTCAATATCGTCAGTCACCTTATCTGTTCTATACGGATGACACACATCCCCCCAGCTGGAAAGCTAATCTCTTATGTGTCTATTAGCGGTGCAACTAGAGTTAGAGCGGTTATTTTTAGACCATATCCCAAATCATCAGCAGATGCCACCAGAGGCAGCTTCTGTGGTCTGTACAGAGGCCAGTCCTAGCCTTGCCTTTGCCACAGACCCAACCCTCTTGAATTGCTTTACCCTTCTTGGCATTGCCTAATGTTAGGGAAGGTTGTTGTTAAGATCACTGGTCATAAAGTTAAGACACTTGGGCCTGGCTCTGCCCCTGGGAGCCCTTGGGTATTCCCTTGTCCCCTCCAGGCCTCAGTTCCTCTCTGAACAAGACAAGTTGCTCTCAGGGGCTCCTGCTGGCCCTTCCAGCCCTGGCACTCGGTGAGTCTGTTTAGGCAATTGCTCCAGAACCCAGGAGGCAGCCAGGTTTGGGCGTCTGTTCAGGACAGCCCACCACAAGGAGAGGAGAAAAGAAATGGAAGACAGAGACAGCTTTGGCTGGGGTGGGGGCATGTGGGGGAGGAGACAGAGGAGAAGGCGGGACCAAGGGGGGTGGAGGGAGACACAGACCCAGCCCAGAGCGCTGAGTGGTTTCCTGTTGCCGGGCTCTAAACCCCTCCACATTCTCACAGACCTTCAGACTGCCAGAGTGTGCTCAGCCTGCTGCCTGCTTGCCTGCCTGCCACTGAGGTATGCACGACCCCCGCCCGCCCTGCCTTCCCCTTCTCTGACCGCATCAACCCCCACTCCCCACTTTACTCCTCCACTGTGTGTACCAGGGCGGGGAAGCTGTGCTGGGAGGTCTGGTATCAGAAATGCGGGCGGGCATCTCCTTTGGGCTCCATCGCTTCTCCCCTTGAGGGCAGGGGCCCCGGACTCGCTGCCTATTGCTTTTCAGGAGCAACCACAGTATAACTTGGTCTCCCTTTTAGGTTTGAACAACAACAACAAAAATCTCACTTTGTCTTGGAGGGAGTATTCTCTGTGTGTGTCTGTCTCTGGTTTCAGAGGCTGCCTGCCTGTCCTCTTTGGTCCCTTTGCAATTGTGGCAGCCTCTTCCTTTCCTGGGAATCTGATCTGGTCACAGCTGCAACAGGGACCGCCCGGCAGCCAGTATCTGCCCTGCTCTCCATTCCGGGAGGAGAAACTTCTTAGACTTGGTTCTTGGTCAGGGGCTCGGTTTTCCAAAAGGGACTTTGCATGAATAATAACTGGATCTCCGGAAGGCTAAAGGGGTCTTCACCTTTAATTAGTACCTCTGGGAAGGCTCCGGTTTCCCTTGAATTCTCCCCCATCGACATCCCTGCCCCCAAACACACACACAGATTCTGGGGCCACAGTCAGTCTTGGGTTAAGTATTGTTCCGTCCTGGGCTCCCTGGAGTATACACGCAGGAACTCACTAGCAGTAGCTCTTAGTGTGTCTAGAACTGAAGACTCCAGGCATCGGATATCCTCCAAACGGGGCGCTGGGTTCTACGGGAAGCTGGGGGTGACGGGGGATGTGCTGAGACGGGAGACGTGGGAGGGAGAGAAGGTTCCAGGGCCACTTTTTCACACCTTGTTTTGAGAAGCCCAAACCCTACAGAGGACTGGTGTCTACCCTTTTCAGGGGGTTAGGTCTTCTTTAGATAACCTCCTTCCCGGCTTTATCCTCTCTGGCTCCGTTGGCTGGTGGATGAGAGGACTTCCTGCGTCCTGAAGGACACCAAGGGAAAAGGGCCCTGGGAAGCCCTGTCTGCCCAACGGGAACCGAGGGGCACACGTTCTCCTGCGAAAGGACAGCATTCTATGCAGAACACACAGAGCAAATGTTTTCACCAGCAATTCTCTAGGGTTAAATTTCTATATGTCCCAAGGGCCGATGGTAGAGTGAGAAGCAAATCAGAAGTAGAATGGCAGACTCTAGGCACACATTTTATGTGTGATCTTAGGTAAGTGTCTCCTCTGGGCTTACATAGTTTCCCTATCTGTAAAGTAAGAGGGTTGGGCTTGGTTGGCTTTGGGGCACCGATGTCCTCTGAAACTTTCAAAGGAAGGTCTCTTAAACTAAGACCCAAAGGCTAGCCTTTGAATGGGTTTCAAGGCATTTGCCTGTCCTCTTTGCCCCTTTAAATTGTGTGTACAGTAGTGTGTGTGTGTGACAAAAATAAAGAGAAAAAGAGCACAAGAGGGGGTTCACAGACTTCAGTCTTAAGATACTGTCCAATGGATGCAAGACCCCCAAAATAGCCAGAGGGCATCGTGTGGGAGATGGAGTGGGTGGGGACTGGAGGCAAATGTATATTTGCAAGAGGATGAAACATTTTGAAATGGGAGTGGCTGGGGGAAGAGAGAGTTAACAGGCAGCCATCAGCTGCCACATCGACAAAGCCTGGAGCAAAGGGAGGGAGGGGTGGAAGGGGGGTGCCTGGAGTAGGAATCAACTTTTGAAACTTTCTCCAAGTCCCACCCACTGAAAGGCTCTTCTTGGCATGACTCACTCTAGGAGGAATGTGAGTTGCCACGGTAACCTTTTTTTCAGGGTCTCTGCCTGCTGGCTGGGAGGGGATGCCAGGAACACTCAGAAGTACATCAGGCTCAGTCAGAATGTCTCCCACTCCACTGTGCCCCCAAATACCGGAAAAGCAGACTCTAGGCCCACCCTGCTCATCTCCCCGCATCCCAGGGCAGCTGTGGGACTCTGATAAGCTTCCCAGACAGGATGTTGGAAGACCCGAGTTTTAATTCCACCTCTGCCCCAAGGGTGCTTGTTTGACCTTGAACTAATCACTCCTCCTTACTGAGCCCCCAGTTTCCTCCTTGGTTAAAGAGCAGTAACAGCAGCCACTTCAAGGGGAAATTATGTGGGCACAATGGGATAATGCACAGGGGAAGCACTTGCTAAATTACGGCCCTGCCACCTAATGCAATGAGTTCTTAGAACTGATGGATTTATGGCACCCAAAGAGTTGGGGAAATCCTTCCTAGCTTTTCTCTCTGGCAGCTCTGTCATCTTGAGGGTTGCATACGAGTATAACTTCCCTTTATTAAAAGTGCTAACAGGCATATTAAAAATATATTGTTTCAATTCATTTTGATTTGGGCACCTTTTTATTTCCCAAGAGTGTGTCCAGTATGGAAAGAGCACTGGTCGAGGCACGGGCAGAGATGGGTCCTAACTCCCAGGGAGTGACATTGGGAAAGACGCTTCCCCTGTCTGGGCCTCAGTTTCCCAGTCTGTTAAATGGAGCATCTAAGCTAGATGATCTCCAGGTGCCCTTCCAATGCTGAAGTCCTGCAAACCTAAATCCCAGATGCTGCCGTCATGAGAAAGAATAGCTGGTCTGCATTTTTAACAACCTCTGTTCCACTAGTTGAAAAGGAAACGAGAGGAGGGGCCCGGGGATCGATCTTGGGTTGTATAACAGTCCTGCTCAAATCGTTATCCATCTTAGAGACTTGTCGTCCAACAGTGCGGCTGGGGTTTGCTGTTCACAAGAGAAGCTTTCTTTGCTGAAAATAAGCTATAAATAGGAAAGGATGGTGGAGGAAAGGAAAGAGCTGAGGATGTGATGTAAACAGGAGAATATTTGTTTCGGGGGTTATTTAGACAGGTAGCTAACTGCAGAAATACACGGAGACAGACATAAACAAACCTAGGAGGACACATAGTATAAACATTGATTCCATCAACAGGCACTTACTGGGACAGCTGAAAATAAATTGCCTCATTAGATGAGCAGACGCCCAAGGTCAAGCACTCAGGTACCTCTCCCTGAACGATACCTTGACTCACAGACAAATTCCAGGTAAACAGCTTGATGCATGTGCAAACTCTGACCCTTACCTATACAGGTTGAAAACAGATGCTGAGTCAGGTAGACACATACAGGCACACACACGCAGCCTCACACAGGTCAAGGACACAGGGAACTTATACAGACACACTGTCAGGTGTGCAAACACCACTGTCATTTGCAGCCACATACAGATATTCATAGCCGGACGTAACTGGAGGTCAGAACGGAGAGACAGACACGTTACATACATACAGCACCAGACCACCTGTTATATTTTACAGACAGAGACATTGAGACTCA
The DNA here is from genome assembly GCF_057876585.1 of Rhinolophus sinicus. NCBI lineage: Eukaryota > Metazoa > Chordata > Mammalia > Chiroptera > Rhinolophidae > Rhinolophus > Rhinolophus sinicus. The sequence goes on along the minus strand of NC_142505.1, from coordinate 90,752,750 downwards.
GGAAGGGAAAATAACTCACTCAAGGTCACACAGCAAACTTCCAGATGTTTGCAACTATCCAGATGTTCACCTTTGATCAGTTTGGCATCACACTACACACCTCCCTCCATAGGCAGCAAGCCCTGTGGGTGATAAATAATGAGCAGTGCTTTCTCTCTCCTTTGCTGACCTGCAATGGCCTGCCCCAGCCCTCACGGCTTTGTCATTGGGGCAACAGACAAGGGGGCTAATAGGCTGCTGTTCATTTGCTTCCTGCTGACTCCGTCTCTAACCTCTGTCTTTAAAGGAGGGAAGCGAAGGCTAGAGCTGAGCTTGCAGCCTACCCTGGGGATTAGTGAAGCTCCCTTTTCTCTACAGCACAGAGCCTGGACCCTAACCCCAATCCTGAACTCAGGGATGGCTGGGCTGAGCAGGGCTAGCGTCAGTGTGCAGTGACTTGACAGAATTATTTAGAAAAACAGCCGCTGCTTATCCAGGAAGGCGATGTCTTAGGAAATTAACTCTGCTTTCACTCATCAAGCCACAGAGCTTGATGTCTGTAGGGAAAATATGGATGGAGATACCAACTGTCTCCAACTGGGCTCTTTCAGAAACTTGCTATTACCCTGTCTCCTCTGGGAATCCCTCCGGGTCATCCTGTGTTAGTTGTGGCTTTAGGATTCCAGACTGATTGGACGAACAAAGAAACAAAACCAAACAAGGTTAACATCTGGAAGTTTAGCTCAGACCCCAGCTTGCTGTACGACCTGGGGTTAGTTTCCCTCTCCGACCCTCAGTTTCTCTATCTCTAACATCAGGAGCATGGCAAAGAGTTTTCACAGGGCTTGTGAAATTCATAATCCATTGGTAGCGCTGGCTAGAAAAACTGTTCAGGACCAAAATGCGACTCTGGACTTCGGGGGGGAAGTCATGATTAATGAGTAAAGTCTTCCACGTGCACAGGAGTAGCAGGTGGAGGCATATATGCCACATATTTGCCGTCTCGGGGAGGTGACAGACGGGACACTGATGTTATTTCTCATCCCCTCCATTTGTGGTCATACGGATGCAGCAGTAGCCCCTAGGGGGAGCCAAGGACGAGAGCCTCAGGCTCCACCCGGGGGCGTCTCCTAACCACAGTGAAACGTGGCATCCTAGATGCTTCCACAGAATCTCAGTCAGGCTGATTCCAGTTTCAAACTCCAGGGCTACTTCTGAGTTGCCCCAGAACCTCTTCAGTCCAAGGCTTGAGCACCCATGACACCCTAAAAGTTTCCCTTAGCTTCTTCCCTTCCAGCAAGAAATAGAAGTGGAAGCAGAGTCGAGGGGCAGGTTGGGAGAGGTGACAGTCTGAAAGGCGTCTGCCTGAGTTGACTTGGAACGCGGGGGCTAAACAGAACCATGGGGACCACCTGGCCCTGGCGTTTTCAAACTGGTCATAGGCGACCCTAGAGATGCTCTAAGGCATCTTGGGGTGCCTGTGTGTGTAAGACTTCCAGCCCCATGTCATCACCACTTTTTCATGCTTTTTTAATATTTCAAACTCATTTACTGAATAGATCATAATACGTTCACGTTTCAACAAATGCTAGTGGGATTTAGCTGTTTCCAGTACAGGATGTCTGCAGAAGACGTCATTGAAAGAAAGGGTTCCCTGGCTCCCACAATTTTGCACACCACTCATCTAAAACAACCTCCACATTGTACAGAGAGCAGGGCGAGGCGAGGTCCAGGGAGCAGGGGAGCCTTGCCTAAGTTTCCACTGTGAGCTGGTGATGTTGCCAAGACGCGATCCCGGCACTCCTGACTTCCATGTCACCACAGAGTGCCAGTGTGGCCAGTATGGCCACGGTAGCACCTCTCTGGCCTGGCTCGACTCTCTTTCTGAGTCCTGGCTCCCTGGCGGGCCTGGCTCATGGGTTCCTTTTTAGCCTCTATACTTGTTTTCCTCTCTTTGAGCTTGTTTACCATGTGTGTTTTTTGGAAACCTTGTTTCCAAGCCAAACAGTGGGAGCAAGATGCTTGTTTTGCGTTAGCAGCCCAACTCAGAGGCCAGCCTGGAGGCTGGGCTGTGTCCCCTAGACCAAAAGAAGTAATGTCTCCTTTGTTCCACCCCAACTCCCTTTATCCCTGGGCCACAAAGAGCTGGGATTTTTGCCCTGGATTCTTGATGGGGATGGAGATCCTGGGATCCTTGGATTTTAAAAGGCTTCTCCATACAACACTGCTTACCTCTTGTATTCCCTCATGTATATCACCTACAAGCTGTTCAAGGTCGGTGTGTGATGTCCATTTTACAAGATAGGGAAATGAATTGCGGCCCAAAGAGGGAAAGTTACTTTCTGAAGGTCATACAACTGCTAAGTAGCGGAGCCAAAATACAAACCTGGACGTTCTTCTATCTCCAGAGCCCATAGGCTTAACTTACTGCTATACTTCCTCTGGAAAAGTTGGTAACCACTCTGTCTAACGTGGTAGCCGCCAGCCACATGTGGCTATGTAACTTAATTAAAATGAAATACAATTAAGAATCCCGTTCTTCATTTGCACTAACAACTTTTCAAATGTTTGATCACCACATACTAGCCAGCACAGACACAGAATATTTTCATCATCTCAGACGGTTCTATGTGACTGCATTGCTTCATAAACGTTTTACTCAAATCAGGTCGGGTACTGACAACTCAAATTCTGTGCTTCACGTTCTTGAAAGGCTACGATTCTAAGACCCACAGTCTAAAATTCTATGATTCTGAGATTTTCCCCAGTTCCGACAGTCAGCAATTTTTCAGTGTCCAGGGAGAGCCCAAAGGAAACCCTTTATGTTTTGAGGGAGACGAACTGGGGGGCTGTCTGTACTTTTCCATCCCCAGTCTTTCCAAAGAGAGAGAAGTGACCTCAGCTTCGGGTCCTGCTGGCAGCCAAGGACGGGTTTTCAGCCATGTCCAGAGCAAATAAAGGCAGAGGAAGGGACTCGATGTACGGAACAGGAGGAGGCGGCAGTGGTGGGGTGGGGTGAGCAGTGTCTGCATTGGATGACCACCAAGCCAAGGGAAACACACCGCCTACTCCCCCCCGGCCCAGGCTAGTTTCCTTCCCCGCACCTCAGGCCAATACACAGCCCAACTGGGCCCCATTCAGGTGAGCACCTGGGAGGGAGCGGCCACCAAGGGAAACTGAGGTGGAGAGCATGTCAGCGGTAGAGTGGGGCTGCCTGGGTCCTCATTCAGCCACTCACTCCCTGGGGCTCTTGGGAGGTTTCTGTCCCTCTCTGAGCCTCAGTCTTCTCACCTGTACTATATAGGGCAGAAAGATATGCCTTGAGCCCTAATGGGGTGCTGGATTATGAAAACACTTTGAAAAGGAGAAGCAGGCATCATCACAAACTAAGGAGAGACAAAGGAGGGAGTTTTCATTTCATACTGGTCGTGTATATGAAGGTGTTTATATTTTCACCAGGCCTGCCATGCCTAGGTTTGCTTAGCAAAGGAAGTAGGGTTTTGACCTTGTGTTCTGACCTTTGCTGGGGTTACTGTTGTACCCCATCATCTTTGCAGGATGGGCCAGCGGTGTTTTAGAGAACCTCTGGGAGGGGTCTCATGGCTATGCAGCAAGTACGGCTGTGCATCCAAGCCCAGTCCCTCCCATCCCACCACCTGGATGGAAAGCGTTCTAAGACTGCTGATGTAGCACTGGGCACTGGGCAGAACCCAAAATTTGGAAAATAACTCCCTTCCAAGGTTTTGTGTCCTTAACACTCTCACTTCCTGCATTTCCCCCCTGACCTCCACACCAGTCTCTGAACATAATCCCTGTGAGGCCCGACCCAATGCCATGAGAAGGGAGTTGGTCAACTTGGAAGGGGCCTGAACGTGGCCTGACTTGCTCCCTCTCAAGTGCAGACTCCTTATCTACGAAGTAGGATAAGAGCCTCCCATGCCTACCTGCCTACCTGCCGTGTGTCAGGGGCTCCAAGAGGACAGCGTATGTGTGAAACGTTTAGAAACTATAAAGCACTGCAAAACATAGAATTATTTTTCTCTTCTGGTTGCAATACCAGGGATGAAGGTGGTGGAGAGGGTGAGTGTGCCACGGGGAAAGGAGTGCAGAGAAGTGGTGAGGCAGGACAGACAACAGTGCCTACCAACAGCCCTTTCCCCGCTCTGAGAGAGGAGCCTGCTTCCTCTACTCAGAGGAAGGACACACACTCTGGAGATGCTGGTCTTTCTCTGTTCCATCCTGAGCTTATTACATTTCTAGTCCGGCTGTGCTATTTCTCCAATGACATGAGTTCTCTGTCATTGGAGCCCAGAGAAGTTGGCGTTTTCTGTTCTAGCAACCAGTCTCTCTTTGACCCTTCAACTTCAAACAATCTCAGACAGGTCCTTCATTGATGCTTTCTCTCCTGTTTCGTTCGCCCAAAGCCACATGCAGAAGTTGTTTTGCTTGTGTCTTCCAAATGGAGAAGCAGGAAGGGAGATTTTTCCACCTCTAGGCCTGGGGTGAACAAGCCTACAACTGTGTGAGAGGGGGAACATTCCAAAAACCACCTGAAAAAGGAGTTGGGGCCATGGTGAAGCAATACCAAGCTCCCAGGACGATTCTTTTACATTTCTGTTGGTTTTATATCATGCACAGTCCATGAACGAGGAGGTGAGGCTTTGTGTCTATTTTAACCCAATAAAGGACCATTATGAAGTCTGTGTTTCTCCTGCCTAGTTCTGCTATCCAAACGCAATAATCCAGGTGAAAATGCCCGATGCCAGAGGTGATGGTGTGTGCCAAGAGCAGCCTGTGCTGTGACATTTTAAGTGCCCAGCCTACCTTCTCAAAGTTCACCTCATCTGACTCTCAATCGACAGAAGGGGGAAACAAGGTCTAGAGAGGAGGAAGGACGTCACCAGTTCACCTACTGAGGTGGAACAAGAACCCCTGGCATTTCATTCCAAGCAGAATGTTTTTTCCCATGATCCCTCCAAGGTGCTTGGTCAGCTGAGAAATCTTGGAAGGAACTGGGGATGACGAACTCAATCTGGAAGTTTGGGGGGACGGTAGAGGGAAGACGTGGCCACTGCTCGTCTTGCTAAAAACTGCTTGGGGGCAGAGGAGGAGGGACAGAGTAGACCAGAAATTTGAGGAAGCCACTTTAGATCAGTACAAGGAAGGATGTTCGAAAGCCATTTGAAAATGGAAGCCCATTTAGTTAGAACAAGCAATAAAATGTCTCCCCCACAGAGCCTCTGTTAGGGGTGGCATTTTGGGCATAGACTCGTCAGAGGAGATTCTGCTCCAAGATCCCTTTCCAGTAATATGGTTTTTAGAGTCGAGAGCTCATCATCTAAAGAGTAAGGTCTTGACTTGGATGGAGCTGATAAGAGTCCTGGGAAAAAACTCACCACTGTTCCCCAATAAAGTCCTGTCCCCCTTCCCAAAAATAAATAAATAAAGAGTAAGGGCTTAGCTTATCATCTAAAGAATGAGACCAGGGCAGGAGAATTTTCTAGATCTCAGCTAACCTCTTTTAGCTGTGAAGGGCAAAGAGAGCATGTAACACATGCAGCAAGCATTTGGACAGTTTCCCTCGAGGATACAGAGAAGTGTTGTCCTTTCCGGGTAAAATGGCGGAAAAGGTGGCCACTTGCAAGTTTCCATAGACCATACTCTAAGACAATTGTTCTTTGTTTCAAAACGTAGATCTCTTTGTCTCAAGTTGGCAAGAAGTTGCTGCCTATTAACTTCTCCCTATACAGAGGGGACAGGGCGGAGGAGGAGAGTTTGGTGGGAGGATAGGAAAATAATTCTAGAACATCAGGGATTAAAGGGGCCGTGAACATGATCTGGTCTGGTCTAGCATTGCCCAAACTTGACAAACTAGCCAATCACCTTCGTGATCACTTTTTTTTAAACATTTAAATAAATGTATTGAGAAAACAGACTTTGTATCATTACCATAAATGGGAAAATCTGGGTACCTCTGTCATCAATGGGAGGAAGCTATAAAAAAAAAATACAAAGAAGACAAAACAACTTTGTTGAATTCCAGTCGGATGTAGTTTCCCGTGGAGGCTCTGCGCCAGAGGCCTGTTCTCCGTTAAAACGGGAGATAGAGGAGTGTTAGAGAGATGTTAGACATCTCGGCACCACACTGAGGTGATCTCCTCATAGAATGGGGGTGAAAGAGAACTGAGTAGAATCAACGTTCTCCCCTGTCTGTCACCATCACTTGCCGTGTACCATCTAAAATCTTGTATACCACAGGAATTCAGCCTCAGAAGAAACTCTCCATCCAGACGCCTCCCACTCACTGAAATCTCAATCTCTCTCCTCCCCACAGCGTTCCCAGCACCATGAGGGCCTGGGTCTTCTTTCTACTTTGCCTGGCTGGGAGGGCCTTAGCAGCCCCTGTAAGTACCCAAAGATCATCTCTGCTTGGTCTTCCCTCCCCCCACCAGCTCAGGGCCATTGAATCTGCCAGCCCTGGATTCTTGGAAGGGACAGGGGCTTCCCCATCTAGAGTTATTTATCTGATTTTTTTTTAAAAGGTGTTTTTTTCTTTAATAAGCTCAGGATAAAATAAATGCAATGAGGGTCGTTGGGTGGAGATTCCAGAGAAGAAAGATTTCCATGTAACGTGAAGATGAACTGTTTAGCAGTCAGAGCTTCCCGGAAATAGACTAGGATGGCTTTAGAAGGAGGTGACTGCTGTATCATATGAGGATTTCTAACAGAGGGGAGCGGTGCTAGCGGGGATGACATTAGACGAGAGTCAAGCCACAGAGAGGGACGGGTTAGTTCTGAATCAGGGAGGGCTAGTTGATGGCAAGCAACAGCCTCCAATCTTACTAAATTGGGGGGGCAGAGGATATAGGGGTAGATTATACAATTAAAGGCTTTGGGGAGGACTAGAAAGAGGTAGTTCCAGGACCTGGGAGGTGAGAACTAACGGACAGTCTCGGAGAGGCTGCCATCTGAATACATCTGCTCCACCAGTTTTCACATCTTGAGAGAACGTGCCAAGATGATAAAAAATAATAATAATAAAAAAAAATTTAAAAAATGCAAGGAGAGCCAGTCTGGCTGAGCGCGCTCCTGGGCCTGTTTCTTGGCCAGGGGTGTGTGGGGCACCCTGACTTATGGACGGTCCCTCCACGAATTGCCTGCAGGTGGTGACCCACAGCAACACTGGAAGCCTTTACCAGAAGAGGGAGGAAGAAGTGTGGGGCGGGCAAAAAGAAGAGTTTCTTCCAGCCTGTCATCCTCTCACCCACTCTCCACTAGGAGATGTGCGTGATGACAGACGGGCCATCTTGGTCAGGGGGGTAGATTTTGGCAAAAGATTTAAGGTTAACATTACTTTTAGAAGCAGCCCCAGCCAGCCAGTGGCCTCCAAGTTATAGATGTATTATCTTGCTTCTTTCTACCCCAAGTTGACATGGTAAGACGGAATTGCCAAATAATAGTAGTAGTAATAATAATTAGAACCTGAGGCACAGCCTTGGAGACTTCCAATGAGCTGCTCTCCCAGTTCTCCAGCTTTCAAAGGTGTTCCAGGCCGGAGACGCTCCAGAGCTAAAGCTGGCCTTGGCCCTGACCTCTCTGAACCCCGTTTTCTCTTCCTAACAGCAGCAAGAAGCCTTGCCTGATGAGACGGAGGTGGTGGAAGAAACGGTGGCTGAGGTGTCTGAGGTAGGGGGATGGGTGGTGACCCTCGACCCCCGGCCCCACTGCCCACATCCATCCCCTGGGGAAACCAGACAGGTTCTGTGGTTCTCACGCAGGAATGGGGCAGTTGTCCCCTTTCCGTGTGCACACAGCACAGATGTAAATCCTGTGTAGCCCCCAAACTTGACACTCCTGAGTGCTTCCCAAACCTTCCATGGAACCCTATAGCTGGGACCTATAATTTTGAAATGTTTCAGTTTTTCAGCTGTGGGACCATTTTTCTCCGATGATCACCCATAGTCTCCCCATATATCAAGCAGGTGGAAGGGGGGCTGTTCCTGTGTGGCTGGTAAGGGTACAGGGCTTGGCACCCCCTCTTGCCCTAACACACCTAATGGCCTTTTGAGACATCTCAGTAGAACTCCAAGGCACTATAAACACAGTGGGTCTATAAGATTAAATCTGAATTCTGGAATTTGTGCTCTCTGTGCCCTGGGCCCAGCACACCTTTTCCAGCTTGCCTTTCCCCATCCCCTGTGGGTACCTAAAGCTCCAGGCAAGTCCCCTTCAGCCTTCACCCCTTTCTTCCAGGTCCAAGATGGGGGTGGAGCCATTTGACTAATTCTTCTCCCTTCACCCCAGGTACCTGTGGGAGCCAACCCCGTCCAGGTGGAAGTAGGAGAATTTGAAGAAGGTGCTGAGGAGACAGAAGAGGAGGTGGTGGCTGAAAGTAGGTCCCTTCCCCGTGTCTTGTCACATCCGGTCTTTGCCCTCTGCCACCTGGGCCTGGGGCATGGGGACAGCCTACGTGAGGTTCCTTCCTGAGGAAATGCAGGGTGAGGCCTGCCCTGCAGGGTGGGCTGTGGAAGAGAAATGGCTCCGACTTCAAGGTCAGGAATATTCTCTGGAATCTGGGAAAGATCTATTTACAGCCAGACTGCCTGTGCTGTGAGTGGCAGGAAGCGGAAGTTCCTCAGCTGGATGTGACCTCCTCTTACGGCTCTTTGGCCTGATGCCCAAGTTGGGTTTCTCATTCTCACGGAGGTCACTGGTCAGCTGAGCTCCGCCATGGCGCCGTCTTAGCCCAAACCCCACACAGGAGCAGACCTGAGAGCACCTCAGAAGTTCTCATACTCACTAGCTTACCGATTTTCACACAGCCATGAGAAAATAAGTCCCGAAAATCTGACAGAACTCATGATGCGACTCACGGCGTTAGTGCCAGAGGGAGAGGCATGACCCAGGGCCTGTGGCTCCTGCCCACTGTGCTGGCACCTCCGTCCTACAGAATGGAAAGGCATCATATGCAAGGGCTAGCAGCACGGACTTGGCAGGCAAACTGACCAAGGTTCGCGTTTAGACTCGCGGGCCCCTGTGTGAGCTCCCGCGGACAGCTCGCTTCGTTCCTCTGAGCCTCAGCTCCCCCACCTCTAACACCAGCATGATGAAAATGGCAGACCCTCGCTCCAGGGCTGTGGGAGGATTGAGAGATAAAGCATAAGAGCGCTTAGCCCAGTGCCAGCATCTGATGCAAGATGACGCAGATACCTGAAGTTGCTCATCAGGCCGCAAGGGCTAGACTGAGCGCGCATCCCGAGGACACAGTTTCTGTGGGAGCAGAGCCGTGTCCCTTCCCTCTCCACGTCCACCTCATCAGGTGTTTACTGGACAAGCTGAGCTCTATTGCTTTCGCAGGGTGGGCCTCAGGGCTCTTCTCCCTTTTCCTCTAGAGCCTTTCAAGTCGGTTGTGTCGGGCCTCACAGCTCCCTGGCTCCATGAGGATGCCTGACTTTCCCAGTCATTCTAGGAAGTCTATTCCAGAATCCAAAAGTGCCTCACTATGACGGATCAACCGACAGCTGAGAACTCAGTCCTCAGGGGAGCTCTGTGGCATCCAGTGTGCTGGGGTCCCAGCCTGAGCCTACAGTCCCCCCAAAACATGCCTGACCATAACCTCAGACTGAATCTCTGATTCCCAGACTGAGCCAGCTGCTCCCTACCTGCCAATGGCTGGGCTCAGCAGAACAGAAGGGAGGACTCAGGGCTGCCCAGAGCCCAGAGTGAGGGTCCCGGCCAAAGCCGTGTGCCCCAGGACCGGTCTGGATTGCTAGCCCGGGGGTTAACTCCATGCTCTTGCTCTCTACCAGACCCCTGCCAGAACCATCACTGCAAACACGGCAAGGTGTGCGAGCTGGATGAGAACAACACTCCCATGTGCGTGTGCCAGGACCCTACCAGCTGCCCTGCGCCCATTGGCGAGTTTGAGAAGGTGAGCCCTGAGACGGGGTCCTTCCCAACACAGTGTTGCCCAGAAAACTCCTGGCTTGCGGGTTCCACAGGGCAGCTCGAGTCTCCAGTCCCCTCACTAGATCTAGTCACAGCAGCCCGGTCAAGGTGAGTCCGAGGGGAGGCTCGGCCAGTCACCAGATCCCTCCACCAACCAGCAAGAATTTCATCGGTACCCTCAGGTTCCAAACGCTCTGCCAGACTCAGAAGAGACTAGACCAACAACACTAGGCAGTGAGTTGGGGCTTTCTCGACAGCGGAGCAGCGGAGCAAAGCCTCAGGTCCAAAACATGGGTTCTGCGTCAGACTGAAGGTTGACTGCAAACCCCACTCCACCACTTGTTAGCTATGACATCCTGGCTAAGTCGCTAAACCTTCCCAAGTCTCCGTTTTCCCATCTCTAAGGAGGGGATAGAAATAGTCTTTATCTCACAGGGCTGTTGTGGGGATTTGTCAAATAATGCTTGGTACTTAGTAAGTACCCAATATGTGCTACTTTAAAAAAATCTTTCAAACCTGTCCGTCCTACCTGTCAATAGGAGTCATTCATCCATCCATCCATCCATCTATCCATCCATCCATCCATCCAAGGAAATAGTATTGAGTCCCCATTCATGCCAACCATTGTGCTACTGGTGACTTAGCTTAGGACAGCAAATCTAATGTCAGCATTATTCCCACAACCTTCCATCTGGATTCTCTGCCTTCAGTCTCTCCCTAATATAATTATCCTCTGAGCTGCAAATTTTAGCATCATTGTCAACTCTTCCCTCCTCCTCAGCCCCCAGCCCACTGGTCCCCAATGTCCATCAGTTCTCCCTCTGCAGTGATATATCAGCAAGTCTGTGCAGGGGGTTCCACACAGGCTCCCCTCCTCCTCACGTAGCCTCTGATGCCGCTGTCCTTGTTCAGGCCTCTGCACCTCTGCTTGGCCACCCCCAAGTGCAGAGATTCTCTAGGAGGACCCATGTGACTCAGCAAACAGTTCCACTCACAGCTAAGGTTTATCACAGCGCTGAATTAAGGATACACAGCTGGATCGTAAGGAAGAAAAACACAGCAATCTGGAGGAACCTGTGTGCAGGCTTGCTTACTCTTTCCCCACCCTCATGAGGGTCTCACAGAACACACTTTCCCCAGCTACGAAAACACAACCACATGTGAGCGATGTTTCTGCCCCAGGAAGGCCCTCAGAGTCAGCACTCAAAGTTTGAATTGCAGCCGGTCACGTAGGCACGCTCTGCCTAGCACGTACCCAAATTCCAGACTCCCAGAAGGAAAGGAGATGTTCAGCATAAACCATGGTGTTTGTACAGCAGTCTAGGCACAGTGAGGCACCCTTATCATTTGTGCAAAATTATATCACGGTGCAGGGAACTGTTTACCAGCCAAGATCCCAGACGCCAGCCAAGGACCCATTTTACAAGCCTTTCAAAGGATAACAGCTGTGTTAACTCTTTTCTACACACTCTGCCTTTGCGCCATCCCCATCTTTAATTCATCCCTTCCGTATCCCCTCCATGTCTCAGCCCTGAATCAGTCCCACCTCTGCTCAGAGACCAACAGTGGCTCCCAGCAAGGGCTGAGCGCGGGTCTGAGCCCGGAGATCGGGTTCTGGTTGCGGCCCCACTGCTAACTTGCTGTATAACCTGGGGCTATTCACGTTCCTTGCTTGGCCTTGTGTCCCAGTCTCTGAAATGGGCGAGGATGGTGGTACCGGCGAAGGGCTTTGGGAATGAAGGTGAGAGGTGCTCTGTGTTTTGCCGACAGGTGTGCAGCAATGACAACAAGACCTTCGACTCTTCCTGCCACTTCTTTGCCACCAAGTGCACCCTGGAGGGCACCAAGAAGGGCCACAAACTCCACCTGGACTACATCGGACCCTGCAAATGTGAGTCTCCTTGGGCCCTCCAGCCTCCCATTTTGGGGAGCGAGCACTGCCCCCTCCACGCTGTGAGATTTGGGGGCAACTCTCTCCCCCCCCCGATTGTCTGTGATGGTTCCTCAACTCTGCATTCAGGACAGCTCCTGGGAAGGACTGAGCAGGCGTGGAAGCACAAGTGCAGGGAGAATTTCTTTTCTCTGATGATGAGGAACTTCTTCTATGGGGCTAACCCAAACCTTTCCTGCTTCGATGTTGTAAAACAAAAACGATGTTCTACATGGGCCTATAACGTGTTTCTAAACTATCTGAATTGGAATGCTTTAAAAATGGGGGCACGCCTGTCAGTCCCCCTGTCACTCGGTATTGTCAGATCCTTGGCCTTCTTACTCCGTGACTTTCCTATCGGCCCGCTTAAGACACAGGATTAACCACCCTCTTTTAGAAACCTGGGAGTCAGGGTGTTGTCTGGCCTGTGGTTAGTGGTCACAGGGCAGATTTAACTGGCCCAGTGGCCTCCTTCAGCGTTGGCAGGCTTCCCGTCATTCCAAACACCTAAGGCCACAGCTGGTGCCCCTCCAAGACAACATGCATGTTGTGTGCATAGTACATTCTGGTACCAGATGGTACTGGAGAGAGTGACTCACCGGACTCAGGTATGCAGAGTGCAGAAAGGCGGAGGGGAAAACCAGGTTCTCCTGTGCTCAGCCCTATTCTCCCGGTTATGGGGCCTGGGTATGAAATAGAAGGCACAGACAGGCCTGGAGAAAGAGGACAGCGGGAGGAGTGCTAGGAATTCTGGGGCTCTGAGACTGCGCAGTGTGCCAGGGAGCCTTCACCAGGGGCTGCGTTGCCCTCTGGGGTCTACGGCTCACTCCCTCCAACTCCCAGTGTTTCCATCACAGCTGTTCTTTTCCAGTCCCCAGCTGCTGGGGAAGAGGCTGTGCTCCTAACCACAGAGGCAGCTTTCCCAGGTCCAGGATGAGGGAAGGACAGACCCCTGAGCCCTGGATGCTGGAAGAGACCCTGATAATGTGGCTGTGAGCAAGTCCCTTTGCTCCACACTGACCTCTGTTAGGTCCAATAAGAGGGCGGCCTTGGATGAAATGTCCAGGTCCGACATCCTGGGGCTCTAAGGTCCAAACACCAGGATAGAACCACGACTGCTGTGAATGTCCCTGGTGGGGGAGCATTCCTGACCCTCCGCCACACCCCTGCTCAACCGGGCCTGTGGGGAGATGGCATTCCTCAGCCCCCCAGCTTCTAACACCTCCCAACAGTGGGTCCTGGGCCTCTGTTCCCAGGGCCCGTCACCCAGAAAGGTGCAGGAGCCACTGAAGAGAACCATTTCCCTCAGGATAGCAGGTCAAGGGCGAGGGAGCAGCGGACATGTCCACGCACTTTTCCATTTGCAGAGCATTCTTCCCGCACACAATCCCTTTTGCTCGAGGGGCATGAAGAAAATGTGACCCAGAGAGGCCGAGCCCCTGTGCCAAGGTCACTGATTGAAGCGGTGGTTGGAGGAGGTGGGGAGAGCAGCTCAGCCAGTACACTGGCCCCCAGGCAGGGAGAGTCGGGGTCTGTACTGACCGCCTGTGTTTTGGACCCTAGACATCCCCCCCTGCTTGGACTCGGAGCTGACTGAATTCCCCCTGCGCATGCGGGACTGGCTCAAAAACGTCCTGGTCACTCTGTACGAAAGGGATGAGGACAACAACCTCCTGACGGAGAAGCAGAAGCTGCGAGTAAGTGGTCTTTTCTCAGCCTGTGCCAGGGGCCTGGCTGGCACTGCGCTGGGCGGCTCCGGGGCGTGAGCTGGCCGCCACCCGCCGTCCCGGTCCCAGAACCAGGCCCCTAAGGGTAAGCCTCCATCCCTGCTCTGACACGTGCCTCTACTCTGGGCTCTAGGACACAGACCTCTGCTGCCTTTGGAGGCTCAGAGTGCGCGTTCACGTCTTAAAGGCTCTGAGAAGTTCTGTAACAAAGAGACCTGCTTACTTTGTTTAGCCCAGTGGGAAACGAGATACAACAACCCTATTGTTTTTCTTTGAGTCTGTGGATCTTACATGTCAATGGACACACCAAGCACTTGGAGTGCTGGTAAAGTGCAGCTTCCTGGACCCCACTCCAGGCCTACGACTCCGTCTCTGTGAAGCAAGGCCCAGGAAGCTGCGTCTTAACAAACTCCCCAGGTCGTTTCCATGGGCAGCTCTATAGAGACCCCCTTTGAGATCATCCCAGCCTCTGCTTGTGGGGATGCGATGCTAGTTCTGTCTATGCCACTTCCTCCCCTCTTTTGGAGCCTTGGGCTTGGCAGATCTCTGCCTGCTCTGGCCTCCTGTCGGAGAGAGGGGGGCCCTGACTGACGGACCCTAGACCCTTTGTCACCTGTCTCTCTGCTCCCACAGGTGAAGAAGATCCACGAGAATGAGAAGCGTCTGGAGGCTGGAGACCACCCTGTGGAGCTGCTGGCCCGGGACTTTGAGAAGAATTACAACATGTACATCTTCCCCGTGCACTGGCAGTTTGGCCAGCTGGACCAGCACCCCATTGACGGGTAAGGCCCCAGGTGCTCAGCTTTGCCCTGGAGGGCGGAATCCTGGGTCAGAGCTGGTGGGTGCACTAGGGGCAGCCAGAAACCTCTCAGCAGCCTCTGATCCTCCCAGCCCTGGAGCCCACAGTGTGTCTAGGGGCTGGGGCTGGAAGGGACAGACATCCGGAGAAAGGATGCAGAAAGCCATCAGACACTCCCTGGTGCCAGAAGTGGAGGACGTCAGTGGAACCTGACACTCCCTCCTTAGGCCCCGGAGTGCTGGCCTCGGGGATCCATTGGTTGAGGGAGAGTGAGCTGGGAAGGAGTGCCAGGCTCTGAAAATGGTGACTCGGCCGAGGTGGGGCAGCCTACATGCTAACAGTCCTTCAGCCCCAGGGCAAACTGGCCCTGGGAGTTCTTAAAAAACCCAGAGCCAGTCCCATCTATATCGCAAGTCCTTGGTTTGATTGCTCTTGCCTCTTGTGCAAATGAGTTATGAAGGGCTGTGTAACTGCACTGCAGAATAGGCAGGCAGTGGGTCAGTGAACAAATGCTTGCTGTCTGTTATGTACCCAGCACCATTCTAGCCCGGGGATTTAACAGTAATCAGAACTGAGTCCTTGCCCCCATGGAGCTCACACTCCGGGGGATGATCTGTGTCTCACAATCAAAGGAAAAAGTTAAAAAGGCTCCCCAGTGGTGCAGGTGGTGGCTGAGCAGGGGCCGTCCCCCTCACCACAGCCTTTGGCCTTCTCCTGCTCTGTGTTCCTGGACGCGCATAGGAAGGAGGGTGCCCTGCTCACAGGCCTGGGGAAGCTCACGGTGCTCGGGGACGCTCCTGTCCAGGAGCCTCACCCCTCGCTCCAGATCCCGCCCATGGACCTGGAACCTGCCCACATGGTGGCTGTCAGTGGTCCCAGGTGGCTGGGGTCTCCGGAGCTCTGGGAAATTCCCTGCTGCTTCTCTCCCAGGCTCTTTCCGTGGCTGAGATCCAACTGAATCACTCACTGCGGAGAGGAGGGGAAAAGTCAGGGGGACATCTGGAGCTCAGGCTGACTCCCACCACGAGCAAGGGGCCAGGAGGGAGGCTTCCAGATGGAGTTGCAAGGAATGTGCATGTGGGAAAGCACTCCAGCCTGAGCCAGGGGATCCGTCCCCCCCTTCTTGTCCCAGAGCTATGTGGTGACCCGGTCTGAGTCCCTCCCTATCCCTGCCCCCGCCCGGGCCTCGGTTCCCCCACCAGTACACGATGAAAGAGAAGGGGGGTGTTCCTTTCAGTTCAACACTTTGTGATTCCTTCCACAAGTTGGGTGGGGCAGGGAGGGTCTGGGGGTCGGGGACAAAATTGGAGTCACGCTGCAGCCCCTTGGGGAAGAGGGTTTTGAGGAAAACTAGTTGAGGGCTCTGGGGAACAAGGAGAAAAATCACACATGTGCTCTGGAGTCAAGGCCAGCTGCAGAATAGGAGCAGAGCACAGTGGCAGAGAAATCAAGAGGCCTCCCTCACACCAAAAAAATAAAGCCTATGACAGAGGTGGGGGCTTCTTTGACCCTCCCTGCCAGGCTCCTCCCAGACGTCAGCACTGCCATCATTTTGACCTGTCTCTTTTAGACTCTTCTCTGCATTGCAGCCATATAAATATGTGTCCATAGGAAACATGCATTGCTGTTTCATTCCAGATTTCCATCTATCAATAGCAGAGGTGCTGAACCTTTGCATTTGAAGTTTCTGTGCCCCCAACTCTCAGGGCACATTAATTAGCAAACAGTTCGATGCACCAAGAGACCTTCGTTATGAGCCCACAGGACCTCAGAACTGGAAGGGCCCTTATTGTTACGGTCAACTGTCCCTCCTTGGATGGAGGGGGTCACTGGGGCTCAGCGGGGGCAGTGCTGTGCTCTAAGTCCCAGGGCAGGGCAGCGCTTTCCCAGGCCTCAGGCCCCTCCCCGCTCCTCCTTGCAGGTACCTGTCCCACACCGAGCTGGCCCCACTGCGTGCTCCCCTCATCCCCATGGAGCACTGCACCACCCGCTTTTTCGAGACCTGTGACCTGGATAACGACAAGTACATCGCTCTGGATGAGTGGGCCGGCTGCTTCGGCATCAAGGAGAGTGAGTATCTGCGCAAAGGGACGGCTGTCCTCTCCCTTTTCCTCCTCTCCGCTCTCTCTGTCATCTGTGCGCCCACCCTGCCCTCTGTGCCTGGTTCACTCCAGGGGGCTCTGCCTGGCTGGGTGGGCCTTGCTGTCAGATGCCTTCCTGATCCTTCTCTCTCTGTCTGGCAGGCTGTGTCTTTCTCTTTCCCTTCCTCAAGCATCAGCACTCACTCTGTGCCTAGCACTATTTCGGGGACTAGAAGGAGACGGGAAGTATAACTTGGTAGTATGTGTAAGGGACAGGGAGACCTCAGACTGGTCCCCTGGCCCCTGGGTCCTGGGGATGGGGGTCCCCATGACTCCTCGGGAGGCACGTCTTCATCGGCAGGGGGCTCGTGTCTAACGCTGCTCTCTTCTTGTCTGCAGAGGACATCGACAAGGACCTCGTGATCTAAGCAGTGGCGGACGCTCTCTTACCCGTCCCCTTCCTGTTTCCCCCAATGTTTAAAATGTTTGGATGGTTTGTTGTTCTGCCTGGGGACAAGGTGCTAATATAGATTTACATGATCACATTAACGGTGCTAAAAATGGAAATTGTAACCCACGTCATGACATTCTCAGTTGTAACTCAGCTGTCAAGGCTTCTTGCTCACCCACTAACAGTCTCCTTTTTCTCCAGCCATTTGACTTATGGGAAAATGGGTGGAAACTTGGATCTGCTCACATCTGCCTTCAACACATAGTGCATCTTCCGATTTTCTCTCTCTTTCTCTCTTTGAAACTAATCCTCATGAATCAGATGTTTGCATTAATTTTATTTCAGGGTATCGGCTGCTGGGGGCGGGGGATAGTCTCATGTGGCCTGAAGGTGGGCAAAGGGAAGTAACAGACCGTGATGTTGGCAAGGATGTTTCTGGGAATAGAGGACCAGTGGTGGGAGAAATCCCTGGAAAAGCCACCGACCTGAACTACAGATAATCAGTCTTGTTTGCCTGGGGATGTGACTGAGAGAAAGAACCTGAGGCTGTTGCAAAAACATATAAGCGCTCACCTAAACCCAGTTCCTCACCCTTTCCCCCCTCACCTATCGGCGCCATTTCTTTTCACTTTAGGCTGTTTGCTCAAACTTTGGGCAGCTGTGGACCATCAGTTCTCTGATCCACCAAGCCTCGAGGGGCGGGTCACCACCGCCTACAGGGCTTCTCCCCTCCTAACTGTCTTGGGAGATGCAGGACTGGGGGGCTGTCTCAGCCAGGAAGGCCCAAATCAAGAGTGAGGCAAGTTGTAGAAAGTTGTAAAATAGAAAAAGTGCAGTTGATGAATAGATTTTGTTTTTTGGTTGGCTTGTTTATTTTTCACATTTGGATGGCTGTCATGAGGGGTCTTTCCCTCAGTTTCCAGCATGCTCCTCCTTTTCTCTACCCCCCATTTTCTTCTATTAATCAAGAGAAATTTCAAAGTCAATGGGATGGTCCGATCTCACAGGCTGAGAACTCGTTCACCTCCAAGCATTTCATGAAAAAGCTGCTTCTTATTAATCATGAAAACTCTCACCATGATGGGAAGAGTTTGACAAATCTTTCAAAATAAAAAGTAATGACTTAGAAACTGCCTTCCTGAGTGACTTTGCATGCATTTTAGTGACCTCATTACCCTGACGCAGACACATGGGACATGCATGTCTATATATGACTGCACAGATGCAAACCTTTGTAAATGCACTATTATACTTTGTATACATTATATACTATTATACCTGTGCACAAGCCGAGAGACTTATTTGTACACAGGGTATGTATGGTTCCTATATGCACAGATTTGGCTTCTAATTTTATGACCTGTGGGCTGATCCTTTTAGTACTGCACTTCATTATCAGAAGCACCAGACTAAGCAAGTATCTCCTTTCACCATTCATTCATTCATTCATTTATTCAACAAATGTTTATGATGTACCTACTATGTACAAGGTCCCGTGCCAGGTGCTCAGAGACACAATTGTGGCAAAGCAGTCAAAGCATTTGTTCTTCTGGAACTGAACAGTCTACCGAGGAACAGATTAAATAATTGTACAACTATTCAACATCAATTACAAGCTGCGATAGGTGCAATGAAGGAGGAATAAAAGCCACCATGAGTGTGTGTAACAGGAGGAGACAGCGTTATTCTAGAGTCTTACTGTCCCATTTGGTACCCATGTGTGGCTATTGAGACTTAAATTTATATTAATTATAAATTCAGTTCCTTAGTCACACTAGATGCCTCGAATACCCAATAGTCTTGTGTGGCTACTCGTTACCCAATTGAACAGGACGGATCTAGAACATTTTCATCACTGGAGAAAATTCTATTGGGTAGGGTTGTTCTAGGGCATCTGGGAAGCTTCCTTGAGAAAATTTGAGCTGAGTCACTAAGGAAAAGGAGGAATTAAATGGGGGAGAGAGTGCAGAGAGGGAAGGAAAAACTTCAGAAAGTGGGAACGTGTGCAAAGGACTCGAGGTAGATGGGGAACGTGAATCCCAAACCAGTATGGCTGGTGCACAGGACAAGGGGCAAGTCATATTGGATGAAGCTGAAGAGGTGGGCAGAGGGCAGACCAGGCAGCGTGTAGGCCATGGTAAGGAGCCTTGATTTCATTTTTGTGCAATGGGAAGTCATGGTAGGGTTTTAAACAAGAAAGCGAGAATGGGGTGGTGTGTGTGTGTGTGTGTGTGTGAAGAACTCTAGAACTCTCTTGGTTTTGAAAAGAAAATGGCATAAGTCCACACAGAGCACTTTTCAAAGCTCATGCTTGTATGATATTTCAGGCTAGTATTCCAAGATTCTCCTTAGAGGTGGAAAAACAGTCCCCCCAAATATGCTTCATGACAATAGGCCACAGAGGGGGGCCTTCAGGTGCCAAGCCCAGAGATGGTTTATTCCCTCTTATTTGAAATCATTTTCACAATACTGAAATAATACACACTCATCAAAATAAAAAATCAAACTGTAGTCTGGTGTTCCCTTTTTGACACAATGGGAGAGAGAGGAGTAGGGAGAGGTTGGTCAGTTCAGGTTTGGTCATTTGAGAAATGCAAACCCAGCGCCAATCTCACAATCTAGGAATCCGGGTAGAGACAGAAAAGGTAAATTTCAGTATTGGCTCATCATTCATCCCACGACATTTATCAGGTGGCTGCAGGGTGCTCCAGAGCTCTCAGGAACAATCCCATTTCAGGTAGAAAACGTGCTGTACAGGGCACAAAGCAGGTGTGGACAGGGAACCCCTTCTGGTACAGAGGGAGAGGTGGCATTCTCCCTGAGGACTGGAGGATGTAGTCCCTGTGTCCTGGTCAGCCTGGGGCACAGTATCCCTGAGTTACACAGCACCCATTATGACAACAGCACTACTGCCAACTCATAGATGAGGAAACTGAGGGCCGGGGAGGTTGTGACTTGGTTGTGGAATGAGGCAATAAAAAAAGGGGGACTGGGAATGCAGAGCTTCCTCCCCCATATCTGGATGACTCCCGAGAGGGAACTCCTCAGAATTTTCAAGAAAACAGGCATGAAACGTGAAGCAGCCCAGGGCCCGGGGAGGGCTGCACCCTTGCTGACTGCTGAGTTAACAGGGGCCCTCAGTACCCGGCATCCTCAAAGGCAGTGTTTCCATATCGTCCTTCGACCTGCGCTTTCCCTCCCTTTAAATCAAATCACATAGTGAAAAGAACCCAAAAATCATTTAAAGGAAAGTAGCATTACCTTAGGCGGAATATCAGTATCATTTACCAAAAATTGAGATAAACCTTAATGATAAGTGCAGTACAAATATAATTACAATGAGAAAACAGTGTTACACCATTATGGATACACCCTGTGCTTGAAGGATGCTAGGAGACTTTCTCTTTGATAATCAGATGGTCCAAAGGAGAACTGAATTACAAGGAATTCAATGGTAAGTCATGCCAAATCTGTAACTCTCCTAAAATCTCCTCCTGGGCGGCAATGGTGGCTATTCCTCCCTTTGTGCAATTCCTCTTCACGGTGAAGGGGGTGGGACCTCTTGAGACCATCTAGATCCCTGGTAACAGAAGCCTCCGTCCTTCCCATCATCTGTGGCAGAACTGGGTTGAGCCCTTCCGGTCCAATGCGCTAACACTGAGCTTGTTTCCTCATCTGTAAAATCCTCATGATAGTGGTTCCTGCCTCATGGGTCCTTGTGTCTGACGCAGAGGAAGGTCGTCGTCGTCGTCATCACCACCATCCCATCTTTCCCCACTGTCTAGACTGGTGCTTTATGCCCGGTCCTCTCTCCGTTGCAAGGTTTCCTGCCTCAAGGCCACACTCCCTTTGTGAAGGGCCCCAAGGGTTCTCAGTCGCTAGGCTGTGCAGGACTGCCCGGTGTCTGCAAGGGTTTCGACTGCAGGACTGCAAGGGTTAAAAGTGTCCAGCAGAAAAGAGAGAAATAAGGGCACCCTGAGGAGGTAGTGGAGCCCTGGACAATGAGTCAGGGGTCTAGTTTGCAGGAGAGCGGTTTGAGCCTGGACACGTGCTTTCTCCTTTGGAGGTCCAGTCTCCCCTTTTAAATAATGATAGAGGGGGAGCTGTAGGGAACGGTCCCACCTTCAGAGCCTCTATGAGATCTGCCCTTCTCTCCTTCTGAATAAAATGTCCTAGGGATGAGTAAGGGACTGGGGCCTTCAAGGCTCACAACCTGGTTTCCAGATGGCCCCCCAGAGCCAAAGGGACCAGCTTCCTCTTCTCTGGGCCACAAGCCTGCGAGGGCGCTGAGGAGGGTCAGGGCGCCCCCTGGCGGGAGCTAGGGAGAACAACTGCCGGAGCTGTGGGATTGTCTGAAGGGACTGCGGGAGCATCCAAGCCACAAGGACCCATAGAAGTCATCTAGCCGAGGCCCCTCATTTTCCAAACGGGGAAACTGAGGCTCACAAGGGCAGAAGATACTTCCTCAGGTAGGGTTGCCAGATAGAACCCAGGACTTCCAGTTAAATTTGATTTCAGATAAACAAGAAACACATTTTTTAAGTGTAAGTATGTCCACACAACAGTTAGGACACACTTCTATTAGAAGATGATCCGTTAGGTGTCTGACATTCAAGTTTAACCAGGTGTCCTGTCTTTTTCTTTGCTGTATCTGGCAGCTCTACCTCCAAGCCGTCCCACTGAGTTAAGGCCTGGCCTGGGACGGCCGCCCAGACACGGTCAGGCCTTCTTCCTTTTTATACCCAATCAACGCCTTTCACTAGCAGCTCTGCCCAGCGCTCCGCAGGGCGTGGGAAATGCTTGTTGACATTATTCTGGGAGGTAGCAAGTGGAACGATATGTGAATCCTGACTTTGATGACCCCAGGAGTGTTTCCAATGGGAGAAGGGAGATGGGTTCTCCCCGCCGACCCTGCTACCATCAGAAACCATCTTCAAGGCTTTGGTGATAGAGTTGCCTGAGACCCCTGCCCCAGCCTGATTTACAAGGTCAAGGAGGAACCTGAGCGTCTTCTGCATTTCTAAGTCTCCCAGGTGATTTTCATGTAGCAAAGACTGAGACCCCCTGGCTATAAGGAAGGACAGCAAGCTGCTTGGATGGGGCAGAGTTTCGCTGGTGTTATCAGTAATGGTCAGTGTTCACTGTGCATAGGAATCGGTGGTTGAGGGAGACGGGGGAGGACGGACTGTTAAAAATGCACATTTTCAGCTCTACTTCCAGAGATTCCGATGGAGTCGATCCCGGCTGTGGCCCTGGAATCTGCACTTTTGAGAAGCACGCGGACTTCCCCTGTGTTTGTAATGTGTTTCATTTCTTAAAAAAACAGAACAGAACTGAAGGACATATGGACAAATGGTGAAGTTCTTAAAAGTAAAGCAGGAATGTATGATATACATTATTCTATTTGTATAACTTAAATATTTCACTAAAATACTTTTAAAATGTAGGGGCATATTAGGGGACGGTGACACAGGTGGTCTGACGACAATACCTTGAGCACTGGCTTAGGAGGCACAAGGGTGGACAGAGCTGCCCACCTCCAAATACATACTGCGTGCCCCCCCCCCCCCCGTGTCTAATAGCTGAGAGACTCGGAAGTTTCTAGGAGGAGTGGGCAGGACCTGGTCTTGAAGGGTGGGAAAGATTCAGAGAAGGAGCATGGTAAGGAAGCAAGCAATCTGAGGAAATGGGAAAAAATGCCAGGAGACGAGGGTTGTGTCTTGTTCACAGCTGGTGCCCCATAAATGACCTCTCTACTCCTGTCTGTTATCACTACCCACCTTAGCCATTACACTCTGGCCACCATGGTCTCTTTTCTGTGCCTGAAATATGCCAAGTCCTGCCCTGCCTCAGGGCCTTTGCACTTGCTGTCCCCTCTGTTGGAACTCCACTCTTCCTCCAGCTTCTCATTAATGCCTGCCTCTTCATCACTCTCACGTCTCAGTTCACATGTCACTTCCTCAGAGAAGCCTTTGTTGTCGCCCATCTGACTTCCATTTTCTCTCCTTCACATCAGTGATCACAAGCTATACTTATTATCTTTTTTTAAAATTTGTATTGGGGACCTATCAGTGTTTTTCCAGGACCTATCAGCTCCAAGTCAAATAATTGTTTTCACTCTAGTTGTGGAGGGCACAGCTCACTGGCCCATGTGGGAATTGAACCGGTGACGTTGGTGTTATGAGCACTGTGCTCTAACCAACTGAGCCACCTGACAACCCCCTATAATTATTATCTTGTTTATTCACTTTTGTTGCCTGACATGTCCCCACCCCCATGCAAAATGTAAGCTTCATGAAAACAAGGACGTGATCCCTTTGCTTCTGCTGTTGCTATCCCTGAGCACGTTCTTTGAAACATGTTAAGTTCTTAGTCAATATTTGTTAAGAGAATTAGATAATTAATGGGGCGGGGGGTAAGGCCAGAACAGGGAAAGCCCTGGAACCAAGGAAAAGGGGAGGTGGACACTGGGATCTGAGAAAACACAGGGGGACAGCTCCTTGACATTGATCTTAGCAAATATTTTTTAAAACATAACACTAAAAGTGCAAGCAACAAATGCAAAAATTAACAAGCGGGACTACATCAAACTGAAAAGCTTCTGTACAGCAAAGGAGACAATCAGCAGAATAAAAAAGGCAACCTACAGAATGGGAGAAAATATTTGCAAACCATCTATCTAATAAGGGGTTAATATCCAAAAAATATAAGGAACTCACACAACAACTCGATAGCAAACAAACAAACAGTCTGATTTAAAAATGGGCAAAGGACTTTAATAGATGTTTTTCCAAAGAAGATACTGAAATGGCCAACAGACATATGAAAAGATGCTCTACATCACCGATCCTCAGGGAAATGCAAATCAAAACCACAGTGAGCTATCACCTCACATCTGTTAGAATGGCTGTCATCAAAAAGACAAGAATAAGAGTTGGTGAGGGTATGGAGGAAAGGGAACCCTTGTGCACTGCTGGTGGGAATGTAAATTGGTTCAACCACTATGGAAAACAGTATGGGTGTTCTTCAAAAACTTAAAAATAGAACTACCATACAATCCAGCAATCCCATTTCTGGGAATTGAAAACATTACCTTGAAGAGATACCTGTACCTCTACGTTCACGGCAGCATTATTCACAATAGTCAAGACATGGGAAATAAGCTAATTGTCCTTCAGTGATGAATGAGTGAAGAAAACACACACACACACACACACACACACACACACTATGGAATATTATTCAGCCACAAAAATAAGAAAATCCTGTCTTTTGCGACAACATGGATGGACCTAGAGGGCATTATACTAAGTGAAATTAATCTGACAGAGAAAGACGAACACTGTATGTTCTCACTTACACCTGGAATCTTAAAAAGCTGAACTCTTAGAAATAGAGTAGAATGGTGTTTGCCAGGGGCTGGCTGGAGGGAAATGGGTTGTTGGTGAAAGGGTACATATTCCCAGCTATAAGGTGACTAAGTTCTTCAGATCTAATCTATAGCATGGTGACTGTAATTAACAATACTGTGTCATACATTTGAAATTTGTTAAGAGAGATCTTAAATGTTATCACCACACATAAAAAAGAGGTAGTTTTGTGAGGGACGGAGGTGTTAACCTTATTGTGATAAGCATTTTGCAATATATACATATGACAAATCATCACATCATACACCTTAAACTTATATATGTTATAAGTCTATAATGTCTCAATAAAGCCGGAAAATTTTTAAAAAAACAATATAAAATTTCTGCGTTTCACATACGAGGTCAGACAATTAAGTTCGCGACCTCATCCTAGGAAAACTGCTACATACCTCATTGCTGAATATCACTACGGTCACCTTTGAAATACTCCCCTTGGGAAGCTATGCACTGATGCCAGCGTCTAGTCCACCCTTCAAAGCAATTTTGGAACTCTTGTTCTGGAATGGCCATCAGAGCTGTCGTCATATTACACATGCTGTCCTGAATGTCTTCCTTTCAATATTTGCTTTATCTTCGGGTAAAGAAAGAAGTCATTGGGGGCCAGATCCAGCGAGTAGGGAGGGTGTTCCAATACAGTGATTTGTTTACTGGCTAAAAACTCCCTCACAGACAGTGCTGTGTGAGCTGGTGCATTGTCGTGATGCAAGAGCCATGAACTGTTGGCGAAAAGTTCAGGTCGTCTAACTTTTTCACACAGCCCTTTCAGCACGTCCAAATAGTCAACTTAGTTAACTGTTTGTCCAGTTGGTACAAGTTCATAATGAATAATCCCTCTGATATAAAAAAAGGTTAGCAACATTGGCACAACAAGTTCACGAACTTATTTGTCAGTCCTGTATCTCTGCTAGTTTAGTAATATTTAGTTCGCCATCTATTAAAAGAAGTCTCAGAGATCTTTGGTTACACATTTGCCAAAGGATATGGCTACAAATACAAGCTGATACAAGTGGGTCAAAATGGTGACTGCACAAGTGCCACTGGTGTTTTCATGAGGTGTGAACAATTCTTGGTCAAGTTCTAGACAAAGCAAAGCACATGCATCCAACGATATACACGTTCACTGCAATTCAGTGTATCTTAAAGCAGTGCAAAACAAAAAACAACCACAAACAAAAACCCAAACAACTTTGCTGATGTTTGTAAAGGAGAGTTAGATTCCAGGCTCAGAAAATTATAGACAGGATTTCTTCATTTGTTCATTCAAAGGCCGTGCAGGGTGTGAGACAATTCTTCACTGTACAGGACTGTCTCTCCCATGCATTGCAGGACGTCTAGAGACAGTCAGCCCCTATCCACAAAATACCAGCTGTGTTCCCACAGCCCCAAACAACTCCGCATGTCTCCAAAAGGACCCCAAGGGGGCGGTACAGCACCGTTGGGAACCTCTTTCTTGGAAGCTTACTGAGGCGCTACCTGAGACACCAGCAGGGGGCAGCCTAACGCAAGAAATGGGAACTCCTAAGCCTTGGGCGCCCCAACCCCAGAGGTCGACCAGGAGCAGCCGGCCTGTCTGTTCCCAGAAGAACATTGAAGGGGCATCTGCTCCACCATGCTCCTCCCACACGCAACATTTTACAGGTGAGGGAAACTGAGTCTCAGAGAAGAAAAGGGATTTGAGATTTGCTCCATACCTACTCACGTAGTGGCACAGAGAAGGCATTCAAGAATTGGAAGTCCAAAGCCCTCCAATATCATCATCCGGGTGCCCTGAAAAACAGTATCTCCACATCCCCAGTTCTCAGCCATAGGACAGACAGACAGAGGCCAGAGCCCTGGGTGCTGCAAGGCTGGCTCCCGGGCTAGAGTAGGAGAGAAGCCAGCGGACCTCTCCTGGTCCCCGCGCTGGCAATAATTGGAGGACCACACCATCCCAGCCAAGGGCTTCCCATCTCTGAGCCCCCAATTTTTCTTTTGCAATGAAAATAATATACACATGGTAAAAACCCATCTGACAAAAAACTTCAAGCTGTGCAGAAAGCTGTAAAATGAAGTTAAAATGTCTCCTCCTCAGCTCCCTTTTCATTTCCTAGAGTAAAATGTGAATATTACTTATATATCTTTCCAGAAATATATTAGTAACATATAAGGATATAGGTGTGTACATATATATGCATATATACTTTGTTACTCAGATTGGATCACACTGTACATTTTATTATGTGCTTTGTTTTTCATTTAAAATATCACTAGCAACCTTTCCATAGCAATGATATATAGTTGTCTCCTTCCTTCCAGTGCCTGCACAATATTCCATAATATGAATGTCCCACAGTTTAATGTTGCACCCACTGATAACCGTGCTGATGCTGTCTCTCGAGGTTTCTCGCATGACAAAGCACGCTGCAGGGAACAACGCTACACACCGCTCTGTGCACATGTGCAAGGATTTCTGTAGGAAGTGGAAGTGGAATTGCTGGGTCAAAGTGGAATTGCTGGAAGTGGAATTGCTGGGTCAAAGAATACGTGTGCTTAAAACATTGACAGATGTGACCAAGATGTCTTCCAAAAGACATCAGTTCCAACTTTCTCCTCTGGCACAGGAGAAACCCACCTCCCCTCCTGGCCAGCAACAGGAAGCACTCATTTTTGGGGCCTTGATCTTTTTATCCATGGAATAAGAGGGTTGGCCTGGATGATACCCAGGGTCCTTGCAGCCCTAACTTTGCAGATCTGTGACTTTTTCCTCCAAGATGTCCAGCTTGGGGAGGAGGACTGGGCCTCATACTTAAGTAGCAGATCTCTCTTCTTCACCCTCTTTGCCACCCCTCGCCGCCCCTTTCTTCTCTGAGTCCAGTCCCATGAGAGTGCAACATGCATGAGCCGGAGTCCACAGACCCAGTTCTGAATGGCTGTGGGAACCCTGGAAGTCCTTCCTTGCCTGCCCACCCATTTTCCCACCTGGTTTAACAACTTCTGCTTTCCCTCCCAGGGCTCCCATACTGGTCTCTTGAGATAACATCTTATGAAGTCCTTTGCCAAAAGCATGCCTTTTTCTGCCCCTGGAAGGAATTATTTTCACTTGTTCTGAAGAAGAGTCTCTGCATGTACTTATAACTCCTGCCAAGAAACCTGAGAGGCCCTGAATTCCTCAGCGCCTGGATCCCAGAATCGCTTAATCTGCTGGCTGCTCCCTTCCAAGGGGCGCTGAGATGATGGAGTTATGAGCTGCTTAAAGGCTTAGAGAGTGTCAGTTTGAAGGCAGGAGAGAGTGAGGGAGCGTCTGCCGCCACTTGGCTCGACCTCTCAGATGAAAGAGTTTGGGAGAAGGGAGTGTTTACAGGGATCAGTGCAGACACCCTGGAGGGGCCAGAGTTCCCCTTGGGCTTCTCAAAGATGACAGTGGATTGACATCATCAAAGCCCCCGAGGAAAACTCGGACTCTTTCCACCCCAAAGTCACTTAGCATCAGGATTCTCAGAACCTGAAGGCTCATGGGAAGTGGGAGGACAGTCAAGGTGCTTCACCTTGCACAACTCCAGGGGGCTCTGTTTACACACCTGACAACACAGTGAATGGTGCGCCGGAGAGGTACAAAGTGGTTCTGGTGACAATAATATGGCAGCCAGCACGATCTTTTTAAAATGTGAAAAAAAACCCCAATGATTTCTTGTTCCGCTCGCTCCAAATAAAATCCATAAATCGCTCCGCATGATGCCCCATTTTCCTCTCCAAACTCTTGTCCCACCATCACCCTGGCTCACTAAGTTCCAAACACACTGACCTTCTTTCTGATCCCCAAACAGGCCCAGCGGCCTTCTCAGTTCCTCCCTCTGGGCCTTTGCACAAGCCGCCTCTAGACCTTCCCAAGGTTGGCTATTTTTTGTTATTAAATGCTCCTCTTAATTTCAGACTTGGGCTCTTTCTAGTTGTTTCCATCTTGCATTCAAAGTTCCATCTACAAGGAGCTGGGCCAGTGGACCTCAGCGCCTGCTGTATAGACAAAGAACAGAAGAAGTTCTTTGAAGGGCAGCCTCGTCTGCCCTGAGAAACCTGTCACAATGCCTGAAATTCCCAACCATTTTTCTTTCATCTGAGTCAGAGCATTGTGTCTCTAGAAGACTCCTATTAAAACAGAAATACTTTATCAAAAGCTCATCCCTTAGAAGAGATTTGTTTCTCAGATAAGCTCAGGTGAAAAAGCAAAGAATGGGACTGTGAGGGAGGAGGAAATTCCAGGGTGGTAGTGGTGGTGTTTGTTAGAAAGGTGGAAGTTTGGGGGTCTAGGCTTGGGGACAGGAGAGTGGAAGAGAGGTGTGGCCCCTACCGCAATCTCGGCCAATCTCATTTTGCCTCAGGCTGGCCTCAAACTTGAACCACAGAGAACTGTTCAGATGCCAGCAAACAAACACAGCAGCAAACAAAGAGCTGTTTGTATTGGGGATAACCAGTCCCACGGGTGTTTTGGGTGTAGTGGAAAGCAAGGCTTGGGGTTTGGGACAGATGGCATTTAGACAGCTGAGGAGAGGACCACCTCCCTACCTCCCCGTGCCCCCGGCCCACTGCCCCCATGGTGAGGGAACAGTGTGCATCAAAGGCACCTGCGGGGGTGCTGGACCACACAACCTGAGCCCCTGTTCACTCATCCCGCCCTCCTGGAGGGTGGGGATGGGGGACCCAGGGCACTGTCTGTAGTGCTTGGACAGCTGGAAGGGGCAGAAAACAGCAAGTTCAGCAAGACTCTAATATTGATATTCCAGCTACAAAGCTCAGAATGGTCCACACCCTGCTCCCTGCAGTCAGCTAGAAACACCTATAAGAAACACTTCATGGAACAAACAATGTCACCAGCGGAACTGGACCTGAGCACCCCCACTTCTGTCAGCAGGGCTCGTTCCATTCATCCTCTGCTGCTCCATAGAGGGAAATGAAGCCAGAAACCACCGCCGGAGCCTACTCTGAAGGCTGCTGAGTATGCCTCCAAAGTGCATCTAGTTTTTCCTCCTTTTCTCCCTATTGAAGCCCAATCTGTTCTTAAAGGCGCTGCTAAAGTCCTTTCCAGGCCATAGCGGCTTTCTTTCCTTTGAGGGCCAATGGCTGTTGTCTTCACCTGGCTCTTTGCACAGGCAGCCCCGTGTGACATCACCACGGCTTATCGGATGCCTGCTCTCTCTCCACAACTCGTCCTCAAGCACCTTGAAAGCACAGTGCTGAGTACGCAGTAGAAACTGATAAAAGCCTGGAGCTGCATGGAACCTGAGTCACCATCCCCGACCATTTACTTCCTATACATTATAGATGGAGAAACTGAGGCTCAGAGAGGCCAAAAGGTATGCACAAGGGAAAGCTGGGTAGGGCTGAGGTATTTGTTGAACTAAGAAACAAGGATGGGGCGGCCGGATGGCTCAGTTGGTTAGAGCACGAGCTCTTGGCAGTGGGGTTGCCGGTTCAATTCTTGCATGGGATGGTGGGCTGCACCCCCTGCAACTACCATGTTAACCCAAAAATTAGACCCAGTCAGACAATCAGCTCTAATGTGTCTTTTGGAGCTAACATTAATATAAGACCCGGTCTCATATTATATAAGACCGGGTCTTATGTTATAGTAAAATAAAACCGGGTCTTATATTAACTTTTGCTTCAAAACACGCATTAGAGCTGATTGTCCGGCTAGGTCTTATTTTTGGGGAAACATAGTAAGATTGAAAATAGCAAGTCGATTTGGAGCTGAGCTGCACCCTCCACAACCGGATTGAAGGCCAATGACTTGGAGCTGATGGGCCCTGGAGAAACACACTGTTCCCCAATATTCCCCAATTTAAAAAAAAAAAAAGGAAAAGGGAACCAAGGATGAAGATGAAATAGTGCCACTTGTGACAACATGGCTGGATCTCGAGGTTATTGTGCCGAGCGAAATAAGTCAGACAGAGAAAGTCGCGAACCATATGATTTCACTGATATGTGGGATATAAAACTGAAAGCAACAAGGGAACAAGACAAATAAAGAAACAAAAACTCACAGACACAGACAATAGTTTAGTGGTTACCAGAGGGTAAGGGGGGAGGGGGGTGGGAGATGAGGGCAAAGGGGATGAAATACACGGTGATGGAAGGAGAACTGACTCTGGGTGGTGAACACACAATGTGATACATAGAATTATATTTACAGAATTGTACACTTGAAACCTATGTAATTTTACTAACCATTGTCATCCTCAATAAATTGAATTTAAAAAAACAAAAAGAAAAGAAACAAGGATAATGATGATCCCAGTGGCATGTCCACATTGCCAGGTACGACAAGCAGAATTTCAATTGCTGAATCTGAGGTGTCCTTCATCTTCTGGATAAATTGCGTTTTAAGAAATCAGATCCTATTCTAGCTGTTTGGGGCTATTGTGGTTAAAGAAGTTATATAGGGTTATCATTCCTTAAAAGTCAACGATCTGTCAGAATTCTTTGGTTGTGAGCAATGGAAACTGACTCTGGCTAATTTATCAGAAAGGAAACTGCTAAAGGATAGAAGGATGTGGGGTCGCATGTAGGTCAGAAGGAAGAACTGGGACACCAGGATGGGAGAGGGCTGGAAATGAGGTGGCTTTGGGGATCCACAAAGGATGAACCCATCAACAGAGGCATCAGGGACAACAGGTTTCATCAGCTTCCACATCTTGTCTTTGCTTCAAGATAGAAAGTCCCCAGAGAGAAAGGGCCAGCTTGGGTCATGGGCCCACCTCTTGGCCAGAGCTGGGCCAGTTACCAAGATCACAGACAAAGGGGAGACAGGCAATTCAGCAAAAGGAAATCACGGTGCTATCACCAGAAGTGGCGGAGGAGCCAAGGAACACGACCACACCTGCTTGCTACACTTTAGTTATTGG
Organism: Rhinolophus sinicus; assembly: GCF_057876585.1. Lineage (NCBI taxonomy): Eukaryota > Metazoa > Chordata > Mammalia > Chiroptera > Rhinolophidae > Rhinolophus > Rhinolophus sinicus. The sequence continues at coordinate 90,721,527 of NC_142505.1, read as the reverse complement.
TTTAGAACGGGGATCAGCAAACTGCTGCGGCCTATTTGTGCAAATAAAGTTTATTGGAATACAACCATGCCAGTTTGGTTATGTGTGTTATCTGTGGATGCTTCCGTGATACAAAGACAAAGTGGGGGAGTTGCAGCAGAGGCCGTATGGCCCGCAGAGTCTAAAGTATTTACTCTCTGTCCCTTTGCAGAAAAAGTTGGCTGACTTCTGGTTTAGGCCCCTGGGCCACCTCCATCAGTCCCTCATGGGGACTTGAGCAAGGTCCTTCACTCACAAGCCTCTGTTTACTCCTTTGTAAATAATGAGTTTGTGCTGTGTGTCCTTCACGTGTCTTCCCAGCTTAATGTAGCTCAAATTGTCTATAATTAAGCTGATACAAGTAGTTTTTAATAAATAGTCTCACTTCCCACCCATTAGGCTGGCTATTATCAAAACAAAACAGAAAATATCAAGTGTGGGTGTGGATGAGAAGAAATTGGAACCCTTCTGCACCGTTGGTGAGAATGTAAAATGGCGCAGCCACCATGGAACACCAAATAGTGATTCTTCAAAAAATTAAAATGAGAATTACCATATGATCCAACACTTCCACTTCTGGGTACATACTCCAAAGAATTGAAAGCAGGGTCTCAAAGAGATATTTGTACACACATATCCACAGCAGTACTATTCACAATAGCCAAAAGGTGGAAGCCACCCAAATGCCCACTGGTGGATGAATCGATGAGGAAAATGTGGCATCTATACACAATGGAATGTTACTCAGCCTTAGAACGGAAGGCAATTCTGACACATGCTACAACATGGATGGACCTTGAAGACATTATGGTCAGTGAAATAAGCCAGACACAAAAGGACAAATAGTGTATGATTCCACTTACATGAGGTCCCTAGAGAAGTTAGATTGACAAAGTAGGATGGTGGCTGCCAGGGGCGCGGAAGGGTGTGGCGAAGGATAGTTGTTGTTTGATGGGTATAGAATTTCAGTTCTGCCAGATGAAAGAGTGGCTGCACAGCAATGCAAATATGCTTAACACTACTGAACTGTATGCTCAAAAAAGGTCCATAAGGTAAATTTTACGTTATGTTATATACGCATATGTTTCATCACAATCTAAAAAATTTCTGAAGTAAGTCTTTAAAGCTCTTATGTGACTTAGTGAATCATGGAAGCTCCCCAAGGGTGGGGATTTTTGTCTGTTTTGTGCACTGCTATATCCCTCATCCCCAGAACGGTGCTTGGCAGGGAGCAGGCGCTCAGTACACACTTAGGGAGTGAGTGAACCCCAGCCACTTTGCAAAAATGTTCTAGTCACAGCCCCTTCAAGTGTGCAAGTGTGAGGGTGACATTGCAATTACTGTTCGAAGGCCAAGCCAAACCCCAGAGGGTCCTTATGGGACTTGTCCTTTCACCTACTTTGGCCACCAGATGAATTGGTGCAGCTGGCACCGGGGTAAGGGAGCCAACCACGCGTGGGCTGTGACAACCCAGAATCTAGCCAGCGCTAGATCTCACCAGCATTCTTACGGGGAACGTAAACAGTCGTGTCCCAAAGCACTCTTAGTGAATTTGCTCTATCAGACACAAATATGCCAAAATGATATCTGAAATTAGGGCAAAACAAAACAAATAACTACATCCAAGAGGCATGCTTCTCATTTCGGTTACAGTAGCTCTGTTTGGGCCGTGTGGGGTCAGGTTCCATCTCTTCCCTAACATGCTCGACTCCGGAAAGGGGGAGCTGTGACTTGCCTTTCACCTTTCTTCTGCATTCTTACGCAATAGTGGGAGCTCTTCAAATGAGAGCATTTTAGAGAAAGATGAGCTCTTATTTTAACTTTCACTGTGGAAAATTTGAAAGATACACAAAAGGATACAAGATGGCATAATGAACCCCCCATCCTCGTCCCCCAACTTCAGCAATGATCAATTCACACCCAATTTGGTCTCATCTCTACTCACACCCACTCCTCCTATCTTTTTATAGTTTATGTAAACTTTTTTATGGGAGTAAAATATAGAGAGAAGTGTACAAATCGTAAATGTACATCTCAATGAATTTTCACAAATTGAACACATCTGTGTAACCAGTACCCAGTTCGAGAAACAGAACATTCATTACCAGCTCTCTGGAAGCTCCTTCGTGTCTCCCGGAAAGATTCTTTTTGATTTCTGGCCCGATATTTTCCTTGTGCAGAGGAAAACACAAAGGTCCATCCAGGAAAATGACTGTCCCTAGGTGACTAACAACTGGTTGGCAGGGCACTGACTCCTGCACAGAACACACCCCTCTGGGTGGCAGCCACAGCACCCACGGAGCAGAGCTCTCAGGTGCCTAATTCTCTAATTCTCCTCCACCGGGAGGATGTTAGAGTCAGGGCATGGGTGCACCTGCCCCTTGTGTGGACCATTCCTACACCCTGGCTGTTCCTGGGATTCTATACTGACCTGTCCTCTCCTCCTCTTGTTAAGCCAAAAAGCTTATTAACAAGATTGTGCCAGAAGGGCCCTTAGAGATCTGATCATCTTATGGTTTGCTTAGAAAAACAAGGAAAAAACCCCCCAAAAAACAACAAAACTTTATTCTTAAAATTCCCTAAATTAGTGGGCTGTTATTGCAAAAAAGAAAGAAAGAAAGAAAGAAAGAAAGAAAGAAAGAAAGAAAGAAAGAAAGAAAGAAAGAAAGAAAGAAAGAAAGAAAGATACCAAACAAGCATACAATATTCCCTTGCCTGGATAGTGAATTAGTCAGGGGTAGAGGTGGCTGCACGGTCAATGGGACTATATGTGTGTATTTAACAGCTAGAAGAGAGACAGCTGCCTCTTTTCCTTCCCTCCTCCTTGGCTTTCTCCCAAAGTCATTGTTCTGCTTCTAAAGGCTGGATGAGAAGGAGATGGGAAGCGGGTAGTGACTGCCCCTGGCCGCGCACCACTAAAGCCCAGCCTTCTCATTCGGGCTTGGTGTGGTGCCTCTGTGTGTGACAGACACAGAGCCTGGGAGTGTTCCCAGCACTAAGGTCTCTGTAAACAGGCTCGAGGACTGGAAACACAGAAGGTTAGAGCGGGACGCAGTCCCAGTGTTCGACCACGAATCCTCCGTGTGGACAGTGGTGGGGAAGCCCAGAGCAGCTGTGTAGCTTCCTGGGCTGTCTCCCCCCAGAGCGCGGATGAAACCCAAGTCTCCTGAGTTCCAGGGCAGCGATCTTCGTGCTATTGCACTTGAGTTCCCAGGATAATCCCAAGTTTTCTATTCTGTCCCGTTTACTCCCCCAAACATACACGTGGGCTTGTTGTGCTATGGGTGTCAATTCCGGGTTTGTGGAACAAGGTCATCGTGGCACTAACTCTAAGAGCCTGCCCTTGAAGCTCCGAGGTGGCTAGGAAATCCTGGCCAGTAGGTGTGTGGAGCAGTCTGAACCAATTAGGGTGCAAGTGACAGAAACGGAGACCAAATGAACTTAAGCAAGAAGCGGATTCATTGGCTCATGTAACCAACAAGTTGAGACTTTAGCTGTGGCTGGATCTTCCCTCCACCCCTCGGCTCTGTTCTCTCTGCCTCTCTGTTTCGCTGCCGCTGAGCTTCCTCTGCATGGATGGGTGTGATGGGCTGAATAATGGCCCCCAAAGTTGTCCAGGTCCTTCTGCCTGACTCGTGCATGTGTTATCTTATACGGTCAAAGTGAGTGTGCATATGGCATTAAGTTAAGGATCTTGAGACGGGGAGATTATCACGAATTATCCGGGGGGGGGGGCAATATAATTGGCTAATGACAAGGGTCATTATAGAAGGGGGACAGGAGGGTCACACTAGAAAAGGCGATGGGATGACAGAAACAGAGGTGAGAGAAGGAGAGAGAGAACCTGCGCTTTGAAGATACGATGCTGAAGATGGAAGAAAGAGCCATGAGCCCAGGACTGGAGATGGCCTGTAGGAGCCGGGAAAGTCAAGGAAATGTATTCTCCCCTAGAAGTTCCAGAAGGAACGGGGTCCAGCCGACACCCTGATTTTAGGACTTCTGACCTCCAGAACTATAAGATAATAAATGTATGTTCTTTTAAACCATTACATTTGTGGTCATTTGTAACCATAGCAATAGGAAACAAATGCAATAGGCTTGCATCCTTAGTGTTATAGCTCCTCAGTACTAATCCAGTAGTCCCTGAGGGCGGAGGAAGTTTCTTCCTCCCAAAGTCTATGTAGGACCCAGAGGAAGACTCTCTTTGGCCACAATCAGGCCATGAGACCGTGTACTGTGATACTAATCATTGGTGCCACAACACGGGAGGAAGAAAGCCGGCCCAGCCTGGGGTATGTGCCTGCGGAGGCAGTCTGGGTGGGGTGCTGCAATCAATGGGCCCCCCAAAGTCATTTGCAACGGAGAAAAGAAGCCCTGCTGGACAGATAACTAGCACATCTACCCTACAGTGGGGACTATTTGGAGAGCAATGTGACGAGCTGAAACCAAAGGCTGGATGAGGAGGGGCTGATGGTGGGGGAAAGGTGGGTGAACCAGAGACGGGGCTGATAGAAGTGCCTGAAAGGTTCTGGGTCCCCCAGAACCACGTGGGAAATTTTGCTGCTACACTGCGGAGTTGCCAGTACGGATACCGCGGGAGAGGAGAAGATTCGGGATATGGGTGGGGCGGGCTGGGTATGCACAGGTGGCAGCAGAGTGCAGTGGTTAAGTTCTGGAAAGTCCGGGTTCCTCAGCCACTTACTAGCTGAGCAACCTTAGGTAAAGCTCTTCGTTTCAACTAAGACTCAGTCTCCTTGTCTGTAAAATGGGGACAGTAGCAGTCCCTACCTCCTGGGACCATTGTGAGCAGTAAGTCAGACCAGGCATGTAATATATCTACCATAGTGTCCAGCACACTGTAAATACCACAGGAATGGTAGCTGTTATTATTATTTTACTTAAGGAGAAACACCTTCAAAGCATGAAAGATTTTGAGGGGACCACTTACTTCGCGTGGTCCTGGAGGACAAAACCAGGGTCAGAGGGTGGAACATAAGGAAGAACTTTCTCTGGACGGTTGGAAGAAGGGTCAGGCTGCCTGGGGGAGGTACTGAGCTGTCACCAACACACTCAGGTAGAGATTGGATGCCATAGAGGGGATATACATTAAGTTGGAGGAGGGGGTGGTTGCCTTTTAAGTTCTCTCCTTGCTCAGAGAGCCAGTGGCTCTCACCGCTCAGGGAAGCCTAGCCCCACGTGAGCTGGGCAGCTGTGGTTTTAGAACCTCTCCAGGCTCCATCGAGCCCACGTGCATTTGGACTTGACGCCCGGCCTGGGATGTCTTCCAGGCTTTACTCTTGCAGCCCCACAGCCTAACTCCATCTCTAACTGGTTCAGCTAGAGTTCAGGGAATGGAGGAGTTGGTGTGTGCCCGGTAGCCACCTCAGGACTTCCATGTGGACGGTTTGGGGAAGTAGCTTCTGTCTCGGAGATTAAGAGCCTGGCACCCGGCTGGAGAGCTGACAATATCACAGTTCAGGCTATGACCACTTCCTAAGGACCTGGCACTGTTGGGAGCTTTTATATCTACTAGAATTCAGCTCAGCTGCACAGCAACAAGCCAAATGACCGTAGTTTACACATAACAGTTTTGGTTTTTTCTTACGTACAAAAGAAACTTAGATACAAGTAGTTGTTGATGTGATGGCGCCGTGCAATTATCGGGGAGCCAGAATTCTTCTATCTTTTTTCTCTTTGGGGCGGCATTTCCCCAAAGGGTTACTGATCCAATCAATTCGGGACACAGTACGTACGATAACCCCTCTTTAGAAATTTGCAAGTCAACCCCAGCATGCTCAGGACATGCCCTGCTACCCTGGTGCTTTTTACGGATAATTTTTTTTTTTTAAGTATTTGCTTTTTCACTCAAACAGTTCGTATTTGCTATATTAGAAAATTTTAAGTACAAAAACAACAAAACAAAACAAAAAACCCAGGGAAAGAAAGTCCTTATCTTTTCACCCGGGAGACCCTTTATTAAGAAGCTGGTATGTTCGTCCAGACTAGATATGAATAAGGCTTCTACTAACCTAACCCTTTCTCTCCACCCCCGACCTCCCGTCAGTGCTCCTTTCTGCGGCCTCTGCCCTTGTGTCCATCCAGGCAGATGGACCAGGAAATGGTGCTTCGAGGAGCACTGACTCTCCTCACCTCTGACCTGGGAGCACAGGACCTCTCAGCCTTTGCCTCTGGCACGCCCAGGTGGGGCAGGTGGGCGGAAGGTCCCCTGGGACCCATGCCCGTCCTCAGCAATACCCACGGGCTGTACTAAGGAACTCGGATTCTATCGAGTTCTAGAGACAAAACCCACTACCGTGAAAAATCCACACGCTCCCACACTCCTGAGAGAATCAGTCACTGCAGGTTCAGTCTGCTTCTAATTTAAGTTTGGAAAATAGGCAAATGGCAAGCAGAAAGCAAAGACATCTATACTCTCACTACCCTCACGTTGGCACCGATGTGACAGACAGAAGCTGTTAGATGAGGAGGGACCCCACTTCCTGAACAGCGGTGGAAACGGAGGCTGGGGTGGGGGGAGTGACCGCTCAGCCTTACATAGATGCCGCCTGGTGGCAAGGCAGGATCGGGGACGATGTGTTCTGAATTTCTAATATTGGGTTTTCATACGTCCTTTTTCTAATTACATAAGAAACACATAACATTTGACATACAGAAAAGTCTGAGGAGCCGTATCTGGTGGATATGCTTGCTGGTTCTCCTGTTCTAAGAAGCTCCAGGTCCAGACGGAGCTTTCCTCTCTGCCTTTGGGCCCCACACCTGGCCTTTCCTTTCATCCAGCAGCCTGGGCAGGGCTGGGCAGGGCAGGGCAGGGCAGGGCAGGGCTTGACTCGGTTCCTCAGCGGGGTGTTAGTGACGCCCAGGTGACAGTCAGCAAAACATCCAGGCCCGGAGCCCTCCCTGCTGGTTCCTTCTCACCCGGGAAGTTGGATGGGATCCAGTCCAAGGACTAGATGTTCTGGATGCTACTCACGGTGCCGGTGCGGCCAGAACAATAAACCATCCGTGCATTGAAATTTCACAGTTAGCGCTTCATTCCTTTAACTTAAGCTTTGGCCAAATTCCTCAGGGAACCATGTCTAGAGTTCATCAGCAGATTGAGGTCATTCTGTCTGCAGGGAGGGGGGGTGCTTCTGGTGAGTGGACACCTGAACTCTGCTCTGGGCCCCTCCTTGATGGGTCTTATTGTGATCCTGAGGTCAGTCACAGCGAGAGACCCTGAGGGCAGAGAAATTTAAGTTGTTTTCCGAAATAAAATGAAAATCCTGATGAACCTGCTGTTTACTGAGCTGTGTCAGGGGGCCAGGCATTCTGCTGAGTGCCTGACATGCATTGCTTCTCTCAGTGCTCACAATGGCCCTATGAGGTATGCATTTTCTTCTCCCTGGTTCATGCCTGCAGAAAATCTGGCTAGAGAGGTTAGATTACACCCACTTGGAAAGAGGAGTAGGGATGGGGTCCGGGATGCAAATCCAGGCCTGGCTCTGGGAGGAGGAGGTCACCACTGCTTTGGGGGATTGGCTTTCCACCAGCTGCAAGAGCTCCCCTCTCACCATGTCTGGCAGCGGGCCAAGGCCTTGGCTCCATCCCCCCTGTACCCCCATAACACCACACACTGCTCGAACTGCTGGGAGGCGAGGCTTGGAATAGCCCTCAGAGGTGATCCACACCAACCTCTGTCCCCACTTGCACGGCTGAGGAAAGAGATCAGAGGCAAGGCCGCTGGGTTGCACAACTCCCGGGCCATCATTTCATTGTGTTCCATGTGAATATTCCTTCCTGGAGTTGTGAAACGCAGGGCCTGTGCGAGACAGGCAGGGACTGGCCCAAAGTCACACGGTCACTAAGAGAGCCCGCACTTGAACCCAGCGCCAAAGCAGCCCTGTTGGTGCACTTTGGAGATTGAAGAGGGTAAGTCTTGCTGGACGCCTGGGAGGCTTGGTGTCCGCTGCAGCTGCTCCTCCGGGGAAGGCCTTCCCTGCAGGAGGACCCACAGTGGGAGGCAGAGGGGCCTGCATGCAGCTGCATAGCCTGACAGGGAACCCTTCTTATCCCTGTGCTGGGCAGCTCTTCGGGAAGGCCTGGCACACAGCAGGAAGTGGTGGGGCCTCCTCCCAGAGCCAGCCCTGGCCCGTTGCCTGTCCTGTCACATGCCACCGGTAAGCACAGGGCATAGCAGGTCACTCCTCCCTTACGAAACCTTCTATGGTGCCTCTACTGCCTGCTCTATGGCAGAATCCAGACACCTGTGCCCAACTTTCCAGGCCTGCCATAGCTGGCTTGTACTTTTGCAGCTACCACGCCCTGTTTGTGCTCCATCAACCCCAGACCACTTATAACGACTGCCAAGCACCGTGAACGTTCCCATCCCAGGCCTTAGCTCAGGTTGCTCTCAGCTCCCAAACATGTCCTCCTTTCTAACTTCCTAACCTCTTGTGCTTGTCCTGTTGAAATCCTACCCACCTTTAAAGGCTCAGTCCAAGCCTATCTGCTCTGAGAGTGTTATCTTAGAATCAGAAGGATCTTTCTACTGGGTTCTGAAAATATTCAGCTGCCTGTCCATCCATCCATCCATGCATCCATCCACCCACCCATCTACCCATCTGTCATCCACCTACCCACCCATCACTACCACTGTGCCCTAGGTTTAAGGATTAAGAGTGCATACTGCTTGGTCACTGCCCTCCATTAGCTGTCAGTGAGGGAGGCGGACAACTCAGCAGGGAACATGGTAAGTGCTGCCCTGGGGGAAAGGAGGTCTGCAAAACCTCTGGAGGAGATGGGACAGGCAATTCCCCTTTCATAAGTAAGGGCGACCTACATGGATTCAGCTCCACACTACATTTGGAATTGTTGGTGACCGGACTATTTGTCACCAGCACTATTGTGTGTCCTTAATAACTCCTCATATTAAGATTTTGCTTCATTGAGTTTGAAGCATTTTGTTTTTAAATCTCACATTATGTGTTCACCACCCAGAGTCAGTTCTCTTTCCATCACCATATATTTGACCCCGTTTACCCTCTTCTAGAAGCAGCATGCTCATGTGGGTTCCGCAACAATCCCTCTGGTTATAGATGAAGGCACGGAGGGCCAGACAGGGGAAGTGACTCACCCACACCATACAGCTAGTAGAGGCTGAGCAGAGATTAGAACCCAGGTTCCTTGATTTCAAACCCACTGGCCTTTCATCGGTACCTCAGCTGATTCCCTTTGAGCTTGCTTCTTATACCCACTGTCTCTTTTTATCTCACAGTTGCTGAGGGACCCTCCTCCCCACAGGACCCAACCTTTTGATGGTTTATTACCTCCTACCCCAATCAAAATGGCCAATGTCTGTCTCCTTCCCTCCTCATTGGGGGTAGGAGGGGGCAGAAGGAAATCACGACAATTCCCAAGGTAAGTGGATCATTAAAAAACATTATCTGCCCTCATGTCCAGTCTCCTCAGAACTCACTGAGTCAGTTCAAGAAAGCCCCTCCCAAACCTCTAGGCTTCAGTTTGCCCATCCGGCCTAGCTGATCCACAAAGCCCTTTCCAGGGGTGATTTCTGGGCAGCACTGCTACTCCTCATTCCTTCTCTTCCTTCCAAATTTTTCAGCTGCTCAGCATGCACCAGGCACTGAGCCAGGAAGTGGGCAAACAGCCAACATGACCGATGTTGTCCCTGCCCTTATAAACGTGGAAATTACAGTCTTTCACCTCTAGTTCATGGAGGAGGAGTCTTCTTCTACTGGGAACTTGGAACTGCAGGCCCCAACGTTTGTTCCTCCTTTCTAGGGATTTTCTTTCTGGTTGGTCATGCTTTGGCTGTGTGACCTTGGGCAAATGACTTAAGCTCTCTGGGCTTCTATTTCCTTATTTATAAACAGGAAAAATCAGGACTTTCTCTAAAGTGAGATGGGAGTTTTAAATGATTATATATTCATTTAGATTATATATATTGATTTAGAGCTTGGATTCTGGAGTTACACAGATGAAGGTTCAAATCCCAGCTCTGGCACTAACCAGCTCTGTGACTCAGAGAAAATCACATCACCTTTCTGTGACTCTGTTTTCCTGTCAACAGCATGGGGATAATAATAGTAACCACCTCACGGGGTTGTTGAGGAGATTAAAGGAGGTAATACTCCTAAAGAGTTTAACTCAGCGCCTGGCATTTTATAAGCCCTCAGGCTTCCTGGTCCTTAGCTCACAGCCCCCCACACCCCAGCTTGCCCCCTTTCTTCCTCTTTTAAATTTTAATTGTAGTCTATTGATCGCTCAAGTAGGTGATTCACACAAAAGCATATAGGAAAAATCCTTTCCTATGGGGCCCTGTTCTGTGGCACCTCAGGGGGCTCTCCCTGTGGCCGGGCTCTTAACTCTCGTTCAGAGATTTGTGCGTCTGTGTTTGTGGAAACAAATTTGTTTCCCCATTCTCCCCTCTTTTACACAAATGGTAGCTTTCGATAATACATACTGCTCAGCACTGTGCTTTTTACTTCTCCATACTGTGATATGGAGGCCGTTCCACAGCACAGATAAAAAGCTTTCCCACTCATCCTCTAGCAAGAGCTGCACCACGTTCGTCATACGGACGCCCCATTGCGATTCTAACCAGCCCGGTGCTAGTGGACAGTTAGGCGGTTCCCAATCTTTCCCAGAGAGAGCTACAGGGAATAGGCTGTCCTTCTGAAATTCCTCTCAGCTCCTCAGCCATGGTCATCCACATAGAAGGGACACAGCCTGGGAGTTAGACCAACAGCCCAGAGCCCTCAGAACCCTGCTCTGCCACCTGCTGCTCTGCTGCCTTGGGCCCAGTTCTTATTCGAAGGCTGTGGGGCTGGGTTTGCATCTCTAACAAATTTATGTGGGATGATGGTGTGGCTGCACTGGGATGACCTCTGCTCTAAACCAGCGAATGGGGGATCTGGTAACTCCCATCTCATAGGCTTACTGTGGGGATTAAACTACACAGATCCTTAGCGCTGGGCTAGCACCACACTAAGAATTTGAGACATCTCAGCAATTCTCACTGTATCTGCCCCTCAGCACAGAGAGAACAGTGAACCAGGCCCCGGGATGATGCAGAGCGATCCTCAGAGCCCTGATCCATTCTCCAGAGGTTCAGGGGTGTGCTGGAGCTTCTCCCCAAATCTTCTCTAAGCCCCAAGTCCGGAATGGCTGGGGAACTCTGCTGTCTGCCTGGCTATCAGAAACCTTCATTCTTATGGCAGCTGGGGACGGAGAACTGAAGGGTAGAAGCCCAGCCTGGAGCCCCAGCACAGATTACGGTGGTGGATGCTTTTGTGGGTACCGTCCTGTGCCAGCTTGTTCCTCCGCAAAGGGGGTTGCACAAGAGGACAGGGAAGGGCCCCATTCCATCCCAGCCCTCACTCATGCCCATCAAAGGGTCCCTTCCATTCTCAAAGCCCTAGCAATTTGCTCTCATTAACTCACTTTGTCCGGGAGAGAGATGGGGCAGTGGAGAGCCGGCTGCCCCTGCAGGCCTGGTCATGCCCCTCACGCTCTCCTTCCTGCCCTGGGAGGGGAAGCCTGGAGTGAAGGCAACGCTTTGCTCCTTCCCACGCCACCCTCTCTGCAGGGAGCTAGGCGCTCAGGAGAGCAGCCCATGGTGAAGGTGTGTGAGTCTGTTAGTCAGAAGAGGGGCACTTGGGAGAGCATGGGAACGCCTGGGTTGGGGGCAGGTGGTCTTGGCTCTAACTGGCTGTGTGACCTTGGGGTGACGCCTCTTCCCTCTCTAAGCCTCCCTGTCCCCTTCTGTAAAACGAGGCATGCTCAGCTCTGCACCTGGTGCCCTGAGTCCGTGCTGGGTCCCAGAAATCAGAAGCCTGTCGCATTTTCCTTTGGCTCCCCTGTGCCCTGGCCCAGAGAGACACTGACTAACTTCTCGCACGTGCATTGGGGCCTTCTCTGCTGCCTAGCACCCCAACCTGCTGCCCTCCCAACACAGCCTCTGGCCACCCTCCCCAGTTTGCATTCCCTTCCCCAGGCTTTGGGAGACACACCACCCTGATGCTGGACCCCTAGCTGGCTATGGGAACTCAGGCACGTCCCTCAAGCCCTCGGATTCCCCATGGAGGAATAGAAGTAACACCATCAGCCATGGACGAGGGTTGTTCGGAGCATTCAATGAGCTGATACATGCAGGGTGCTTAGCACGGTGCCAGGCACCCGGTCAGCTCTCGGTAACTGTGAGCCACGCTTGTAATTGTTATCACTGTGATGCCTTTAAAAGCTAAGCAGAACCAGGGCTCTGGGGAGACAGCACCCTAACTCTTGAGACTGTATGTCTTTGCTTGATTTTCTGTTTTAACATTTTACCACTCTCTCCTCTCTCCTCTGTCCCAAATACCTGATTATCTAGAAACACTGTCCACTTATTTTTTGTCAGTGAAGACATAGTTATATTCCTTCTTTCCTTCAACAAACATCCAAATAGTTAGCCCCCTACCACATCCCAGGCACAACGACCATCAAAACAAAAAAGATGAAGAGGGTCCCTCAAATAGTAGGTTGGTGCAAAAATAATGGCGGTTTTTACAATTTTTCTTTTTAACTTTTAAACCGCAATCACTTTTGTACCATCCGAATGAGTTGCTGTGTAATTCTAACCTAGAAGTGCTCTCTGGATGGCAGAGAGAGGGGAGAGCTCAGGTATCTTAAACTCAGGTCCTCTGCAGGCGTGGGTTGGCCCATCCGACTCCAGATGGGGTATATTTCACATCGGGACAAAATCAGATACTGCAGGAATGTCCATTGCAAGTGTGCTCAGGTGATTTCAGAAGTAGCCGAGGGTGGGGTCTGAGGAAGGCCGAGCTCAGCTATGACAGCAGCTGCAAGTGGGATTGGCTGAGCAACTCTGATGAGTCACTAAGCTCTCTGATCTGGTTAGCTTATTTAACAGGGGCAAGAAAACTGACTTTCCTTGGTCCCGGGCAGAGCTGCAGAGCCCTCCCACAGGAGAGGACTGTTCATGTGTGCCATTATTTACCTGTGAGAGATTCCCTGAGTGCCTGCTCTGTGCTCTGTACGGGGGGGGAAAGATGAACCCATGGCCACTCCTGCAGGCTCATGGTAACAGCCAGTATTTCCTGAGCTCTTACTAGGTTTCAGGCCCTTCACCCACATTAAGTCATTTTACTGTCACAAGAGTCTTATGGTGACAGTTATTATTATCCATGTTTCACAGGCAAAGGAGAGGTTAAGTGACCTGCCCCAAGTTCTCAACACTTTGGCTTCAATCACTGCACCTCTGGGGTGGTCTGGGGACCCATGGGGTGTCCAGAGACCCTGGTACATGGTCCAGCAAGTCAAAATGATTTTCATTATTACTAAGAACTCCCTTGCCTCTTTTACTCTCCTTCTCTCATAAGTGTACAGTGGATTTTTCCAGAAGCTACATGACTTATGATGTCACAAGAGAGGGCTCGGAGAATCCAGGTATCTCCCGCAGAGATTTGCACACATGTAGACAGTGCCACTCTTCTCACTAGGTTTTTCTTCTGAAAATATTTTTCATAAGAGTGTTTTCTGTGACTATGGGATGGGCTTATTGTTGTTTTTAATTGCTAAAAAAACATTCAGAAGGTTCTTCTCAGTTTTCAATTTCTAATAAGATAAAGGGGTCTGGAGACCAAAAAGCTTAAGAACCTCTGTATTATAACGCTAATCAGAAATGCTCCCCGGTCGTTGTAACATGAGTGTACTTCTCCAGGAGCAGCCTGGCAGAGGTGGGGTCCGGGCACTGCTTGCAGAATCGTTGGCACTATTAAGAACGAGACCCCTGCACCATGCCACATGGAGTGATCCAGGTGGGAACCAGCCCCACCACAAATCAGTGCCCGTGATTCGCAGCGTCTGCCCTTGTGACTTGCAACGTGGGAGTTAAATTTTAAATCCCTCTGGGGTTTCTCTTCCTACAGCTTTCTGAGGGCTATGGCATGTCTCTCTTGATCAGACACCTCCTGCAAAATAAGTTTTGTTTCCTGTACAGCCTATATTTCACACAAGGTGTTCACGAACATTCCCTCCAACTTTGGTGACACTCCCTCGAGCCACGTTCGCGTGATATGGAGACAAATAGAAACTGAATGTTGAAAATGATGATAACGATAACATCAGGAATTTGGTGAACGTTGATGACATGGAGACGATGCCAAACCATGGCACATCTGGAGAAAGTTTGTGAAACCTTTTAGGAAATCTGTTGAAGTGTCCATGGCAGGGGAATCTGGACTTCTGGATAGCATTCTCGATTGAATCTTTCATATTCTCTTCTGAATTGTTCTCTTTATCTGAAATTCTGCAGGAAGCTTCTTGGAGGAATTCCAAAGGACGTATAAGTATATATTTGAGAAGAATTTCATTCCAGAAATGTTAAGTTACCATCTGAAACCAACGTGATTCTAACTTTCCATGTTTCTATAAAGGTTTCTTCAAAGGACGAGACCTGTGTGTTTCAGCCATATTGGTTAAATTATTATATTCGTGGGAGGAGTGGTGGGATTAATTCTCTATACAGACTCACCACAGAGCATTCTATAGCATTCTTGGCAACTCAGCTTCATTTGGCTCTGCTTTGAACTTTGCAACCCATTCAGAAGCTTGCCTGGGAGCAGGTCTTGTTTTGGAAACTCACACTGGCACGAAGTCAAAGGCATGAGCTTCAGGCTGACCTGAAAGGGTGTAGTGAGATCACAGATTTCTGCTCTGCTCCTGAATCAAGATATTTCTGTGATCCTGGCTGACCTGTTAGACACTCTAGAGCTTCAGGTCCTCAGTTGTCAAATGGAAAAATAAATCTACCCGTCTTACCCGTCTAGCTTTGTTCTGAGGATCAGATTAGGTGAAATACTTCGACAAACAGAAAGCACTTGTTTCTCTCCTGAGGCCTTTGCACATGCTGTTCTCCCTACCTGGAACCTGCTCTGACCTTTCCCTGTAGCTGTGTAATCCCCAGTGGTTCTAAGGTATGGCTCGCCTGCTCCGGCTACGCTGCTCTACCCCTGCAAGTCCACCTCAGGGCCTTTGCACCTGCCATGCCCTTTGCGTGACGCTCTTCCCTCAGGTAACTGCATGGCTGACTCCCCGATTTCCCTCAGGTCTCTGCTCCAATGCCACCTCCTGAAGCAGGGATATGAATCGCTCTGCCCACTTGGGTAGTATGCACAGTAGGAATCCAGGAGACCAAGGAGGCACCCAGGAGACGCCCAGAGTGAAGAGCCCAGGGTTGAGCAAGTCCCATGGGGTGTGTTTGTCAGGACATCAGGGTGCTGAGAGCAGCAGCCACCGCCTGTCCAAGCTCCATCCCCGGGTGAGGATTGGACCCAGAGCCTGGTTCCTGCAAGTGCTGCACTCACTTTGCCATCACACAGCCGCTGTCGGCTCACCACATGCTAAAAAGTGGCAGTTACTCATGCCACAGGCTTTGCACCAATCAAGTCAGCAAAGAGGGTGGTTAACAAGGTAAATAATCCAAACGCCCAGAGTTATACTGAGGCTTCGCTCTGAAACACGGGGGTGGGAGTTGGGGCAGGAGGGAGCACGGGGTCTCCTCTTCTTTGTTCTCTATGGTCTGAAATCTCTTCCACTCAGCCCACCCTGTTTCTTACTTCACTGACTGTCTTCTTTTTTTTTTTTTTTTTTTCCAGTGGAGGAGGGCATGCGTGCTGGTTCCGAGCATTAGGATTACAGCAGATCAAAGCAAAGTTCCTGCTCTCCTGGAACTGACATTTTAGTCAGATAATCGGTAAACAAATAACTACAACATGCATACTTGCTATGAAGTTGCGGGGTAAAGGGAATAGAGAGCTCCTGGGGGTTGCATGTCCATTCACACAGTGTGTTCAGAGAAGGCCTAGCTGCATGGCCTGGCCTCTGCCTGCCTGGACACCTCACCTCACATGTCTCTCCTTCTTAGTTTGCTTTAGTCCCACTCATCTTCTACCTACTTTCCTGTACACGTCCTGCCCCAGGCCCTTTGCAAGAGCTGTTCCTCTCACAGCCTCAGATTGCTACTTCTTCTTGTCCATGTATCTGCTTATATGAATGATTGACTGGCTTGCATGACTTTGGGCAAATCCAGGTCTCTCTCTGTACCTCCATTTTCCCAGCTGATAAATGGGTAAATGGATTATAAGCTCTACATTCCTCTCCAACACATATGTCTGAGCATTGTACTAGTTATTTAATGAGGTCACAAAAATTTTTGGAGACTCTATTGGTCACTGAGTTCCATGGGCTAGGTAGATAGTGGTGAAAAAATAAGATGGAAATCCTGCCCTCAAGTTGGGGGGGGGGGGGTTTACATTCTAGAAGGAGGAGGCTGACAGACGATTAACATAGAAACAAATAATTTCAGTCACTGGTTGAGTGGTATGACAATAAAAATAAGGGCATGTGATGGAGAGTGAACGATGGGCAGGCTTTGGTTAGAGTGGGTGACTTTGGAGTTGAGACCTAAATGATAATGAGTTGGGACACACATTCCAAGAAGGAGCAGCAATCACAGGGGCCCGGGGAAAGGAACCGGTGAGTCATCTTCCAGGAGTAGAAAGAAGACCTGTGCGGGGGCGGGGGGGGGGGGGGGGATGTCCAGCGGGCAGGAGATAATGGATGAAGGTCCTATTCAGGGGCCGTGGCACAGAGTGTGTTTTCATGCCAAGGACAATGGGACATCCATGGAGGGTTTTAGGAGGAGAGTGACTTACACCTTAGAGCAAATCATTCTAGCTGCTCCTTAGAGAACTGACTAGAGAGGCAAGAGGGGAGGCAGGGAGAATAGCCACCAGGGGAGAAAAGGTGGCGTCTGGGTCAAGGGAGTGGGGCTGTCAAATTGGGGCCGTATGTTTTGGAGGTAGAGCCAAGAACACTCATTGATGGAGTGGATGTGCTCACGAGACAGAGAGAGAGAGAAAGAGAGAGAGAGAGAGAGAGAGAGAGAGAGAGAGAGAGAGAGAGAGAGAGAGAGAGGTATGTGGGACACAGTTAATACATGTCTGATGAATAAACGTGGTTCAGTGATCGCTGCAGGGTGCTAGTTGGCCAACGAGCTCAGCACTGGGATTTGGCCACATCTGAAATGGTAACAGGGCGATCTTTGCATTTCCCACTTGTCATTGCTCTTGAGGGCAGGAGCCATGTGGGTTTTGTCACGTTACCCCTGGCATCTAGCACAATGCCAGGCACAGAGTGTATTCATAACACTTACAAACAGTCCCTTGAGCCTCTGTGTCCCCAGGGACCTCACAGGGAGGCTGGGCAACTGGGCCAAGAAGGCATCCTGGGCTCACAAGCCACACGCTGTGTCACAGTCCCGTGGGTCCGACGATTAACCAATCCCAGTGGGGGAGGCAGTACTGCCACATTGTCATTGTCGCCCCCAGAGCCCTCTTCCTGGTCTCTGCCCCCTCACTGACCGCAGAAGCCCAGGCTCCCAATTTTGATGTAATCTGGCTGCTTTCCCAGCTCAAACACATGCCCATTGCTTAAAATCCACCAGCGGCCTGGACCCCATCCCCATTTTCCTCTGTGAGTCACATACACATTCACAGGGGCCTTTGAGAAACCCAGGAATCTGTTTCATACTAAGGGTTGGATGTCAGTTCCATGGGGAACAGTTAGGGGCAGGGGTACTTTGGGGAGGCAGGGAGGTCTGTATTAATCCAGACTTCTCTCAGTGGAGGGGCACCCCCTCTTTGTCTATGATTAGGGCTGGGACCTTTTTCAGAAGGTCCCCCCAGGATGCCTCCAGAGAGGAAGTGTGCTGCCTCCGAGAGCTTCTCAGGGAAGGCACTCCAGCCCTCACATTCTTGGCTCACCCCAAGTGACTATGCAGGCTTCACCTTGTTCCAGGGCTAATAAGAAAGCACAGCCCCAAGGCACTGGGGTTTTGTATTAAATTTTTAATAGCCACGGTGGGTTTGATCCCACACTCCTGGAAGAATTAGTCACTGCAGGTTCGAGTGAGGAATTTATGGACAGGCCTCAACAATCTGCTTCTAATTTGAGGATGGAAACTTCGATTTAAGAATCCTGAAAGGCAATATGGTATCAAGAAGAAGGCCACGGTTCCCCTCATTCAACAAATGTTAGTAATCTAGGTGGCTGTGCTGGTCCAGGCTCCTTTCCTGTGAGTCTAAAGCTGTGTGATCTGTGGGCCTCAGGCTCCTGACTTGTGAATGGTGGAGTGGGTGGGGCTCCTCCCAGCTCTGACCCCCTGGGTTTGGGTCTATGAAGGACAAGCTGCATCTCCAGCTGCCACTGCGCCCTAGGGGGCCCCCCTTATGGAAAGTTGGCTTTGGAGGCAGAGCAGTTCCTAGAAGCCCAAGCACGCCCTGCCCTGGAAGCCTGCTTGCCCTCCTGCTGCTGGGGGAGGCCTGGAAGGGGTTAAAGTTGGCTCAGCAAGGCAGGAATAGACTCACTCCATCCCCGCCCTCTTTGAGTCCTCTGTGCTTTCTGTTCTCAGGGATTTGCTCAGCTCACTGAGGTTAGGTAAGCCTCCTCGCTGGGCTGGGAGCCATGCCTCTCTGCCCTGTGAGAGGGCGGAAGTGTAGCAACTTGCCCTCGCTCTTCCCCCAGGCAAGAAATCTGAAGCTACCACAAAGGGTGGAGAAAGCTCGGAACCTGAGACAGTGATTCTAGCTGGAGCCAGAAGTGGCTTTAGAAATGGAGTCCAACGAACGCCTTATGCAGATGGGGAGACTGAGGCCAGGAGAGGGGACTTTTCTGAGGTTCACCTAGCGAGTTGGGGACTCATGCAGGTCCCCAGATTCCCAGACCAAATCCTTTCTCTTTGGCGGAACTCTGCAGTTCGGGGACGGTCTTTTGGGCTGAAGCTGTCACGAATGGATCATGCTGGGGTGGGGGGAGAGGAGGAGATCAGAGGAGGGGGCATGATTCCAGGAGTCATGGAAGCAGGAAAAAGGGTCTGAGTCTTTCTTGATGCTTCTTGGGGCTGACTCGCGTCTTGCTGGCACTCACCCCTGCCTTCACTAAGCTGCTCCAGGCGCCCCAAATGTCGACCTCTCCGATCCTCAGATTACAGTTGGCAGGTCTGTTTTTTACCAAGAACCCAACTTGGATGGAGGCACCTTTGTGTAGGGCCCAGTTTTTTTTTTTAAACAGACCTGCCTTGAGCTCCAGCTTTTCTTTTTATTAGCTGTGTGGCCCTGGGCAAGTTGTTTAACTTTTCTGCACCTGAGCTAGCCATCTGTGAAATGGGCGTGCTAATAGTACCTTCTTCACGTTATTGTTGAGATGATCGAGATGACACAGGGCCAGGCCCAAAGTAGGTGCTGGAGAAATGACAGTGTTGCCATCACTCCTCCGCCTTGGGAGATTCCCCATCTTTCTCAGCTAGTTGGTTCTCTCCCTCTGCTTCCTCCTCTTTTCTTTCAGTGCAATGGACCTATTTCTGGGCCTGCCCTCCTCCCAGGGTGCTGTGAAGCCCTAAGAAGACAATGGAGGTAAAGGAGCTTTATAAAGGGCTCTGTGGAACCTGTGGTCCCTCTGGCTAGTTGTCCCACGGCTCCCTGGCTCCTGGACAATCCCCAGGTTGACCAGTTGTCAGTCAGCTCAGGATGCGGTATAAAGGAAACACCCAGAGCCCAGATACACTGGGATTCATCTTAGCCACCTGTGAACTAAATGGCTCTGGGCACATCATTTTACCTAAGACAGCTCTGCCCAGTAGAAAATGGGGCCAGAATCCCTGCTTTTCCTAATTTATAGGCCTGTGTTTAAAATTGCAAAGCTCTGTGCCTTCTCTGTATCCATTCTCCCTTCCTCTGTCCATGATTTTCGTGAGGGATCCAGTCCACTCTAATCTTCAATTTTAACCAGTAGTTTGGGGGCTGCTAATCCAACCTATGCTCCAGTGTTGGGTCTGAGACCCAGCCTTGCCAATCAGAGCCCTGAATTCCCTATGGTCACCGTGATTGGCTCAGGGGTGGGCCTGTTACCCAATCACAGCCAACCAGCATTCATCCTGGAACTTTTGCTTGTAGTCATAGGGAGAAATAACTTACTTGCTTTTCTGCTGGACAAAAGCCTGAGAGAATGAGAGCCTGGAGCTCCCAGGAACCCTAAGGTGGGGAGAATCGACCTGATTATTTAGCAAACATACAGGAAAACAGACAAAAAGTGAAGGGCAGTCTTCAGCCAATGTTGTTTGCAGATTTGGCCCCAGACTTACCTAAGGCCAAACTATTCTTGAACTTCTCAGGAATACAAGTCCATTCATTTTTTAAAACATTTCCTTTCCTTGTTTTTCCTATCAATTCCTCTACCTATTCAATTCTTTATTTTTGCCGAAGCCAGCCTGATTTGGGTTTCCATCATATGCAATCAAAATTTCCAAATTAAGACCAAAAAAAGGGGGAAAAAGCATGCTAAATAGTTACTGGGATAAACAATGTTGGCTGCTGACCCAAGATGCATTTCCCCTTTGTCCTCACTCACCAAACCCTGGATGGGGGGGCGCAGGGAGAGATGGTGTAGCAAGTCCCAGGGGAGGTGTGGTGATTGGCCTAATGATAATGTTTCTTGTTTTCCAGGGTCCCTTGCACTGATGGTAGCCATGTGACCCAATTCTAGACCATGAAACAAGGAGAAATCTTTCGGGAAGGGAAACATAGCCAGCATCCCTCTGTCTCCTTCTTCCTGCCTTGAAAGAGGATGGGATAACTATGAACTGCAGCAGACAATTGTGGCCATGAGGCAGAGGCCCAAAGAACGGCAGTGACACCAGTCCTGACTTTGCTGAGCCACTGAATGCCAACCGCCATCACCCCTGTAACATCCTGAAACAAACACCTATCTGTTTAGGTCACCTTTCCTTGGGTTTTTTGTTATTTGCATCTCAAAGCATTCTTTAGGAATGAATCATTTCACTCATGCAGAACTCAAGTAGCTCTCGGGCAATGCCATTGATCCAAGACTCAGACAAGAAGAGTAGTTAAGAATCAAATAGTCGACATTTATTGAGGAGTTACTATGGCCAGGCAGTGTTAAGTGCTTTAGGTGCATATAACCTTATGTTTAGTTGCAGTAACTTTGTGAGACTGATACTATTCTTAGTCCCATGGTATAGCTCAGGAAACAGAGCCGTGGAAAAATCTGGTTTAGGGTCACATGGCTAATAAACGCGGAACAGAAAGACTTCGAAGTAGCCATGGTGGATTCTGCCATGTCTTTCACTCTGAGGAGAGCCCCCTGCCCAGATGACACATTCATCTTCTACACAATGTGGACGTGTAGTTAACAGATTCCCTGTTATAAGAATAGCGAGAGAAGGGCCCCTGAAATAAGTGACAGCTGACACCGTCAATGAGCAAATATAAAACATGAAAAAGAAAAGCCTGGCTCTTTCAGGGTAGGGACAAATAGTCTAACACATCTTCACAGCCCTTGAGGACACCACTGTATTAAAACTCAGTTCAATCATGAATGCTTTATAATGGCCCTGAGTCATCAAGTGAAGATGAAATCATGCTTAGCCTTGTTTGAGAAGGCAGGGAAGCATGTAGTATATCTAGGGAAGGTTCTTACCTGAAATACCTAAAAAAAAAAAGAAAGTATTTAGCATGTTAATCAGCAATATGTCTGCCCTCCCTGCTCTGCAACCCAGCTCTCTGGAAAAATGAGCTCACAGAATGCTTCCTCCAGCAAAGCCCCAGAGGCCAAGGTGTTAGAGGACTGAATTTTTCATCACCATTTTCTCAGGAAGTTCCCTTCTCAAGCCTATAAATGTCAACCAGTGTGTTTCTAGCAAAGGTGATCTTAATTACAAAGCCTGGGGCTGACCCAGGGGCACTCACAGCGGGGAACGCAGAAACAGCGTGAAAACTTGGTCAGGACCTCTGCTTACTGCCTGAGCCGGGATCAGGGAAAGTTTCACAAGGAGCAGGAAGAAGGATCTGAGAGAAGAAATTGAAATCGATCCAATGTGTAGATGAGCAGAGGCCACTGAACAAAGGACCTGAAGAAGGTGAAAACCATTATGCTGAGACTGGATGTGGCCTTTGATGTCCGGAAATCCAACCTGCTCTTTTAACAGATAGGAAAACGGCGGCCCAGAAAGAGGAAGGGACTTACTCAGGTGACATAGCAAGTTACGGCACAGCTCAAGCTTTGTTCCCTGACTTTAGACCAGGGCGGAGGGGACACCAAGCAAAAGTCTGAGGGTTAGAGAGGTAACTGAGCTAGGAATGAGGTCAACCAGGCCGCAGTTCCTCTCCCACTCCAGGCCGCCTATTTGGGACTTCTGGAGCTTCCCAGAAGCCTCTCTGAGATAGTAATTCAACAGATACTAATTGAGTATCTACTATGTCCTCACAACAGTGAGAAAAATCGGAAGTGGGACTGTCCTCAAGGGACTGCTAGTCAGAGGTAGGGGTTGACATGACAGGTTCTGGACTCATCTGCCTGGGGCCAAGCTTGGGGGGCCCCTTGCTTTCTGCACTTAGACACAGTGGCAAAGATGTTCGTACCAACCCCCACCCAGGCCTAGGCAGAGCGACCTACACAGTCACACAGACACTGCACACACACATACAGACGCAAACACACAGACGTATGTATAGACATGTGTCCATACCGGACACACACACACAAACATGCATACATGTACACACATGAACACACACGCACTCGGCCTTCTTACATTCTTCCCCATAAGCAAACTGCCGTCTCAGCAACATGGAGATGACATCCACTACTCTCTTTCAATAAGAGACTTTTTTAAGGCCGCCTGACCCCAGACCGGGGTGCCTGGGTCCCTCCCCCACACCCCTTCCTGCTGCAGGTATTGGCTGAGTAGAGGCCAGAACCCAGGCCAGGAGTCACTCTTGCCTGATTCACTCGGCTCCTGGCTGCAGAACTTCCTCTTTCCTGCTCAGCGCCTGCTCAGCGCTGCTTCCCAGGGCACAGCGCCCTGAGTTCTGCCCTGACTCATCCTGCCTTAGCACAATGCAGAGGCCTGTGGTTTGCACAAGTTGGGGCATGACCTAAGGTGGGAATGGGTTATTATCGTGGGAGTGGGGGGGTCACTATGAGGTAAAGGACCAGGAAGAGCAGTGGGTGTGTCTTGCAGGGGCCCAAGGAATATGTACCAATCAGTCCTGCAGGAAAGCTGGCTGATGGGGGCAGAGAGGGGGACCTAGCAGTACCCCCAGGATGGTCTGCAGTTAGGCTCCCCCTCACACTGGAGCTACTGGGCCCCACTCTGCCCCTCCTCCTGCTGCATTCTCCCCCTGGGAACAAGAGTCTGTGGAGCCAAGGGGATGGCTCACCCCGAGCCTGTGACCACACTTCCTGATCACAATCTGGGTACCCAAGATCTTGATTTCCTGCTCACAGGCCCCCAGCCAGCTTCCGAGGCCTGTGCAGCGGGCCTCTGCCAGGTGTCTTCCTCCAAGGGCAGGCTGTGTACACCAGGGGGGCGTGCGGGGGAGCGAGTTGGTGCTGTTTGCTGGGCAGGAGTTAGGGTGTTGTGAGTAGAGCTTGGGCTGAGCTGTAAGCACCTTCCTTGTGGGAAGGGAAGGGGTAGGAAGGGAAGGCAGGTGGGCCGCAGCCATGGGGCCCCTCATTTGTACTCTTGCTTGGTGCCCTGCAATACTGGGGTGGACATGACTGAAGCCACTCGGTGCTGGCACAAGGATGTGGAAGCCGTCTGAAAGGGATATGCCAAGCTGAATTCCTATTCTAAGGGCAGAAGCATGGTACCAGATATCAGAGAATCTGGGTTCTGGCCAAGTTCTGCCAACAAGTCCCACTGGATAAGAGTGTAGGCTCTGGGATCACCAGCTACCTGGGTTTCAAAACTCCAGGGATTCCTAGCTGTGGGACCCCAGACAAGATCCCTTCCGTGAGCCTCAGGTTTCTTATTTGTCACTGGAGACCAGGAACTGCCTCTACCTCACATTGAATGGTAACGTGCTCAGCACAGTGGCTGGGACACAACAAAATACGTGATTAATTAGCATGATTATCTGTGACCTTGGTAAGTCCTTTGCTTTCTCTGAGTCTCAACTCCCTTTCAGGGAAGGGAGAATGATGCTAAATTCAATGAAACTGTAAAGTTTTTTCAGACGCTCTTAGAGCAGGATGAGGTCTGAGGGAGATGTCTCTCGGTGTGCTGAAAGCCCCATGGAGAGAGCACGGCAAGCACACTGCCCTCTCCCAGCACCAGTCCTCTTCTCTCACTGATGGTTTAGACCTGCAGATCCTCGTCAAAGCGCTTGAAGAGGAAAATGGTTCTCAGAAAACCATATTCCCTCCCACCCCAGGGCCTTTGCACATGCTGGTTCCTTTGCTGGGAACACTTGTTTTTTCACTTCTCACCAGTTAACTTCCATTTATGTGTCAGATCCTAAATGAAATATCACTTCCTCAGGAAAGCTCAGATTCTCAGTTACAGGCTCTCATTGTTCCTTGTATCTATTCCTGTCTATAATTATATATCTACGTAGGTGAGCATTGGATGCCACTTCCTCCAAGAGGCCTTCCTTTCAACCCTGTCGAAGGTTAGTGCCCTCTGGTGTGCTCCCAAAGCCCCCTGCACTTTGCAGTTCACATTTCATCTTTGAAATCTTTGTACTTCATCTTTGAGGGGTGGATGAAATATTATCTCATCATGGAAGCACTAGGTCAAGACAGGCTCCCCTGCTGCATATTCCTTACTCTCCTTTCATAAAATGCATCGCACTTGTCAGACTTGTCATGACTTATTCAATATCTGTCTTCTCTCACCAGAACAGGAACTTCCCGAGGCAGGAACATACTTGTCTTATCCATAGTTGTATCCCCGGCATTCAGAACAGTGCTTAGTACATTGAAAGAAT
The DNA here is from genome assembly GCF_057876585.1 of Rhinolophus sinicus. Lineage (NCBI taxonomy): Eukaryota > Metazoa > Chordata > Mammalia > Chiroptera > Rhinolophidae > Rhinolophus > Rhinolophus sinicus. Next base: position 90,696,643 of record NC_142505.1, on the reverse strand, counting down.
TAATAGCTAAGTGTCTATCCTTTCCCCTCTGCAAACACTCACTCACACTCTCTCACAAACCTGCTTTTATCCTCAGTGCCTAAGACAGCGCCAGGCACATGGTAAAATTCTCGGTTAGCACTTGTGAAAGGAAGGAATGAATAAGCGAGTCTCCTCTATAGAGTTGAAGCTCGGGGAGGCCAGGGATGTCTTCAAGATGCTGTTTTCCATTTTTTTGGTGTGAAAACGGGCTCAAGTGAGGCCCCCAGAGAAATGTTCCTGTTACAGGACCAGATCGCCTGACTTTTCCTCCAGGCAGATACAGCAGGGTGCCCACATCCACACTTACCAACTGTTTACAACCTGCCTGATTCTCCCATCCAGCCCCAACCATTCTCGCCAATCATTTTCCACAACTTCCTCGCAACCTTGGGAATCAGCCACGGAGGTCTCCCACGGTCCCCTGAAGCCACTTCTTTCTCTTCATTGTTCAATAGCCCACGGACAGCCCCATGGAATAGGGGAAGGAGGAGATAGCTGCACAAGTTCAGGGGGCTAGGAGGAAACTTCACTGAAACACTGACATTTGAGCCCCGTCTTAAAGGGTGGGTATTATCTAGACAGGCTGCAAAGTAGAACACAGCAAGGGAAGAAAGGCATTTCAGACAGAGAGAATGGTGAGCAAAAGCTCAAAGCAGAACAAGCTGAAAGTTCTGGCATTGTGGCCACTCCTCGAAAAACACTGGAATCCAGCATTATGGGAATAGCAGAAGGACTGCAAGGCCGGAAGACACTGTGGACTGGGAATCGTTTTAGAGAAAGGAAGTAGGGGAATCATCAGCCATAGGAACCTTAAGATGTGGCCATTCCTTTGAAAGAGACCACTGTGCAACCACGCATGGTTGCCTTTCCTGGACCTCTGTCTCTGGAACTACGAAATGCATGTTTTGGACGAGGTGATCTCTCCAACTCTTTCCAGCTCTGAAGTCCTGTGACTGAAACTGGAGTCTCCCCTTGGCTTCTCGTTCCAATTTTGGGCCAGCCCCAGGACTTGTGACCAGATATGAGGTCAGTCTTGCAGATTTCAAGACAACTAGGGCTCTGTCTGGAGAGCCGGTGCCCATTTCCTGTGCCGGGGTTTTATCCTTGTGTGTGGTATGGCTGGCTGTCCCCGTGTCCGTGGTGTCACTTGCCCCTACCAGCCTTTTGTCCACTAGGCTCCTGGAACACCCCCGCAGCTTGGCCAGGGGGAAAGTGGCACAGCAGGTCAGGGAGGGGAGGTGGGCGAAAGGGGGCGTGTGGAGCCCTGGCAGGGCATTGCGGACACCCTGATGGTCGCTGGCTCAATGGCCCAGGCTTCCGTCTTCCTTTCCTATACCCCCATATGTTTCTTGCAGCCAACAATTTTGGAATGAGTCAGACCTGGCTTTGAATTCCCTCCCTGAACTAGCTGTAGGCATTTGACCTAGTTAGTTTACTTGTTTGTTTACTAGTTATTTCATTTGTTCATTAGCTCAACTCGCTCATCGGTTTGTCCATTCATGCGTTATTCAATAGATGTTTATTGAATACCTACTATGTGTCCACACAATGTAAGGGATGCAGGGGTTGACAAGCTGCCTTCGTCACTGCTGTCATGATACAGGAGGTGATGGAAGTGTTGGCCTACGCGTCCCACCTGATAGCCATGAAACCCCCATGGCAATCGAGCATTTGCAACCTGGCTACGGTGACTGAGGATCTCCGTTTTGAATTTTATTTAATTTTTATTTGAATTTAAATTTAAAAACAGTACGTGGTTCACTTTTAAGTATGCCTGAAATAACTCAGGGAATGGAGCTACTTTTGCAAATTTTGTGAAATCCATATGCTGATCAAATATTGATGACGAAAATTTAGCAGTTGAGTCAAGATGTGCTAAATATATATAAAAACACATTGGATTGTAAAGTGTTAGAAAAAAAGAATGAAACATATCTCACTAATAAATGTTTAAGTATTGATTATATGTTGGAAATGATAACATTTGGGATATATTGAATTCAATAAAAATATATTACCAGAAGGAATCTCACCTGCGTCTTTTTATTTTTATAATGTGGCTCCTGCAAACTTAAAATCACACATGTGCCTCACATGACTTTTCTTTTGGACAGTGTCATATTAGGCAGTTAAACAAGCAGTTACGATGTGAACTCACAAGATTGTAGCGAGCATTACATGAGATACCACATGTAAAGCGCTTAGCTCAGGGTAAGTAAGTACTCAGTCAATATTAGCTACACCTGAACATCAGACAGTGGGCTGTACCCCAAATCACTCCTTTCCCTCACCTTGGCAGTGGTGCCTCTCTTGGGGACAAGATCTGGGTCCCCTTGCTGAGGGTGACTTTTTTCCGAGGAGTCTCTTGGGCCTTTTATGCAAATAGGGTCTTCATATCCTATCTCTCAGTCCTTCAGATATTCCAAGATATATCTGTTACAACATGGGCCTGGGGGCCCCTCACTACCCCCCTCGATGCACCATCATTGTGTTCCATCTTTCTCTTCCTCCCTAGCAGTGTATACTCGCTGCCCTACCTCAACATCTGTACTTGCCAGGACTTTCTAAGTCACTTTTGGATTTCACAGAGTGATAAAATTTCTCACAATTTTGGGGGCCCAATATAGCACTTGTTTTTTCCAAATAAGGTCATTTAAAAATTTTAATTACTGTCTTCCATCACTTTATTTCAAAGAGAAAGAACTCTTTTAAAAGTGAGACCTATTTTTTTTTTTTGGCAGAATTTGATAAGCTAATTCTAAAATTCATATGGAAACACAAGGGACCCAGAAAAGCCAAAAACAATCTTGCAAAAAGAAGAGCAAAGTTGAAGAACTCATGCTTCTTGATTTCAAAACTCTCTACAAAGCTATAGTAATCAAAACAGTGTGGTACTAGCATAAGAATAGACATATAGGTCAATGGAAGAAACAGGAGAGTCCAGAAATAAACTCTTACATTTGTGTTCAATTGATTTTGACAAGGGTGTCAAGATAATTCAAAAGGGAAAAAAGAGTCTTCTTAACAAATGGTGCTGGGAAAACTGAATATGCAGATGCAAAAGATGATTTGGACCCCTATTTCATCATGTACAAAACTTAGCTCAATACAGACCATAGATCTAAATTGAAGACCTATAAACTCTTAGGAAATATAGGACTAAATCTTTGCAACTGTGGATTAGGTAGTGATTTCCTAGATACAACATCTAAAGCACAAGCAATAAAAGAAAAAAAATTGACAAGTTGAACAGCCTCAAAATTAAAAACTTTTGTGTTTTCAATGACATCAACCAAATGGAAGGACAACCCACAGAATGGGAAAACATATTTGCAAATTATATATGTGATAAGGAAGTTGTATCCAAAATACATAAAAAATAAACAACCCAATTAAAAAATGGGCGAAGGGTTGAATAGAGACATTTCTCCAAAGATGATACACAAATGGTTAACGAGCACATGAAAAGATGCTCAACATCACTACTCATTAGGGAAATGCAAATCAAAACCACAATGCGATACCATTTTACACCTACGAAGATGGCTATAATCAAGAAGACATTATCACAAGTGTGGGCAAGGATGTAGAAAATTGGAACCCTCAGCCACTGCTGGTGAGATTGTAAATTGGCTGCTTTGGGAGACAGTTTGGCAATTCTTCAAAATGTTAAGGATAGAGTTTTACCATATGACCCAGCCGTTCTACTCTTATGTATCTACACAAAAGAAATAAAAACACATATCCACAAAAAAACAAAAAAACACCCTCATACACAAATATTCATAGCAGCATTATTCCTAAGAGCTGAAAAAATAGAAAAAGCCCAAATGTCCAGCAACTGAGGAATGGATAAACAAAGTGGGGTATACCCACACAATGGAATTTTATTTAGCTATAGAAAGGAGTGAAATACTGATACATGCTACCATATGGATGAAGCTCAAAAAATATTATGCTCAGTGAAAGAAGCCAGTAACAAAAGAGTACATATAGTATGATTCCATTTATTTGAAACGTCCGGAATAGGCTAATCTACAGAGACAGAAAGTAGATTCATGGTTGGTAGGGGCTGGAGGTAAGTGATGGGCGTTGGGGAGTGACTGCTCATGGGTGATGAGGTTTCTTCTTGGCATGGTGAAAATGTTCTATAATTAGATTTTGGCAACTGTTGCCCAACTCTGTACATGAACGGAAAGCCATTGACTTCTATACTTTAAACGGGTGAACTTAACATTATGTCAATTCTATCTCAATAAAGCTATGAAACATAGAAGTGGGCCCTAGGACAGACAGCATATTGGTTAAGAGTGCAGAGTTGTATTGTCCCAAGGTCTTCACCGTGAGTCCCGGCTCTGCTGCTTTCCAGCTGTGGGACCTCAGACAAAGCAGTGGACTGCGCTGAGCCTCAGTTTCCTAAACTACCTGGGGATGTTGTGAGGACCCACCAAGAACATCTGTGTAAGGTGTCGGGATGTAGTGAGTGCTGAAAAATCACCAGGCATCTTTACTGTTAGGTAGGTTGTCATCTCTGATTCGAGGACAGTCCTTTACATGAAACAAAGGGACCTTTATGAAAAGTCCCACTGGCTTGTACTTCTTTTTCTCACTTTGTGAAAACTAGCGAACGCTTCTTAACGGGCCAGCATCCCCTCCAAGGCAGCAGGGAGCTGCCCACCCATCATCCCTCCTGATGAGAAGGAGACTGACAGCTAGGGCTAGAAAATTTTTAGGGATCAGCTACTCCAGTCCTTTCCAAACACATTTTAGGAGTGGAATCAGTCTTCACATGAAATTAAAATACTAATAATCATAATAACGGCTAATGACTATTGAGCTTTTACCATAAGCCCAGTACTATGTTAAGCATCTCACGTGCGTGCATTATCTCCGTCATAACCCGCCAGGCACTCTGGGCTCCAGTGTTAGGAAGTAACGGCGCCTGCAAGAGCCTGTCAGGTTAATACAAAACACCTGTACTCTTAAGCAAAGGAGGGTTACAAGTGACGATTCAGGGACCTGACTGCAAGCATCCCAGCTCAGAGCCTAGATCAGTTATTTAATAGCTCAGAGCCTCGGTGTCCTCAACTGTAAAATCGAGATACAAGTACTACTCGGGGTTATTGCACTGAGCACTTTGCGTGCATCACCACGTGTAATCCACCCAACAATCCGTGAGGGCTCAGCGTTTCTTTTCATTATCACCTGCTTCTGAAGAAATCCAGAGTGTGAAACAGCTCCCAGCAGGGCCATTCTGGTTGAAAAGAGTGGGGTCTCACTTCTATCTGTCTTGTGTACCTTCTGCTGCCCCTTCCCCCAAAGCAGCCCCTAAGAACCCCTCTTTGAGACTGCAGGGCTCCTGGAAGCATAATTTGAAACCAGTCTTTGGCCCATCCTCATTCACTGCACAGAGAGAACTGAGGCGGAGAGAGGGGAGGATACCCGGCCAAGGTCACCCAGCCACTCAGGGGCACAGAGGCCTAGAACCCTGGTTCTCGGACTCCTGACCTGACTGTTGCTGCCACAGTTGGGGTCCCCAGGTCTCCCGTTGCCTCAGAGGAGGTTGTACTGCTGCCAGAACTCCCAGGTTGGGCTCCTGCCCCTCCCCCAGTCTGGGGATAATCCTTTAATGAATTAAGTGGAGCAATTATGGCGGGGGAGAAGGAGGCTTTGTTAACTTTTTGGTAACCAACTGGCATCTCGCAGTCTCATTTACTGTCAGTTGAGTATTTAGAGATAAATGCTCATACTTTCCACATCTTCACCAGAATTTCCTCCCCTACCGCTTTCCCCCTCAATCCGCGCCAACACGCCCTGTGGGGCAATGGGGGTGACGTGGTGAACAAGACCCGCACAGCGCCCCCTCTCGTGCAGCTTCCGTCCAGTACCGCAAACAGCCACGAACCAAGCAAAAACCAGAACAAAACCAAGAAGATAAATACCTCAAGGTATCTTCCCGTCTGGCGTTCTCTCGGTGCAGAGTGGAGGAAGGGGTTGGGGCTTGGACGGAGCAAAGAACACGGCCCGGCAGCTGCTCTTCCTTCCGCCCGGAATGTTTCTTCTCGGGTCTGCGTGGCTGGCTCCTTCTCACTCAGGGTCCCCTCACGGGGTCACCTGGTCAGCGCGGCCTTCCCTGACCACCCTACTGGAGCAGTTCCCAGCGACTCTGGCCCTCTCTCGGCTTTATTTTCTCTAGAGAACACAGCTTGCTCAAATCATCCAATTGATTGACCTGCTGATGTTTCTGTTCTGCCTCCTCCCCCCAATGGAAGTTCTGGAAGGCAGGGGCTGGGTCTTGCTCTCCACTGCACTCCCGTCACCCAGAGCAGTGCTTGGCCTCTGCCAGGGGCTCCACAGTGTTTGCTGACTGAGTGAGTGAAGGACCGGATGGAAGCGTAAAACGCAAAGAAGTGGAAGCTGGGAAAGGATTCTAGTTCCACTTCTGTCACTACTTGCGCGACCTTGCCCTGGGACCTTGGGCAAGTTGCTCACCCTCTCCGGTTAACCTCATTTTCTTCCATAGCAAAATGAAAAACTGAGAATTAGCATCTTTTCGTGTGTGTGCTCACATCTCCCCATGATGATTTCACACTGAAATACAAATTCGTCTTTAGACCTTTGTGTCAGGCACTGAGCGGTAAAGCTGCACAGGTGCTTCCAAGGAGCAGCCAGGGCGGAGCCCAAGTGCTCTCAGCAGCCCCGGGGCTCTGTGGGTGCTGAGCGGTGCTGCTTCTCCTGCACGGCCCGCATGGCTCCATGCCTGGGACGTCAGCTTAGGCGTTAGGGTGGCCTCCATCTGGGCAGCAGCCAGAAGGGAGGAGAAACAAGAACCACTTATCTGCGTCCCTTATCCCTGGGTTTTCAAGGATCCCAGTAGCAGCCTGGTGAAAGCTGGAGGGCTTAGCTGGAAATCCTCAGGCAATTGGAGGGGCTCGTGTCTGGGATCTGCTGAGGAGTCTGAAATCTCCAAGCCGAGGGCCATGGAGAGGTCCTTGGGGCCACTTCCTTGCCCCTGGGCAGGAGGCTCCGGCAGGGGCCCTGGAACAGGCAGCAGGAGAGCCGGGTTCGAGTCTCAACTGTGCTGGACCCCAACCAGTGAACCTGGGCAAACAACAGCTGCAAAATGAAGATATTGATTGCACAGTCACTGGGGGCATGGCACCGAGCTGGGTATCCTCAACCTGGGCACATCCAAGAACTCTGATTTAGAGGACAGAAGTGAGACCCCAGAATCTGCATTTCTCAGGGGCCATCCAAGTGAGTCTGCTATCTGTGGGCTCTGGATATTGCCCCTGAGCCTGAGATAGCAAGGCGAGTCTGAAGAGGGAAGCAGAGCTGAGCACCACAGCAGAAGGTGCTGTGTCAGGGAGGAGAGAGTGGCATGCTTTGGATGGGGAGACAAAAGTGAGTAAGCCAGACAGCGACCTCAGGCAGCCCCCACACATCAGGCCCTCAGTTTGCTCAGCCGGGACTTGATGAGGTAGGACCTACTATTGTGTAATATGAAGCCCAGCACCTACATCCACTCCTCTACCAGTCGCTCTTATGTACCGGTTCGGAACCTCCTGCATGGTCCTATTACTGTGTATCTAGAACAGAGGAGTCCTGTAGATTTTCTTATAACCACTGTCCTCTGACAACTTTATGCAGCGCTCTCGCTCATCTATTTCAGGCAATTCTCACGATTGCCTGGGGCAGGGGGCCGGCTACACTGATCATCCCTGTTTTCAGCACGAAAGCCTGATGGTTACATGGCCAGTAAGAGTCAGCAAGCCAAAGGGCCCCAAACCAAACTGGGACATCTGACCTGAAATCCAATGATCCTGGACCAAGACCATCTGTCTGTCTCCCTGCTTGCCTATCCATCCGTCCATCATCCAACCATCTACCCATCCGTGTGTCCATCCATGCATTGCTAACTTACTTTCATACATTTATTTCTGTCTGTTATCTGTTTAACACATACTCATCATGATTTGGTCTCTATAACAATCTGTCTATTCAATGTAGCAAACATTTATTCAGAGCCTGCCATGTATCACGTGCTCTCCCGTGTAGCTCCTGCTTCCACTCTCTAGAGACCTCATCTTCTACTGATGCTTTCTCCTCTGACCTCTTTGCAGGACCCTTAGTCTGTGTGACCCCGATCTCCACTTGCCTCTCTCCTTACTCACACTCTTCCCTAATCACTCGGGAATGAGCCCTCATCCTCTCTTGATGGCCTTGACCTGGTTCCATTTCTGCTCTGTTCTGGACTCCAGGGGAATATTGATTGAACGAGTGACTAGACCCCCCAGCGAGGCTGTTTGCAATTCAAAGGCAAGGACTCTGTCTTTTCTAGGGTTCCATTGCCCTCAGTTCCCAGTCTAGGGCCATGCACGTGGTAGGAAGCATTTTGTTCCCACGGGTTGACTTGAATTCGCAGCCCTTGAGAGTTGGAACAGACTTTTCAACTTTTATTAATTCAATAAATCTTGCATAGATTTGCTCACTAGATGCTCTTTCCAAGCATAGAAACTGTGTTTCCCTGAAAATAAGACCTAGCCAGACAATCAGCTCTAATGCGTCTTTGGAGCAAAAATTAATATAAGACCCGGTCTTATTTTACTATAATATAAGACCGGGTCTTCCTTTTGTAGTTCATAAGTGTGATGATTGGGTGTTCACGCTCTTGTGTGAGATGTGCCTCCCACAAACCTTGTTACGACATCGGCACATTACCCGTCTGACGTGAAAAACAACAAACAAACAAACAAAAGACCGGGTCTTATATAATAAAATATCAGACTGAGTCTTATATAAGACTGGGTCGTATATAAGACCCGGTATAATATAATATAATATAATATAATATAATATAATATAATATAATATAATATAATATAATATAATATAATATAATATAATATAATACTGGGTCTTATATTAATTTTTGCTCCAAAAGATGCATTAGAGCTGATTGTCTGGCTAGGGCTTATTTTCGGAGAAACACAGAATTAATGTGTACAACCTTGCTTTACAGCTAGGAGAAGGAAGCCCTGAGAAGGGCTTGCTCGAGGTCCCACAGCTGTGGCAGAGCCTTGAGGACAGTGAAGAGAACGTCAGTGCTCTGGACCCAGACAGCTCCTGAGCTCCCCACGGAGCCAGGTGGTGTGCGCTTCAAGTTCCCCAAGAGAAGAGGGACTGGGAAACTACAGGCTGCCTCACCAAGTCAAACCAGTCAGGCCCCAGCAAGAGCCAAGGGGAGCTCTCGTCTCTGGGTGTAGGAAGAGCCTGAGTCAGCCTCGCCTGCACAGATGACATCAGGGTGACCAGGGCCTGGCAGGAGAGGGAGGGAATGGCCCTGAGAGTTCTAAGGGAAGGGAAGTGGGGCCCCTGGCTGGATCCCAGAAGACCACACGCTTGATAGGGAATAGCTGAGCAGTAGAGTCCAGCTCCCAGTGCCAAGGACGCTCCAATTAGGCCCTCCTCGCTGGGAAATATCCTGCTGGCCCTGCCCCTACCCTGTGTTAAAATCAGACCCATAACATATGATGTCAGAAGTCTTCAAACGTGAGTGGGCCCCAGAGTGACCCAGGGAACTGGAAGCATAGAGTGGACTCCATGAAAAAACCCTGAGACACACTGTTGAGTGAAAATTTGCAGAATGACACGAAAGATACTTTTTAACAACCACCACCCACCAAACAAACAAAAACCCCAAATGCTATATATTTCCTACTGGTGTGTTTATGTATGAATATAAATATCTAGAAAGGTTACACACCTAAATGATTATATTGGTTGCCTTTGGGGAAGGTATTGGTGGTGGCGGCAAATAAGGTTTTAGCCTTAAATATAATGTTTTATTATTTAATAAGGAAAATGTATCATGCATTATTTGTGTAAATACAACATTTAAATAAAAATATTTCTCCAGAATGTTCACCCATTTTATCTGGTTGGAAGTTTGAAAATCTTGATTTTAGCAAAGTTTTGGGGGGCTTCTGTGGAGCTGATCCATGAACTGCACTTTGAGAAAAGCTCGTCAAGTCCACCATTGTACAGATGAGTAATTTGAGAGTCAGAGAGGGTAAGGAACTTGCCTAAGGTCACACAGCAGGGTAGTGACTGAGTTGGGACTAGAGCCCAGGATGTTGTACACAGTGACACAAAAAGGAGGTCCACTAGGAGAGCGGAGAAGGAGGAGGGCTGTCCAGAGCCAGAGTGTGAGAGGCTGGGGCTCCATGTATCGTTGCGCTAGGCCAGTCAGCAGCCTCTGTGAGAGGAGGAGGCTCAAGGACGGTGGGGGGTGGGGTTAGGGGGTGGGGGTGGGGGGAAGAACGGGCAAATATTGCCTGTCTTTCTAGACTTCTTTGAGCTGCTTTGTTTTCAGCCCTTTTCCCTTCCTGGACTCCCCTGCCTTTGTGGAGTTTGCCTCCGAGCCCGTCCTGTTTCCCGCTGTGGCTCCCTTAGGACGGCTTTGTTGCAGGGTGACGGTGAGCAAACCCTTCCCTCTCTTGACTTCAGCGTCCGTATCTATCATCTATACAATGGATTGAATCAGTGGCTCCCAAGCCTGGTTTTGCACCCTCTTGGAGGCTCATTTAAAAATGCAGTCCTGGGCCCCTCCATGATGGGGGGTGGGGCCTAGAATGTGCATTTTTAACACCCCCTTCCCCCTCCCACCAGAGGATCCTTACTAAGTCTGAAGTTAGACAGTTACTGAACCACTAGTCTTTTTTCCCTGAGCAACCTTCCCTGAGCCCGAGGCCTGGCCTTAGCTTGAGGCGCTGAGGAATCCAGAGAGGCCAGCAATCCCTGCTCCCAGGAGACCCTGGCCTCTCTCCCTGTGGCCCTTGTCTAGGCAGAGGTTCTGGGGTTTCCTCCCTCAGGGCCATCCTCTTTCTAGCCAGGGCAGAATGTCTGGAATGTGGCTGCCGAGGGATACAGGACTGGTCGGGCTGCCAGGGCTGCCTCCGGAATTCAGGCAGCAGGAAGCAGACCTCTGTCCCTGAGGACCGCTGCCCTGCTGGCCCTAAAATGACCCAGCAGGACCCACGTACTGAGGGAGGGAAGGCGGGCGGGCATGGGGTCCTGAATCGGCCAGCAAATCTCACTAGGCCTCAGTTTCTTCATCTGTAAAATCATGTCTGACTTCTCCACACGTGTGACATTGTGACACTTGCAAAGCAATTTGGCATCTATCCATCCTCTGCACCTATTACATGAAGAACTGGAGAAAATTCATAGATGAAACAGACTCCAAACTGAACCAGAAAACTACAATGTTTTTGCTTCAGGCATAGTGCTTAGTGTTTTACTGATTTGTCACCATTTTTAATCATGACAATCCCTGCAAGATAAGAACTGTTACCACCTTCATTTGGCAGATGAGGAAACTGTTTCCCAGAGGGATTAAGTAACTTTCCAAGGCCACACAGCTACAAGATGGGTTTGAATCCAGCTGTCTAACTTCAAGTCCAACCCTCACCCTGTACTCCACCCCACCTCCTGCCCCAGGACCACCCAGTGATATCCTGCCCTGACCTCCCGGTGAGACTGGAACAGAGCAACCTGAGCTCTGCAAGGGCACAGAATCCCCAGCAGTTCATGGGGAGGCACGCTGAGGGAGATGAGCAGACACTCCTGAGCAGGTAACCGTGTGAGGGGCCAGGTAGGTGTGGGACAGATGGCAGTCTGGGTAGAGACCCGGCATGAGCGGGAGCTGGGGGGCAGTAGGCCGGCGGGTCTGCAGCGGTAGAACCGGCTGCATCACCTGAGGTCCCAGGGCAAAACGACAATGTGGGAACCTGACTCAGAAGTTAGATTTGCAAAACAGAGACAGCAGAGCATTACATTCGTGTGCAAGGCCTTTCCAGTTGCACCTGGTACGCTCCTGGATCCAAATCCCGAGATTTGGTTGGAGCGTAACATTAGGGTGGAGGCTAAACATGCAGGTTTTGGAGATAGAGAAACTTAGTCCACATCCTGGCTCTACATCCGAAGGGTAGGATGACCTTGGACAGGTCATTTAAACCTCTGACTCTCAGTTCCTTCCTCAGCAAAATGACAATGTAATAATCATACCTCAGCAGGGCAGCTATTTGAGGACTAAATGAAATGATGCTTAGCCTAGTTCTTCAATTAGAACAAATGTTAGTTATGACTACAATTGTCATTGTTGTTACTATGCAATAGGGAGAAATGGGAGATGATGCTAGAACTGTAGCTCGTGGTTGTGGAGAAGGGGACCTGGGACGGGTACTGGTTCCCTGGACCAGGGCTTCCTCAAAGCCCCAAGTCTAGGGGCAGTTATGGGGGGGATAACATCAGATGTTCTGTTTCAAATCCTCAGAGTGGCTTCCACCTCCCAGGCTTCCTGCTGGGGTGACCTAACCAAGGCCATTGAACCGGCCAGCCTGGCTCCTGGAGCTCTCAGCACCAGAGCCCCACCCACCAGCACCAGCCTGGGGCAGGCCGACTTCAGGCTGGATGAGCTCATGCTCGCCGGCCTGGCCAACACGGCCGGACGCTTCTCCTGGCAGGAGCCTGTCAGAACTGCCAGCTGGGGGTCAGGATGAGCTGGAGGGCCCGGTGGTGCCCAGATGCCCATGGCCAGCAGGTCTGCTGAGTGTTTGATCACATTCCCGGGCACCCCAGGCAACACCCAGGCTGGCTGTTCCCACTCCTGCTGGGTCCCGGCTGTCAGCCGCGGGGCTGACATCCCAGGCTCAGCCCACACGCCCCACCTGCTTTCCACCTTCTGTTTCTCCCTCTCGGCTGCAGGCTGCAGCCCTTGCGGAGCCAGGTGGCCTCAGCCCCCGATGACTTCATCCTCCTTAAAGGTATCATGTCCCTTTGACAGCCGCGCCTCTGGAACCTTCTCTGTCCAGTCCACAGACCAGAACCCAGGGTCTCCACTCTGTACCAGTCTCCCAGCCTCACTCCCATCCTGCTGTGTGACCCTCCCTGGGGACAACGCAGTATGACAGAGGGACTCCGGCCCTGAAAATGACAGCTTGCATTTCATGTTCATTGAGCACATTGTCAGTGTAACCAGTCCATCAGCCAACTGTTCCTACGAGCGGAATCTTCTCTCGAGACTGGTCTTCCACGAGGGACCACGCTCACCCAGCACCTCCTCTGGGTCTGCAGCACATGTGGCAGCAATCCCCGCCACTCAGGTGACCGGCTGTCCCCCTTGCCCTGGGACCATGCCGGTTATAGCACCGAAGTCCCACGTCCCGGGAACCCCCTCAGTCCTGGGCCAACCCTGCACATGCAGCTGTCTCTGAGGATTTGTGTCTATAATTTTCACCGAACAAACCTGAGCCTTTAGCCTGCCCCGGAAGGGATCAAAGGGGTTCAGTCTGTTAAAAATTAAAATAATACTATCTAGACTCCATGGACCCCCTGAAATGCGCCAGCTGGCTAGAGTTTTTCATCACTTGGGCTTGTCATGTATACTCTCTACTCCAGGGTGAATGTAGGGAAACCCAGGTGGGAGGGAGAAACAGCCAGTCCCCAGAGGAGAATCCAGCTTTCCTCAGGCAAGCAGGGGGAGTGAACAGGGGCTATTTGCTAGACCTTTCTTTAGAAGCCTACAGCATCCTTGTGAAAAGTATCAGAACTTTAGAACAGCAGGGCTGGATGTTACAGATCAGAGTTTAATGCCTACTTCATTGAGCTAGGGAAGCGGAATCAAATTCTTTTTAGTGCCTACAATGTGCCTGAGTAGTATCACAGATGCGGGGCGGGGGGGGCCCACCCCCCAGAGAGTTCTATGTAACTGTTCTGGGGTGGGGCCTGGGCATCAGGATCTATAGAGGCCAACCCTGTCCCTCTGCCCCTGGGGTTGCCATTGTAGAGTCTCTGCCGAGAACCACTGAGTGAGACAGAGATCCATCCCTGAGGAGCTTAAAATAGACTGGGGCGGGACTTGAAGTGAAAAGAGGAGCATACAGAAGTAGGACACAGAGCAGAGGGCCACAGCAGAGGTTCAGCCCGAGGGAGAGACCCAGGGCAGTGCAGTCCCGGGGTTAGGCTCAGGCAAACTGGGGCTTGAAACTTGGTTTCGTCCAGACCAGCGACCTTAGGCAAGTAATTTAAACTTTCCTGAGCTTTAGTTTCTTCATCCGACAAATAGAAAATGATAACAGCGCCTAATTTAACATGGTGGTGTTCAGAGAAATGAGATCATCCCCACAGAGTTCTGAGTTCAGTGCCTGACAGAAAGACTAGCTATTATTATTATTATTAATGTTATTGCCTTTGCTCAGGTCAGGGCGTGGTCACGGGGAGCTCTGAGGGGACATGGCACACGGCTGTACCAAGATGCAGCCGTACAATGTTAGATGGCTGGGAGCTGTGAGCAGGACCCAGGAATGAGAAGCTCCCAAGCACGCTTGGGGGACACTTGAGGAGTCTAATTGCCCTGGTGCAGGGGGACGGGAGGCCAGAAGATCCTCCAGTTGGGTCCTGGCTCCCATGAGGAGAAGGCTCAGCGCCTGGTCAGGAGTGGCAGGGGAGCTGGAGACGAGGGGACGGTGTCGCTACCATTGCGGGGTTCTGAATCCATCCGGGTACTCACCTTCCTCTTCCTCCCACCCCAGGCTGTAGACAGTCCCTGTCCTGGATGGGCGAGAAGCCAGCCTGGGCTCGGATGGCGTCCCAAAGGAAGACAGTCGCCTGCCACTCTGCACATGACCAGTCAAAGGGCTCGTAGGCCACCCAGCCACCCTCCCTCAGGTTAATACCTAATCGGCCCAGACGCAGACTTGGGCGGCAGTCAGCCAAGTGGATAATTGCCGGGGTGGCCCTGCCACCGGAGCTGATCACGGTAGCTCTCCTCACACTGCTAACCCCTGGGCCTCGCACCAGGGCTGAGGCAGCCTGTGGGAGGGAGGCCACAGACGGTCTTCCTTGCAGGAAGCGTCTATGGCCACACACCACAGCGGCCTGCGTGACACCTGGACTCATCCCCAAAGCTGGGGACAGACTGTCCAGGGCACAGTGGCTGCAGCAGCTCCACTTGTGAAGATCTCCCGAAAGCTGGGAAATAGCCAAGAGCCTGATGAACCTTACAGGTTCGCTGTATCCACAGGGTCCGGTCTGAACTTCTAGAAAACCAAGTCCTAACCACAGAACCAGGCCTCAGTTTTTGTCACATGGCAGAGGAAGCAGATCTGTTCTGAGTGGCCCGAGCAGTTGTGAGCCCATTTAACAAATAAGGCAACAGAGACTTTGCAAGTTTAAGTCATTTGCCTTGGGTCACATAGCTCACAGTAACAGTAAAAATAAAGATACGTAGAATTCTCGATTAGTAAGCAGGTTCAAGGGTTACTGCTCAGCTGGACATCAGGTGGGATTGCTAAGAGTCAGAACTGGCTGTTGGGAGAGGTAATGAGCTTCCTGTCATTGGAGATGTGCAAGTGAAGACTCACTGATTTGCCAGGAAAGCTGCAGAGGGGCTGCAGGTCCCGGTGGAAGAGAGGGAATTAGGATTGTTACAGAGCCGATTTTAGCTCTGTGGGGCAGGAACTATTTCATTTACCTGTATGTCCTCCCCAGGGCCTGGTCCAGTGCCTGGAAAAGGGGACGTATAGGGCCTCACCTCTGTGTGCTCACAAGAAAACAGCAAATGAACGCATCTTATAACTAAAAAAATGTGGCAGTGAGAGAGAAAGCACTGAGAGAGGCAGAGAGAGAGAGAGCACACACTAATTCCTGTCCAATTCTTCTGCCCTTCCCTTAAAACATGGGTTCCCAGCACAGGGAGCACATTGGACTATTTGGGGAGCCAGAGCACAGAGGCACCCCACAAAATGAAATGCATCAAAACTAAGATGGGTGGCTTCCCAGCGAGATGCCAGGCTCTGTGCTTTGCACTTTACACACATTATCTGTCTTATGAAACTGCACAACTTTACAAAGCAGAAATTCTTGTTCCCTCATTTCACAGATGGGGAAGCCAGAGCCCGGAGAGGTTAAGTCACTTAAGGAGGGAGTCACAACGAATAACAATAAGAAGAATTACCTTAGACTTTCTCTGCTAAGTGCCAACAACCTTTATCTCATTTAATCCCCATAACAACCTTGTGTGGTAGAAGTTATTAATTATCTCCACCTTTTCAAAAAAGGAAACTGAGGCTCACCCAGGGTTACTGAGCGCTGCTACCTCCTAGGGCTTTGAATCAGCCTTGGTGGGAGGCATGACTGGTTGTTACCTCAGATCTGCAGTGTGGAAGAGGAGAGTGGAGAGAACACTGGCCCAAGAGCTAAGCGACCTGGGGCCTTTCCCAGTCCCCTCCTGGTCTCCGTGTGGCCATGGGCAAGTCCTACCTGTCTAGGGTCTCAGTTTCTCCCTCTGTAAAACCGAGAAGGGAGGTGGAGATGGGCCTGATTTCTCAGCAATTTTCCAGCCGTCATTTTCCATGACTCGATTCCCCACCGTGAGTTCTGGGCCACAAACCAGTTGGCTCCCTCCCTCCCTCCCTCCCTCTCCGTGAGACAGAGCTGGCAGGAGGGGATGATCCGCCTCAATTCTCCCACCTCCTTTCTGTTCCTCCTCCTCCTGGGCTGGGACACACCTACTCCAACTTTCTCAGCAGCCTCTTCGTCTGGTGTGCCTTCCTGCTCCTTCTCTGCACTTCCCTCCAGAGCCTGTCAGCCGGGTGCTAGTGAAAGAAGCTCCAGTCGGGCAGCCCGCCGGGGGGTACCCTCCCCTACCTGAAGGGCACAGGTAAGAACTGCTGGAGGATGGGAGGTCGGTGGGGAGGGGGGGTGCAAAGCTAATCCATTCTTGTGCCTTGTCCCAGAGAAGGCAGGCTTTGGGGGCTTTGGAAAATGGGGACAGAACCAGGAGACTGCTGAGGCAGATATGGGGGTTGGGGTAGGACAGGGCCACCTGGGCCTTGGATCACCTAGGTACATGGAGTGAAGCCCGAGGTGCAGCCAGCCCGAGCCTAGGGGCTGGGGATTGGGGCTCAGGAGTGGACAAGGCTAAGACGTTGATTTCACGGAGCAAGGTCATAGTTGCACAAGTGGAAAGTTGGACTCTTGTCCCTGGAAGAATGAAATCCCCTGCTTGGGCTTTCTGGGGATGAGCCTTCAGGGAGATGTGAGGGCCATTTTTTCTGTGGTTTGAGGGGGACGTGCTGGGACCAGGGAATGGAGAGGTGGTGGCTGCTTGTGTGTGTCCCTGGGCACAGACAAAGCCACCTGGTGAGGAGGAGGGGCTCCTGAGAGAGTCAGATAACCTGGCCAGCTCTGGCTCTCTTGCCACTCTTTAGAGGCATCCGGACTAGAACCTCAGTTTTCCTGGCTGTAAAATGGGGTGCTCACGGTCTCTAAAGGTTGTGAAAGGCTGCGAGTAGGCGAGGCACCAGAGGGAGCGCTGGGGTTGGGGGCAGGGAGTGGGCAGCTCTGTTCCCCTGTCTTGTGGGAAGCACGAACCCGATGCATATCTTTGGAGGCAGGAGAGCTGGAGTGGAACGCTCAGCAGAGCCACCAGGCCAGAGTTCAGCCCTCCTGTGGGGGGCGGGGGAATGCTATCTGCCCCAATATGGGGAGCAGCCAGGCTGTGCCCAGGTTTGCCAAGGGCTCAGAAAGGCTGCCTCTGTCCGCAGCCACACGCCAGAGCTGACACCTGGGCTCAGGAGAGAGCAGGGAGGTAGAGAAGCAGACTCAGGATGAATGCTTCTTGTCCTTCAGCTGGTTTTACAGACGGAGAACTGAGCCTGGGCAGGTTCACGGTGCCCTGCACAGAGGTCGCTACTAATAGTTACTATTACAGCCGATATTCCCTGCATGCTTCCGGGGTTGAGGGACGGGGTTGAGTATGCACAGTCATTTGAAAACATGCGTTTTCATAGCAGGCAAGGTGTGAAGGGAATTTCATTATTCGTGTCTCTGACTCACTACACAGTGTCTCTGACTCTGTGTAGCCCAGGACAGTTATATATCTCTCTGGGCCTATTTCCATATTATAAAAATAAAGCTGGTTGGATTATTAAGATCTGTAATTAACCGATTCACCCCAACACGCCTGTTGGGTAAGCAGAGCAGGAATGATTGTCTGCATTTTGCAGGCGAGGAACCCAAGGGGCTCAATGTCCCATGGTCAGTAAGTGGTAAGCTTGGGCTTCCCAGGAGCACTGGGTACATGATACACAGGTTATGCTTCTGGCAGGAAGGTGCCGAGTCCACGATGTAGGCTAGCCTGAAGGAGTGAAACAGAGAGGCCCCCTCTGCCATGAACTCCCTGGGCCTCAGTTTCCTCATCTGTAAAATGGGGGAAGAACTAGAGGGAGTCAAGGTCTCCCTGGAACTCCTCTCTGAGTCTATGACTCTTACTGGCTTCCTTAAGGACGCAGAGAACCAGACGCAGAAGGCCACTGACGTTCTCCAGCCTTACATGTCAGCTGTGCCTGAGCTTTCCAAGGGAAGGGGCTGCTGGGCTCCCTCAACAACCGTTCTCTGTGAGTGGGGCTGCCGCGATCTGATCTCTGCACACGCTTCTCAGGGTGCAGTTGAACTCACCGTGGCCTGGAGGTTCTCCTTCCAGCTGCTGCATGACAGGCCATGGAGCCAGCACTGCTGTAGGCCAGGTGGGTCAGGTGGAAAAGAACGTGGGACTGGTAACAAGCCTTAGAGAAAACCAGTCTGTGCTGGGGGCAACAGGGTTGGTATCTTCCTGTCGGGGACCTTTCTGTACCCTCTGGATGGGCTCTGCCTTTTGGGTTCCTTCAGGACTGAATGGGCAGAGCTTCTGGAAGCTTCCTGTACTTCCTGGGTCTGATGCTAGCTCAGAACCTCAATACTACGACTTCTGTAACTAATGGCACTAATGCTTACGTTTACAATAGAGGTTTCCAGACAGGTGTACAAAGAAAAGTGTGGGTCCAAGTCCTGGATATTATTTGTTGTGTGACCTGGGCCTCAACTTCTCTAAAGCTCAGCCTCCTCATTTGAAAGATGGGGATAATAATAGTCCTTTCCTCAGAGAGTTGATGTGAGAATTAAATGAGGCAGTAATGCACAGGGTCTTATTGATTTGTTCACAGTCACCAATCAAGGTGTCACAGAGCACCTCTCTGCTTTCCCTGGGGTGGAGAGCACCCATAGCTCCCTGAGGGGTTCCTTCCGAAGACAAATCACAATTGTAAAGTTAGTTATTTGTATATCTTTGGTTTGATACTGTCTCTCCTACTAGCTGTCTCGCACTGCTCCGGCACCCACCCAGGTCAAGCCCAGTACCTGGCGCTAACAAGAAGCTCGTTGCATATCTGTTGAGAGAATGAATGAATCTTCATTTCTAATTCATAGATTAGAACTGTCACTTAGAGGGACTAAGCATTAGCCCAACCCAATCACAGAAAAGAGTCAGGAATGGAAGGGGCTCTAGAGATAATTGAATCAGACAGATGGAGATGCTGGGACCTCACCAGAGAAGGCTGCTGACTGGACCGAGGTCACACAGCAAGTGAGTGGGGAAGGCAGGACTGCTACTCAGATCTTTTCCCTTTCCTCTGCCTCTCTCTGCCTAGTCCAGTTCATGAGACGATCCTGTTTTCTATGTGGGTGGTCAGTCTTGGAGGCTAGTAAATCACCGCCACGTACATTGGAGACAATTTGGGATCAACAACAAGCTTGATCCCTAAATTGTCAGCTGCCCCTCAGGGGACAAGGGACATTCACCTCATCAATCAGACCCTACCCCCAACACCCACACACATGCACACGCATACGTGTGTGCACACGCCATTCCATTCTTACTGCCAGCAAGTCAGCAGGTGTCCGTAATTGTACAACTGGACTGATCCTCAGGAGTTCCCTGAAATCTGCCTTCAAGAATGACCGGTCCCATTTGACAGATGAAACCATAGATATAAAACTGAAGTCAATAGCCAGTTTGTGCTGGTGTCCTGGGTCACTGTGCCATGTCTGGGAGCCATTTCTGAGCATGGGATTTAAATGTCGGAAAGAGAACCTGATTTCCTGAGCTTCTTTCTCTATGTGCCGGTCACCAGGAGAGACCGTTTCACATTTACTTGCTCTTCTACTCTGCACAACTGACCGGAAGGCCAGCTATCACTATGCCCTCGCTCTTCTTTTTGTTGTTGCTATTGTTTTCAGTGTGGAGACAAATACAGACTCAGAAAAGCTAAGTCACTTCCTTTCAGTAACACAGCTTCTGTCCTCTCGACAGACAGTTCAATAGACCCGGAGTACACACTTACGATGTGGCAGGCCCCCAAAGAGTCACAGTTGGTGGAGGCAGGCCCAGAAGTGGAGGGTTTAAGACCTGGAGGCAGGTGGTAATACAGAGACAAACTCAGGCTGGCATGGAGGCCCCGAGAAGCAAGTTAACCCAGTTATAGAATCAATAAAGGCTTCTTGGAGGAGCTGGTGCTGACCAGTACTTTTGAAAGCTGAATAAGGCTTAAAGAAGGAAAGAGAAGTGGAAAGCGTGGTCCAGAAAGAGAAAGTAGCGTGTGCAAAGGCACAGCGATTCAAAGGTGCCTGCAGGAAACTATCAGCTGGGTGGGGCCAGGTCACTGACGCCTTGTGTACCAGGCCAAGGAGAATGGCTTTTTTAAAAAATGTAATATCTATATAATTTTTTTTATTAATGGGAAATTACACAAATACACAAATGTAAGCAGACTAGTATTTTAAAAACCCATTCACCCCATTTCAACAATTATGTTTCCTCTATACCACCACCAATTCTTGCCTCCCCAGGTTATTTTGAAGCAAATCCCAGATATATAAGTGCTTCTGGAAATACTTCCATGTATAGATTTAAAACATAAGAACTTCAGAAAGTCATCACAGGAGCATGGCTTTTATTTTGTAAACACTGGAGGACGGGGTTGAAAGAATTGAAGTCGGGCTGCCTTATTAGGTGTCTAAGGCTGTGGGCGGAGCATGGATTTAAGGAGAGGGGTCCAAGTGAAGGTTAAGAGGTGTTGTTGTCTCCCCCTTGGCCAATCACAGAGCCTGACAGTCTACCATCACCCACTGATTGACAAATTACCTCCTAAAATCTCTTCTTGCAAGAGGTGATGCCTGAAGCATTTTCCAGTTTGGAGCCTGAAGAAGAGAGAAATCCCTCCCTCCCTCACTTCCCATCGAGTCTTTTTCCATTGCTGAGACTGGCGTGTCCCCTGTGAGGTGACAGTGAGGGGGCAGGGCAGCTATCTGTGCCCTGGCTGGGGGCAGGGAGCCCCAGCTGGAGAATCCTCCAGTTCTCCGTTCCCGTTCAGCTCCAGTGCCCACAGCAGTTGGTCTCAGAGCAGGCTGAGCAGGACGGTACATGCTCGCTGTGGGGTAAGAGCAGCATGTGTGTGCGTGTTGGCCCGTGTGTGCTCACATGTCCCAGGTCAGAGCTGCTGGCTGTCTGCCCCTGCAGCCTCCCCTTCCCTCTGGGGTCCTCCCAACAAATGCAAGGCTACACGGCACCCAATGCATCAATTTACACATTGAGAAGTTCAGCCTTGGGAAGCAGCAGAGCTTAATATCCGTGTGGCAGGCAGCATGGCTGAGCACATGCGCTCTGGAGCCCGGGTGCTCGAGATCCAGTGCTGACTGCTGCTTCCTCTCTCTGTGACCTTGGCACATCATTTCACCTCCCTGAGCGGTACAGGGGTGGATGACGCTCTCTCCTTCTCAGAGCCGCTGTGCGCTGACAGGTGGAAAGTTCTTAGCTTAGTAGTTATCACACATTAGGGGTTCATGAAACGTTAGCTACTGTTATAGATTTGAGGGCTCCTGAAATCTTGGGAGTTGACTCAGCCAATCACAGCATCTTGAAAAATTCAAATCCTAGAATCTCAAACTCTTAGAAGCGAACAGTTAGAAGAAACCTATCACATCCCTAGGATAACGCTCTACGCTGTGCAAAAGTTCCTTGGACAATGTCTCTAACAAGTGGACAGCCTAATTGTTTTTCTTTTTGTAAACATTCAAAAACAGAGTGCATCAACTCAAGTCACAGCTTGATGAATTTTTACAAAGTGCACACAAACGGTGGCTAACCAGCAACGAGAGCAAAAGGCAGATGTCACCGGCCCCTCCGCCCCCACAAGCCCTCCTGATACCCCCTTACCAGTCCCTACCCCCAGCCCAAGTGTAGCGATTACCCAGCCAGCCAGCCTGTTCTCCAGTCCTTTCTTGTGGGATGTGTACCATCATTAGGAGAACTCTAATTATTAGAGAGTCTCAGTGAGTTAATTTGGAAGTAGCTAAATTAAACTTAACCTTTAAATTGTTTTGTTTTCATTGTCACATTTCCGCGGCAGCCTAGTTGAGAGCTGGGCTTCCCAAATGCCTAGGGCTATTGTTAAAAAAATACAGATGTCTCAGCTCCATTCTAGGTCTACAAAACTAGAATGTGGGGGAATCTGCATTTCTACAAGCTCCAAGGGAACTCCCGGTGAGGTCCAGTTGGGTTTGGGAACCACTGGACTCGGGGTTCAGAGCTCAGACTCAACTCAGATAGACCATTTGCTCCAAACCTTGCTCCACACTTACTGGCCATTGACCTGCGACAAGGCCTTAGGGCCTTGTGACCCTCAGTTTTTTTTTCATGTGTAAAACGGGGATAAAATGATACTACTTCCTTTGGTCCATCCATAGGGAATGTGCTCACTAAGCGACCAGTGCTATAGCCAGCATGGCTATTCCTGAGACCAACCCATCTGTGGTGTAGCCAAGGAAGTATTGGATTTGGCGTCTGAAGCCTTGGGTTTGAGTCCTGACTGGGCCACCTGCTAGCAGTATGACCTTGGACAAGTCTTTTGACCTCCTCCCCCCCAGGCCTCAACTGTCCCATCTATAAGGTAGAAATACTCCTCTCTCCCTTCATAGGGTCTTTGAGAGGATCGAACAAGAAAATGGGCCAGAAAACTTCTCTGAGGACAGAAAAATGCTGCATGAACTAAACCCCAATGAACTGGAACTCAGCTGAACCTGGGAACCCAGAGGAAAGTGGGCTCACCATTGTGCTTGCGGTCCTGTGGAGGGCGGGGCCGGTGGGGGTGGGGAAAGGGAACTGCTGAGGCTTTGGTTTTCCACAGCCCTGGTGTGTGCCCTGGCATGCCTCCCACGCTTCTTGGGTTTTGAGAACTGTCTCCTTCCTGGTTCCTGGGGCAGGAAGAGTCCAAGATCCCATAGCTATGAAATCCTGCTCAATTTGCCAGTCAGAATGCTTTTATTATTTAAATGCCTTCCCTCGTTATTAAAAATCTTCTTTGAAGTCCTAGACTAGCATTTTTAGGAAACTTTTTCATGAAGACTAATGTGCATACAGAAAGATGCACAAATCCTAAGTGTACAGCTCAATGAACTTTCCAAAAACTAACCAGCTGCCAGATAAAGAAACAGAACATGACCACCATTCCATAAACCTCTTGTGTGCCCTCCCTTCTGGTCACTACGACCACCTGCCCCACCAAGGGTAACTTCATTCTAACCTAATCCATAGACGAGTTTTGCCTGTTTTTAAACTTTATATATTTGGAGTAACACCGTATGTATTCTTTTGTATATGGCGGCTTTCACTCCACTTTATGTGAGTGGGGTTCACCTGTGTTGTTGGCCTAGCACAATAGTTCATTTTCTTTGCTGTATAGTATTCCATTACATGACCGTACCACAATTTACTTATCCATTCTGCTCTCGATGGACATTGTGGTTATTTTCAATGTGGGGCTATTATAAAGAGTGCTGCCCTGAACATTCTCACGTGCATCTTTTGGTGACACATGCACACACTTCTGTTGTGTGTGGAATTGCTGCGTCACGAGGTATATGTGGACGGAACACTTTTCTTTTTTTCAGGTTCAGTTCTATTCATTGCAAGCAGAACGTGGTTCATGGGGGTGAGTCTCTATGCGAAAGATGGACAGACCTGTCCGCTGCAAGATAAATAGTTGCCTGTGGGGTTTGAGATGCTGATGAACAGAGAGATTGGCAGACTCAGAGACTGCCAGCCGAAAGTCAGGTGCAAGTATCAGATCTGTTGCTTTCCCTCTTCTGTCTGCTTTTCTGTTTGACTTCAGAGAGAACCTTGTTTTGCCTGATGGCCAATCACTCCCCCAAGAGTGATCGGTGGACCACCTACAGGGCAAAATGTGCAGTCTGAACCTTACAGCGGCCCTAGTAAATCATAGATCAGACTTCTTGAGAATGAGGCTGTGATTGAGAATCACTTCTCTAGCCTAAAAACATCATGAAGATTGTGGTCTTCCTAATTTCCCCACCCCCTCTTCACTGGGGCCTCAGAGAGGGCCACATATGGAATATCAACTGTGAAAGGAGGCACGGCAGAACATAAGAACCTAAAGAAGGAGATCACCTTTTTCACTAGTCACACCAGAAGCACCCTGGAACTTGTTAAACATCTATTCCTGAGCCCCACCCCTGAGGATTTTGATTCAGTGGCTCTGGGGTGGGGCTGGGAATATGTATTTTTAACCCCCAACCCCTTAGGGAATTCCCAATGGTGGGAACCACTGGTTCACGTCAATGGCCAGCCCTGTCGGTAAGAACACAGCTTGGCTGAGTTCTGTCTGCCAATGGCAGGGTGGGGCAGAGTTACAATGGGTAAGAGGAATTCTTGTGGACAGAGCCCAGGGGGCTTAAATGTGGAACTCGGGGGCTTGGCCTGGAGCCCATCAGAGGCCCGTCTGCATCTCATTAGTATGTACTTTGATGCTCCCAAATCGTCCCTAACCCCTCTCTTGCCTCTGGCCCTCAGTCAGGTTCGGCCTGCAAAGCTGCAAGACTGGGGGCCTCAGACAGTGGACTGCCTGTCTTGCCCCTCGGTTAGAAGCCGCTCCCCACCTGCCCAGGCCTGCCCACCTGCTGGCTTTGTGTCCTAAACTGTTCTGCTCAGAGGGGATTGGCCTCGGACGGACAGACAGACAGTATAGCAGGGCTGGGCCAGGCCAGAGGGAATGCGATCAAGAGGGAGGACTACAGATGAAGCCTTTGCTGACAATCTGTGTCTGCTGGCACGAGAGGACCCATGATTGCATGATCCTGGTGTGGGGAAAGGCTCGCATAACCACCCCCACCCCCACCTCCTAAGTGCTCTTTCTAACCCGAGGGCATGGGGAGGCAGGCCAGGGAACTGTTAGAAACACAGGTGATCTGAGTTTTAATCCTGGCTTGGCCACATACCCTGTCTCCCTGAAAATAAGACCTAGCCGGACAATCGGTTCTAATGCATCTTTTGGAGCAAAAATTAACATAAGACCCGGTCTTATCTTATAGTAAAATAAGACCGGGTCTTATGTTAATTTTTGCTCCAAAAGACACATTAGACCTGATTGGCCGGCTAGGTCTTATTTTCGGGGAAACACAGCACTAGCTGTGTGAATGTGGATGTTAGGTAACCTCTCTGTGTCTCATTTATCCCCTCTGCAAAATGAGGATAATTATGGGGTTGCTGTAAGCTAGCTTAAGAGTGATAATGCCTGCCAAGGGCTAACCAGGGGGCCTGGCACATAGTAACTGCTCAGTAAACATCACCTCTGACCAGTGCCTGTGCCTCTGTAAGCACTTCATAGCCCCCACATCTGGCCATCTTCAGGGCATCATTTGACAATAGCTCAGTGGAGGGTTACTCAGTAAGGCAGGAGAGCAGGCACTAGTCCCAATTCCCAGATGGACAAGTGGAGGCCCCATGAAAAGAGGAGGCTGCCCGGGGGGGGCTCCCGCTGGGTCCGCTGCTGGGGGATCCATGGCACCAAAGCAGTAGGGCCTCCAGTCCCTGAATCACCTTCCTCACAGAAGCTGCTTCACGAGGGCTCACGTGCCAAGCCCTGTGCTCTTCCACACGCTGCATCTTCACTCCTCCTCACAGCAGCCTCACGATTATCTTCCTCAGTTTGTATATGAAGAGACCGAGGCTCAGTCAGGGCCAGTGACTTGTTCAAGGTCAGACAGCCAGCCATGGGCCGAGGCAGGACTCAAACGCAGGTCGTCTTCCTCAGAGCCTGAGCAGGTGGCTGCCAGGGGATGTGGCCCTGAGCGTCCCCAGCCCCTGGGGGGCCTGAGTGAGAGGCAGAGCTGGCTAGGAGTGGCCACAGGTGGCTGATGGTCTGTGCACGAGGACCTAGGAGAGGTTTTGATACCGGCAGCTGCTCAGAGCCAGCTACGTGGAACAGGGTTCCCCTCACTGGTGGCCACAGGGCCTGCTAGCTCCCGGGAAGGCAGTGCATTGTATTCTGGATAGAGAGGCCTCATTTTACAAATCACAGAAGATGGGGCCCAGAGCAGTCACCCCAACACGTCAGTGGCAGAATAAAAGAGACCAGAAAACCCATGTGGTGGTGGGGTGTCCAGACATTCTCTGCCTCGTGTTTTCACGGCCCACACTCTTCTGCCCACCTCACACCCACCCTCCAACTTTTCAAACTCGGAATGAAATCGTATGTGTGACCTCTCTGTACCCACGATGGAAAAAAAAGGTAACAGGGGTAGAAATTATTCTTATTTTAATGCTGCTCAAGTTGTGGCTTGAGCTTTGCCACAAATAGGTGAGAGAAAGAATGTCACAAAGACCCACAGGTGTGTGTGTGTGTGTGTGTGTGTGTGTGTGTGTGTGTGTGTCACTTGTACAAAGGGGCTCCTGCAAGGGGCTCCTGGGGCATGGGCAGGGGTTAGTACTTCTGCAGAGAATAATTCCCTCATTCCACACATACTTTTGAACACCTACTGTAATAGTAATAACATTACTATAATTATTATAATAGTAATAGTAGTAACTAATAATAGTAATAACGTTAACTACTTTCTGTGTGCTTAGCACTCTGCTAAATGCTTTCCATGCATAAGCTCATTAAACCCTCCAGTGAGGTAAGCATTGTTAGCCCCATTTCGCAAATGGGGAAACTGAGGCTCAGATAGAGGAAGCCAGGCCCCTAGACAAAAGCAGAGGCAGAACTGAGGGCAGGTCACCCCAAAGCCTGGCTCCTTTCCCCCTGTACTCTTCTCCTGGCTAATGAGTAGGAGGCCCACGGCTTTGTGGGTGCCTGAGGAGTCCCCAGGTTGGGAGAGGAGCTGGGTAGGGGTAGCCATTTGGCCAGTGCAAAGCTCCCAGGACGAGGAGCCTGGGTTCTGGTGCTAGTTGCGCTCTGTGACTTAAGACAGAGCACGGCATGACTTCCCTTCTCTGGGCATAGTAGTTTTCCCATGTTTACAAAACAGAGATAGACTCCTTGTACTTTCCAGCTGTGCCCACAGGAGGCTTGGGAATCTCACAGAGATGCCTCAGAAGGCGAAGGCAGCCATGAATGGGAAATGGCCCCGGTGCCCCAGTCACAGCTCTCACAGCAGTTCTGTTTCAATCCATTTGACATAATAATGATGACGTCTGTAAAATAGCAACTGGCATTTATGTAGTGGTTGCTAGGTGCCAGGCACGGTGTTAATTAAGCGCTTAATACAAACCAGCTGGTTGAAACTTCAGAACGATGCTCTGAGGTTCAGTTAGTATCTCTCTTTTAAACATAAGAAAAAAGAGAGGCTCAGAGTTCAAGTCAGATGTCCAAGGTCACTCAAGTTGGAACTTGATGCCTGTATGTCTGAAAACCTTTGCAAAGGATTTCATTGGCTCAGGGAGTTGCGAGAAGCACAGAATAGCAAGCACCCCACCAGATAAGACCCGTGCAGCCGGGAACTTCCGGCCTCTGCAATTTGTTCTAGTCTCTGAAGAAGCTTTCCAGTCCTCTGGGGGAGTCTATCTTGTGACTTCAAGACGCAGCCCTCTTCTCTCCAGAGAGCCACCCCCAAACCCAGACCTTCAGTAGGACAGCCCTTCTCCCTTCTCCCCACGCCTGCTTCCGCCTTGTCCCTTCCAGGCCAGAGGATTCTTATTCTGGGATGCTGCTCGAATCTACCACCTACTAGGTGCGTGAACCTGGGAAGAGTCTTCAGATGATCTGAGCCTCAGTTTCTCATTTATAAAATGAGAGTGATTATAAGTGACATAATAAGGTTGGTTGGTGCAACCAGAGGAGGTGGGTGCAATAACTGACTCGTCCTGAGTGTGTTCCGGTGCCGGGTAATTGCCCCGCGTTGACTCATGCAGCCTTCTCTGCAACTCCATGAGATAGGTGCTATTATCATTTCCCTTTTTCTGGGACCAGAGAAGTTAAATCACTGCCCAACGTCACACAGTTGGCGAGTGGTAGAGCTGGGGTCTCTCTGAAACAAGAACTATCTGACTCTAGAGTCCACTTTCTTACTATTAATTCTACCCAGTACTGTGCCTCCTACCCAAAGACCAAGTGAAATCATGCATGAAGATGATCTTTGAAGACTTATCGATTACCATACGGATATAAGACAGTATGATTTTTGTCATCAAATAATAATCAGAATACTGATAAAGAAGGGGACCCCAGTCCCAGCTCCCTTTCACCCACGTCCTAGATGAGGACTTCCTTTTCAGTCGTTTCTCTTCCCTCTAATTCTAGGCTTCCCTCGCTGAGACGGCCTCTCAGTCTGCTGGAGGTTTGGCTACCACTTACCAAGACATTATTGGTTCTAATAAGGTGTTATTCTGCGTCTTTCCTCCCTGTGCTTTCACCTATCGTATTATCTGTCTTCCTTGCTGCCCTGGGAAGTAGGTAGGAGTAGCTATTATTATTTCCATTTTACAGATAGGTAAATTGAGGCTCAGAAGAGGTTCCATGGCCTTCCCAAAGTCATATAACCCAACAAGTGCTCAAGCCACTGGCCTTTTTCCTGCTCATCTCCAGCTCATTGACTTGATCTTTCACATGACAACCCAGTCGTGGGCACCTACAAACAAGCAAATTACTCTAGTGTTCATCCAAGTTTCTTGGAAGTAAATCAAGCTTCCTTACCCATAGTGAATTCCAACCGGCCTCGACTGATAGAGCTGGTGTTCAAGCCCAGTCCATACCAGCGTGGGAGACTTCAGTGGGAAACCCCCCCTTTTGATCTGATGTCAGAGTTCTCTTCCCAGCATGTAGTTCTGTTCTGGTCCTGCTTCTTCTCAAAGACCTTCCATGGCTCCGTACTTCTAAGGGGAAAAATGATTTCCGTAGCTAAAGATCTCCTCTCTAGCAGGTACCTGGAATGTCACCTGTCTTTCACTTACAGTTTTAATTCTGATTCAAAGGCAATTTCTCCTAATCGCACCCCCTCCCCACCTTTAAGATTTTGTGATGAACATACTATGTTTAGGATTCTTTCTTGAGAGCCACAGAGCCAGCCCTAACACTGGATGCCTGGACAGATGCAGTGCTGGGGAGGGGAGTGGGGTCAGAAAATACATACTGAGCTACCTAAATCCATGGTAATTTTACATTTAGATTTGGGGGAGGGGTGAAGGGGGGGAGTGTGGACCTTCTCCAACCCAGAGGAATGAATCCAGTGGCTCTTTCTTTCATGAACATCTCTCCAAACTTTAGAAAACATGTTATTACCTTTCGCTACAGCCTAGGAAATCCAGAGTACCCAGGTTCAGAAAACCTGGCTGTCTGTTTTCACTTCAGCCACCACCTTCCTGGGTGGCCTTGGGTGTGCCATGCAAATCTCAGTTTCCCTTATCTTAGACATGGAAGTAAAAAGGCAGATGTGTTTCCTAGGAGTGCTATTAATTAACGTCTGTGTCATGCCTAAGAAAAGGGAAGGCGCTGAGCCCTAAGGGAGAACGTCATCACTGACCCATGCCTGGGTACTTCTGCAGTGGTGGGGAGGAATGTCAGAAACAAAGCCTGACATTTTGAACAAATCTGCTAGGAGCTTCTTTAGTGAAAGTGTTTTGCCTCTGGGTTCCTCCAAGCACCTGTGAGTCCCCACAGAAGGGGCAGAATTAGTCAGAGTCGTAGACTCTTAGAACTAAAATGTGTGCATCGCTGTGCAGGGCCCATTACAGACACAGGTCATTGAGCATTAGAAACATAGCATATCCAACCATATGTCTTAGACGTTTTATGACAGGATCCAGAACATTGGAACAGCAGAACCCCAGCTTGTCAGATCTGGAGGGGCTCTTAGAGGTCACCTGGTCCAGCGTTTTAAACCTGTGCTTCCCAGGGCGGGTGCTCCCCAGGGGCATGAGGGACAAGGCCGTGGGCAGGGTCCTACGCCTCCACCCGCTTCTCCTAGTGCAGCTCTGCTTCTATCTCTTTATAGACTGTGCTTCCGGGCACGGTTTCATTAGGAACACAGAGATTCTGCCCCTGAAAGCAACAGAGGGGCTTGAAATCACTGATGCATCTCAGCTCCCTCGCCAACACCCACAGGTCATTACAGAGGAGGAAAGAGGTCCACAGGGGTTGGGTGCTGACTTGACCAAGGCCATACAGGGAAGAGTGACTTTGGATCCAGGTCTCCCAAGAGCCAGGTCAGCGGATCACACTGACCAATGAACAGGCATCGATCGGCGAGTGTGTAACCCTGCTCCACAGCCAGAGGAAATCCCTTCAGTGTCTTTGAGGGCGCACTTAGGGTCTCATAGAGACCACACGCCTGCACCGGCCAAAGACCCATACCTGCAGGAGTTGGAAGGGACTTTCGAGCTCTTCTGGTCTCCCTCAAGGGCAAATGTCCCCCTAGAGGGGCACATCCTTCCAAGTGGCCATCTAGACTCTGCTTGGATGCCCCCAGTGATGGGGAGCTCTCTCCATATTCTGAGATGACTCATTCCAGGACCACACTTGAGATCGGTCACTAACCAAGAAAATGAGCACAGATCTCAGAGCACTGCTCCTCCCAGCTGTGCTCAGACTTTTATCAAGGATGTGGATAAAGTCATGATGTTACAACCACCACGTTTCTGAATGTCAGAATCAAGATTCTGAGAAGCGGAAAGAGTGAGCTGAAACACAGGGTGACACGAATCACGGTTAAAGTCCGACGGCATTTAGTTGCAGAAAATCAGCCTGCACGAGAACAGATTGGGGGTGACATCAGAATATATCTGAGAGCTCTCATTACCCAGAAAACTCCACAGTCAATAGTAGGAGCCAGCTGCGAAAAAGTTTTAGGACTTGGTAATATTTGTTGAAAACTGTGTCACATACTATGTTCAGCATTTAGGTGCATTAACTAATTTCCTTCTCCAAAAGGCTTTATGACATAGGGAAACAGGATCAGAGAAGGTAAGCCATTTGCCCACGGTCACCCAGCCAGGACCTGTGTGCTATGAACCACCCCACCGAAGCAAGGGGGCTGGGTGTTACAAGGAGGCGGAGTTTGAGTCACGCATGTATCCTGAAAAGGTCCATTCATGAACCCCCACACCTGTACTTGCTCACATATGGGCAGACACAAGCCCCACAGTTACCAGTTTATTTACTTACATCATAGCCATTCTGTCAAGCAGGCACGCACAACTAATGTACCCACACAATTATTCCAAAATGCCTCCTAAGTCTGTGTGTGTGCTCTCTTGCAAACGTGCACATTCACCCACATGCAGATCTCTCTCTGGGCCTGGGGAGCCAAAAGCGTGAGGCCCCACCCCAGACAAGTGCCTGCTCGCAGATTCCCAGAACAGCCTGTGGCTGGGCCAGCAAGCTTAGACTCGACCAGCAACCAGCGGCTTCCTGCTGCACAGGGGCACAGGCTGGACCTTCTCCAGAGGGTTCAGGGGACCCCACCCTCACCCCAACCTCACGCTTTGATTCTGCCTTGCCTTTGAAAACCAATAATAACTAATATTTACTGAGTGTTTTTCTATGGGTCCGTCACTGTGCTATGTCTTCATAAAATCCCACGAATGCAGTACTTAATAGCCCCATTTTACAGGTGAGAAAATTAAGGTCCGGAGATGTGGGGTAACTTAGCCAAGGTGATAAAGTTAGCAAGCGGCGCAGCTGGGACTTGAACCCAAACAGTCAGATTCATAAGTGACCACAGCTTCTCTTTCTGGCAGCATGGTGGGGAGGAAAGCACCTGGCTCTAGTTCTCACCATGTGACCTTGGGCAAGTCCCTTTCTTTCTTTAAGACTATTTTCCAGCTTCACAAAGTAAGGGATGATCACTAAAGTTTCTTTCAGCTTTCATTCTGTCACTGTCTTTCCTAAGTCCAGATACTTCCATTTTTCAACTGGTATTTACGTGCCCGGCACTGATCTAGGCACTGGAAATTCATTCATGAATAAAATACACAAAGCTCCTGTCTTCATGGAGCCCCACGTCTAGTGCAGGAGACAGTCATTAATAAATAAACAACATATTGTGTGGTGATAAGTGTCATGGAGAAAATGGGGTGATGTGATAAAAAAGGGTGTTGGGAAGGATGCTACATCAACCCAGGGGGTAGGAAGTGACATTTGAGCTGAGAACTGGATAACAACAAGGAGGCAACCATGTGAAAATCTTAAGTAGAGGGAAAGAGCAAGTGCAAAGGCCCTGAGGCAGTTCTCAGTTTGTTGTGTTTGCAGAGGAGAAAGGACCTATGTGGCTGCAGCTTGGTGAACAATGGGGAGAGTGCTGGGAGGTATCATTGGAGAAGCGGGCAGGGCCCAGCAAGTGTGGGCCCTTCCAGGGCATTGTAAGCAGTTTGGACTTTTATCCAAATGCTATGGGAAGCCACTGGAAAAATTTAAGCAGGAAAGTGATACAAATTGATTTATATTTTCACAAGATGTTTCAAAATAGTGGTCCTAGGGGGTGTAGGCCGGTAGGTTGGCTCAGGGAGCCCAACGTGCCTCTGCACCCTGCAAACCTGTTCACTTGCCCAGACCTGGTGCCAGGAAATAAATGTCCAGACACAGGTCCTTCCCTCAGCAAACAGTCACCGGGTCTTCAGGTCCTACAGCTTGAGTACCAACCTCCCACCCAAGGGTGCATTCTCTTTGCATCGTCTCCCCCTCCAGGGACACCCCACCCCTGCTCCCTTCCCTAAAGTTCACCGTAACAGCTCCCGCTCTGCAAGCTGCCTGTGCAGCTGCTAAGCTGTGTGTCTTGTTGGGGCCTGCCTGACACCTGCGCTGACCTGGTGAACAGGAAGCTTTCCACAAAGCCGGGCAGCTAGCGCTGGGAGGCTGCGTGCACCCTGGGCTTGCTGGGCTGCGTGCAGAGTGAGTGGACCTGGGCCTGGGGTAAGGACTCATTTCCCCCCTATTTCAACTTCAAGAAACAATACCATCCTGGCGGGAGGGGTTGGGATCCAAATGACTTGGGGATCCCCTCCTGCTTGCAGGGACACAGTGAGTATGGCTTTGCCTCAGGCTGGCTCCACTAAGGGGTAGTAGTAAGTAACGGGTGAGAGTAGGGGGACAGGAGGGAGGGGAAGAGACTATGTCTCTTTCTGTCACTGGCTTTAGGACACCAAGTGTAGAATCTGCCTCCATCCTGCCTCCTCTCTCCCGAGGTGCCTGGGCTTAGGGCACCACCCACAGGATCTCAAGCTGGGGATGGTGGTAGGGAGGCCTGGAGGATGGGGCACGTTCCAATTCTGTCCTGTCACAGGCTTTCAGATGCCACGTTAGGCAACCTTTTCCATTCTTGCCTCCCATGTCAGGAAGCTACCTGCACGACCTTAAAGAACCTGCATTCAGTTCCCTCAGGACTCTGGAAAGACAGGACCCAGGCCTCTTTCCCCCACCCCCACCCCAAACCTTGCTCTGGAAGTTTAACTCTTCCTTGCCTTTGAAGAGCAAGGCAACTAGAAAAACAAGTCATGCCTGTTTCATCCAGGAATGCTTGGCACATCTGGCTGGCAGCCACCAGCTCCTTGGAGCCGACTCCCATGAGCAGGCCAGGCACCCTTCTCAGGGGCCCGGTTTGGCAATCAACTCTACCCTCCTCCCTGCCCCATCCGTCCTTGGCCCTGATGAGTCTCACATTTTGACCCAGGCTGGTGGCCAGTGACAAGCCCTGTGGGACGCAGTGGGAAACAGCAAGGGAGTGAATGGGAACTGCAGCAGGCCTAAGAGGGCGAAGCATTGGGTTAGTTCAGCGATTCCCAGGGACTAGGTCTCACCTGGACACCTATCATGTGGCTTGGGGCAAGACCCTTCCCCCTCTGGGGCTCTATTTCCTCAACTGTGCATGAGGAGCAGGGTCACAACTCCCTCCTCTCTAACGTCCACGTCAGCTCTGACTTTCCAGGAGTTGGAGTTTTGTATGTTCGGGTTACAAGGTGAGTCAGTCAGGCCCTGTCCAGAGGGACCTGTGGTGGGACAGGTGTAAGTAAACCTGGGGTCGGGCAAGCAGCCCTGGCCTGTGACACAGCGGCTCCAGATCTAATTCTCGCTTTGCCTAGTTGCAAGGCCCTGGGCAGGTCCCTTCCCTGTATGAAATGTAGTTTCCTATACTAATAATAGCTAATAGTAAGTTAAAGCATACTATGTGCCAGGCACCCTGCGAGGTCATTTACCTTTGTTGCTTCACTGAATTTTTCCAACCATTCAATGAGGTCACATCCGTATTCCCATTCTATAGAAGAAGAAATCAAGGCTTGCAGAGGTTAGATAACCTGCCCAGAAAGTCACTGAGCTAGCAAGTGGTGGAGCCAGCGCTGGCAGCCAGGCAGCCTGATGCCAGGCCTGTGACCTCAGTCCCTTTGCTGTTCTGCAGCCCCTGCACGTGCACTCAGCTC
The DNA here is from genome assembly GCF_057876585.1 of Rhinolophus sinicus. NCBI lineage: Eukaryota > Metazoa > Chordata > Mammalia > Chiroptera > Rhinolophidae > Rhinolophus > Rhinolophus sinicus. The sequence goes on along the minus strand of NC_142505.1, from coordinate 90,662,043 downwards.
TCTTTGGCTGGAGCTCAGGCCTGATGGCCAGCCCTTGCAGGAAGTACTTAGATTGCAAAGCTTGGGTACCTGGTTGAAACTATGCTGCCACTGAAGGTTTTTGGGGGAAGCGGTGAAGTGGTCAGGACTGTGTTGCATCTGCCAGGTACCCTGGGGAGGGCATCGAAACTAGTCAGTTATTCTTCAAACACAGGGTTTCTCAACCTCGGCATTAATGACATTTGGGGCCGATCATTCTTTGTTGTGGGGAAAGTCCTGTGCATTGTAGGAAGTTTAGTGGCAGCCCTGGCCTCTACCACTAGATGCCAGTAGCAAACCCCCACAAGCTGGGATAGCCAAAACTATCTTCACACATGGCCAATGTCTCCTGAGGGGCAAAATCACCCCAGTTAGAAACTACAGCAATAGGAACCATTTCCTTCCTAACTCGCACACTTTTCTTTTCTTTTTTTTTTTTTTTTGCTCAAGGTTTTGGGAGTTTTTCCACCATGATTATTGCCTCGTTGGGTTTTGTCATTTTCTTGCTCCATTGTACAACCTGTGAGAAGCCCCTCGAAGGGATCCCCTCCTCCTCCGCCTGGCACTTCACACACCCCCTTTATAATGCAACCATCTATGAGAATTCTGCCCCCAAAACCTACGTGGAGAGCTCCGTGAAAATGGGCATGTACCTTGCCGAGCCCCAGTGGGCAGTGCGGTACCGGATCATCTCCGGAGACGTGGCCAATGTGTTTAAAACAGAAGAGCACGTGGTGGGCAACTTCTGCTTCCTGAGAATCAGGACAAAGAGCAGCAACACGGCGCTTCTGAACAGGGAGGTACAGGACAGCTACACCCTCATCGTCCAAGCCACGGACAAGACCTGGGAGTTGGAAGCCCTGACCCGCGTGGTGGTCCACATCCTGGACCGGAATGACCTGAAGCCCCTCTTCTCCCCGCCTTCCTACCGCGTCACCATCTCTGAGGACATGCCCCTCAAGAGCCCCATCTGCAAGGTGACCGCCACCGATGCCGATCTGGGCCAGAACGCCGAGTTCTATTACACCTTCCACACAAGGTCGGAGATATTTGCCATCCACCCCACCAGCGGCGTGGTCACCTTGGCTGGGAAGCTCAACGTCACGTGGCGAGGGAAGTATGAGCTCCAGGTTCTCGCTGTGGACCGCATGAGGAAAATCTCAGAGGGCAACGGATTTGGCAATTTGGCGGCACTCACCATCCACGTGGAGCCTGCCCTCAGGAAGCCCCCGGCCATCTCGGTGGTGGTGGCCCCGCCAGACAGCACTGAGGGTGCTCCCTATGCCACTGTAGTGGTAGATGCACACAGCTCAGGTGCTGAGGTGGACTCCCTGGACATTGTGGATGGTGACCCTGGAAAGTACTTCAAGGCCATTAAGTCTTACGCCCGGAGCAGGGAGTTCAGTTTGGTGTCTGTCAGAGACATTGACTGGCTAGAGCACCTTCACGGATTCAACCTCAGCCTGCAGGCCAGGAGTGGGAGCAGGCCTTTGTCTTCCCAGATCAGGGGCTTTCACCTCCCCCCTTCCCAACTGACTTCCCTCAAATTTGAAAAGGCTATTTACAGAGTACAGCTTAGCGAGTTCTCCCCTCCCGGCAGCCGCGTGGTGATGGTGAAAGCCACCCGAGCTCTCCCCAACCTCCAGTATGTTCTCAAGCCGTCCTCAGAGACTGCAGGGTTCCAACTGAATGCTCGCACGGGGCTCATCACCACCACGAAGCCCCTGGACTTCCACGACCGAGCCCACTACCAGCTACACGTCCGAACCTCCCTGGGCCTGGCCTCCACCACCGTGGCCATCGACATCGTGGACGGAAACAACCATGCCCCCATCTTCAACAGGACTTCCTATGCAGGCACCTTTGATGAGAACATCCCCCCTGGCACCAGTGTGTTGACTGTCACCGCCACAGACTGGGATCATGGAGAGAATGGCCATGTCACCTATTCCATTGCTCACCCCAAAACTGTGCCCTTTTCTATCGACCCTTACCTGGGGGTCATCTCCACCTCCAAACCCATGGACTATGAGCTAATGAACAGAATTTATGCCTTCCAGGTACGGGCATCGGATTGGGGGTCCCCGTTTCGCCAGGAAAAGGAAGTGTCTGTTTCTCTTAGGCTCAGTAACTTGAATGACAACAAGCCTATGTTTGAGGAAGTCAACTGCACTGGGTCTATCCGTGAAGACTGGCCGGTAGGAAAAGCCATAAAGACCGTGTCAGCGATAGATGTGGATGAGCTTCAGAACCTAAAATACGAGTTTGTGTCAGGCAACGAACTAGACTATTTTCATCTAAATCCTTTCTCCGGAGTGATATCCCTCAAACGCTCTTTTAAGAATCATACTGCCGGTTCCCCCATCAATTATTCCCTGAAAATGACAGCCTCCGATGGGAAATACTATGCCTCGCCCACGACTTTGAATGTTACTGTCGTGAAGGATCCTCGTTTTGAAGTTCCTATAACATGTGATAAAACAGGGGTGCTGACACATTTCACAAGGACCATCCTCCACTCTGTCGGTCTTCCGAACCAGGACCCCAACGACGAGGACTTCCCGTCCCTAAGCGCGTATCAGATCAACCATCACACCCCCCACTTTGAGGACCACTTCCCACAGTCCATCGACGTCCTCGAGCGTGTGCCTCTCAACACCTCCCTGGCCCGCCTGGCAGCCACGGACCCTGATCCTGGCTTTAACGGCAAACTGGTCTATGTGATCGCAGAGGGCAATGAAGAGGGCTGCTTTGACATTGAGCTGGAGACAGGGCTGCTCACCGTAGCTGCCCCCTTGGACTATGAAACTACCCGTTTCTATGTCCTCAATATAACAGTGTATGACCTGGGCACGCCCCAGAAGTCCTCCTGGAAGCTTCTGACCGTGAACGTGAAAGACTGCAATGACAACGCACCCCGGTTTCCTCCTGGCGGGTACCAGATCTCCGTCTCAGAGGACACAGAAGTCGGAGCCACAGTGGCCGCGCTGAAAGCCCATGATGCTGACTCGGATGACAACGGGAGGGTTCACTACACCTTGCTGAGCCCCACAGAGAAGTTCTCCCTCCGCCCGCTCACAGGAGAACTGCTTGTCACCGGACGCCTGGACCGGGAAGCAGAACCTCAGTACGTACTCAAGGTGGAGGCCAGGGACCAGTCCAGGCAGGGCCACCAGCTCTTCTCTGTCACTGACCTGATCATCACCTTGGAAGATGTCAATGACAACTCTCCCCAGTGCATCACAGAAGTCAGTAGCCTGAAGGTCCCAGAGGACTTGCCCCCAGGAACCATCCTAACATTTCTGGATGCCTTTGACCCTGACCTGGGCCCAGCGGGAGAAGTTCGATATGTCCTGGTGGACGATGCGCACGAGACCTTCCAGGTGAACCCGATGACCGGCGCACTCAGTCTGGAGAAAGAGCTGGACTTTGAGAGGCAGGCTGGCTATAATCTGAGCCTGTGGGCCAGTGACAGTGGGAGGCCCCTGGCCCGCAGGACCCTCTGCCACGTGAAGGTGATAGTCCTGGATGTGAATGAGAATCTCCACCCTCCCAGCTTTGCCTCCTTTGTGCACCAAGGCCAGGTGCGTGAGAACAGCCCCCCAGGAACCCAGGTGATGGTTGTGGCTGCACACGATGACGACAGTGGCTTGGATGGGGAGCTCCAGTACTTCCTGCGGGCTGGCACCGGTCTGACAACTTTTAGCATCAACCAAGACACAGGTACCGGGAGTGGGAAAGGATGGGAGTGGCGGGTGCAGGCAGAGGATGGGCCTGAGGGAAACCAGAGACTGTCCTGAGAGAGGTCAGGCTGCAGGCTGAAAAGAAAAGCAATCATAGGGACTCTCCTTCCTTTCATTTTACTTTTAATGTATTTTTATCGTACTGGGGATGTATGTACATATATGCTTATGTGTGTGTGTACACATTTAAGTCAAGTCAACCATATCACTAGCATCTGTGTATAGTATATACATTATACACACACATACACACACATATACATACACACATAAACACATATTACATATATTTGCTTATAAAAGTAATGCATTGTGGTTATAAATTTTTTATATATAAATTTAAAAATGAGTGTTCCTCTGTGACCCATCTTCCCAGATATAATATTTATTAACAATTTGGTCTATAATCTTCTAAATTTTTCTTCTTTGTATCTGGTATATCATCCCTGTTCGTGTTATTATTATGAAAACATAATACAACAGACACTAATACTGAAACTTATTATTTTCACATAGCATAACCCCAGGATATTTTATATGTCAATACATATAAATCTTTGTCATTTTTTTTAAATGGCTACATTTTATTCTGCATGAAGGTGTAACAGCCTTGTTTATATTACTTTTACTCATATGCATGAGTCTCTATAGGAAAAATTAATAACAATGCAGTTTCTGGGTCAAAGGATAATGCATATTTTCAATGTTAACAGATATTTCCAAATTGCCCTCCAAAAAGGTGCAACCAACTTATTATTCCTTTCAAGCTTCATAGAAAATAAGTACAATTCAGCAAACACTCATTGAGTCCCCTTGACTTGTTCAGTCCTGAGATACGTGCCCTGGGGCAGGTCCCAGGTGAATGAAGGCAGGTCACTGCCCTCAAGGAGTTTACAATCTGATGGGTGATTTGTTTCCAGGGTAAAGGGCAGGGTGATTGTGGTGGAAAGAGCATTAGATTGAAAGTCAATTCTACACCCAGCTCTTCTACCTACTTGCTACATGATTTTGGTCAAGTCTGGCTTTCTCTCAGGGCCTAAGTTTCCCCATCTGTCAAAGGAATCAGGTTCCTTCAGCTCTGACAAGCTATGGCTGTGAGGACCGGCCTTGCCCTTTCACACGGGCCCTTCCAGCAGAGTGTGATCCAAGAACAGCAGGGCGCAAGCCTCTTTTGCTCACTGTGGCACCCTTGACCGCTACAACAGTGCTGGCCCATAGTAAGCAATTGGTGGAGTGAGTGAACTTAGGAACAAAGCTAAGTCTCTAAAATCATGGAGATAACGGAGAGAGGAACAGCAAACTATTCATCAAATCCCTAACCCTTAAATTGTATCTATAATACCTGAAGTTTGAAGGAACTAGTTTAAGAACACCTGTAAGGAAATCCCTTAGAGAATATGAAATCAATCAATCAATAGGACTTGGGTTGAAATAGTTAGGAGAACGTAGGTCAATTACTACCACCGCTTCTGGGAATGCTGCAGATGCCCATCTGCCAGTCAGGGGCCTATTTTTATCAGAGGAAGTCTCTGAGAGGTTCTACAGTACGAATATAATTCCCATGTTGAATTTAGCAGCTCTCACACCATATTGACAATAGTTCTCATGGAATACCTGTTACTATCCTTTCCACGGTACAGTTTGGGCACTGTTAGGTAAGACGATTTCTAATGCTACTTTGAGCTCTGAAATATTCTGCATTTGGTGGTCAACTGTCCTAGGACTGATTCAGACTCTGGCACCGCTGGACCGGGAATTTGTGTCCTGCTACTGGCTGACGGTGCTAGCAGTAGATCGGGGTTCCATACCCCTCTCTGCTGTAACTGAGGTCTACATCGAGGTCACGGATGTGAATGATAACCCACCCCGGATGTCCAGACCCGTGTTCTACCCCTCTGTCCGGGAGGACGCACCCTTGAACACTTCTGTGCTTCAGCTGGACGCCTGGGACCTGGACTCCAGCTCCAAAGGGAAGCTGACCTTCAACATCACCAGTGGGAACCACCTGGGGTTCTTTGCTATTCACCCTCTCACAGGTAAGGACCTCCGAAACCTGGGGGAACAAGGTTCCCTACGCCAGCGCTTCTCAGAGGGTGGTCCTGAGCCGGGGTCATCAGCATCACCTAGGACCTTGTTAAAAAGTGAAATTCTCAGGTCCCACCTACGGAATCAGAACTGAGGTTGGGGCCCGGAAATCTGAATTTGAACAAGATGTCCAGGGAATTCTGATGAGTGCTGAGTTTGAGAACTGTCTCTATGGGAAAATAAGATTATGCCAGTTTTCTTGGGGCCGAGGGATGCTAGCAGGTTGCCTGGTGGTCAAGCTGGGACTATTGCAGACCGCCAAGGGCTCCCAACTGACCCCTCCCCTGAGTCACAAGCCACCGGTTGAATTTCCTAACCCTAGTTCCAAGCTGGTCTCGAGCCTGCGCATAGAGTGGTAGCAACAGAGAGCCACTTCAGTAGAGCCAACCATCCCACAAATATCTATCCTTGGCCCGAGGCCATCTGGGGCAAGGATGGTGGGTGGTTTAGAGGAATCCACGGTCACCAGCTTGCATCCGTGAGCCAAATGTAGCCCACACAGGTGTTTTATTTGGCTTGCACAGGCTTTAAACAATGATGTTTCAAGTTGTTGCCAACATTTGGAAATGAGGAAATTCCACAGAAACATTCCAGATTTCTAGTTCTTAAAAAACTAGATCTGGCCACACTGACTCCCCTCCCCCCACTTCCCACTGGGCCACCATTGCCTGGAGGCCATAGCAGCTCCCTATGTACACCAGGCGCGTGTCCTCTGGTCCTCACAGCCCCTCATTTCCTACTGCGTGACTCTCAGCCCACTGCCTGCATTCAAGCTGCCTGCCTGGCTCCTGTTGGTGCTGGAGTTTGAGAGCCAGTCCCCGCTGCTGCGGGACTCCTCCAAGGCCATATCTTCCTCTTGGAGGATGAACAACACCCCATTGCCGAGAAGACTGACATTCTCTCCTCTGAACCCACGATCCTATTCCCCAGCTCCCACAGTTCACTCGTGCAAAGACAGAACCCTGGTGAGATTGGAAGATGGGGAAAGAAGGAAAGCTGGAGGGCACTCACCCATCCCTAAGACAAAAAGAGACCAGGAAAGCATGAGCCTGGGGTCCTGAGGCCGACAGTGGGTGAGGGATACAAGTGTCTCCTTGCACAGTGACATTTGTTTGGAACTTTCTTGTTAACCTTTGACCTCAGAGAATGGATTATCTTCCTAGAAGGATACTTTCACCCTGGAAAACAGGCCTAACTGGCTCTCTACCTGGGCTCACCTTGTCCCTCCCTTTTCAGGAGATGGAAGAGATCTCTCACTTAGAGCATTAGCTCCTCGATGTCTTCCAAATCCCTATTCTATTTACTGTCAACAGTTCCCTGGCATGGGGTCTGGCAAAATGCCCCAGAGGGCAGAGATGTTCTCAGTCTTCCTGCACTGGAGAAGAAAATTGTTACCAGCATAAACCTCTAAAAATAAAATAAGCACCGAGTGCCCAATCCAGTTTTCTTACCACCACCATTGTATTGTCCCACTTCCCTACTTGGACACCATGGATGGTGTCCCTATGCCCTTGAGATAAAGCCAGGTCCCGCTGTGTCCCACAAACGTGGGCCTGGCCTGGCCCTGCTGACCTTTCTGGCTTCACCTTGCTGCCTCTCACCCTGCCACTCTATGGTTTCAGCCACATGGCCGCTTCAGTTCATGCCCTCTCCTGGCACCGAGCCTTTGCACACGCTGTTCCTTCTGCCAAGGGTCTCTTGTCTCCTTTTGTCTGGCTAACTCCTGCTCTTCTTTCAGATCCCAGCACAGCTGTTCTTTCCTTACAGAAGGTTTTCCTGATACTGTAATGCATCTCCTAGCACCACCTACCCGCCTCCTTTTTTAAAACATTTATCACATAGAACACACTACATTCATTTGTGTAATTATTCCACTAATTATCCATGTCCTTCACTAGGCTTCAAAGGCTTTCTAGAAAAGGAACCTTGATTGTTTTTGCCCACTATAATATCTTCAGTGCCTGGCACACCCTAGGACCTCAATAAATAACTGGGAAATGAATGAATGAATCTCTGCCAGCATCCACATTCTTTTGTTAAGCCCAAGATGCATTCATTCATTCAGCAAATGTTTAAAGGTGTCTGCCCTTACAAAGCGCTGAAACTATGTGCTGTGGAGAGATAAGAAGATAAATACAACACAATTTCCTGCTTGGAGGAATTCATTTCATCAGGAGCATGAAGATCCAAATAGAAAAAACTATGGACCAGGACTAAAGAACACATTGTGAGATATATGTCGATGTGGTGCCGTGACGGCTCAGAGGAAAGAGGACGCGGCTCCGTGTGGCACATCAGCCAGGGGGTCATGGAACGGGGCGGTTACACGGAGCTGAAGGACAGGGAGGGCTGGGAGGCCCCGTGGGCAAGGACAGTGACATGATAGGAACAGCAGGCAGGAGGGAAGAAGCCCTAGGTCTTGTTGAAGACACAGCAAGCAGGTCAGTTTTCCAAAGGCACAGCCATTTCCACCACTTATTAACTGTAAGATCTTGGGAGGGTTACTTAACTGCTCCATGCCTGATGTTTTCTCCAGCACTACGAAGGTAACAACAGCTACCTCCTGGGCCATTGTGAATATTAAATGAGTTCATAGATAGAGATACAGAAAGAGCTCAGAAGAATGTCTGGACATGTAAGAGCTCAGTGAGGGTTGGCCTTTATGATCCTGAGGGAGGGCAGGAGAGGGAGAGAAAGTTGGGAAGGTAGTTGGGGTGAGACCTAGACCGGTGGGTCAGGGTGAAAGAAGTAGAAGGATCTGGAATCCATCAGAGGTGGAATCAACAGCAGTTGGAAAATGATTGGATGAGAAAAAAGGGGGAAGGAAGGGTTAAAAATGGGCCTAAGATGAGGTAATGGGGGAAATTTTGTTTGGAGGAGAGAAATCATAAGAGCTGAATTAGCTGATTGCCCACCTTGTGCCAGGAAGAGTCCTTAGTGGCCCCTCACACAGCCCCGTAGAGGGGCTCTGCCATGTCTCCATGCCACACAGGCTCCCTGGGAATTCTGACGTCGATCTCAGTGGGGGGAAGAGGCTGAAAACAGGACAATGGCCGAGGAAGCCACAGGCAAGTCCAGGGACACTGGCCCTTAGAAGGTGGGAGGAGGCAGCAGTGAGAGAAAGGCAGAGACAGAAAAGAAAAAGCAGAGGGGCAGAGAGACGGAAAAAGAGTGTCTGCGATTCAGAGGCCAAGAGGGGGACAGTAGAGATCAAGACCTGGATAGGAAGAGAGGAGGGTGGTGAGAGATAAACAGAGAGAGAGAAGAGAGAAGGGGCGAAGCGGAGCTGAAGGCAGAGAAGGAGCAGAGGAAAGCAAGGACTGAGCCAGAAGAAAGCCTTACGTGCCAAGGCCCCCTCGTCCCTGCACTCTTCTGGGGTGGGGGGCGGCCAGATTATGAGCCCCCTCCCCATCGGGCCTCTTAGCTTGGGGATGAGTAGGTGGGGTGGCCAGGGACAATATCCACACTGTCCCAGAGGAATGCGTCATCCTTCTCCGACTGGAAGGACCCCTAGCCGTGGGGTTTTCCAGGCGCCTCGTCTGATCCTTCCCTTGCCTGCCTTCCGTCAGGGAAGAAAACGTCAGGATGACTTGGTTCTACTGCACAAGGCAAGGACCTGTCCCCATCAGAGGCCACTCCTCACGTCACACGTCCATTTCCAGTGCTGGAGGCTCCACCTCAACGCAGAATCCCCTTTCCCCTCACTTCATTCCATGACTCCATTATTTAATTGCCTAAACAATATCAAGCAACTACTGGAAGACTTCAGACAACCCACTGACCCCATCGAATAGCTCTGCTCTTATTTAAGAAAACCTCTTACCGCCTATGGCCTCTCAGTCTACAGGGCTCGGATGCCCCTTGGGCCCCTGATAACCTGTCTTGACTTTCCAGATGCTTGCAGAGAACTGGCACCTTCTCTCCTTTGTGGCCTCAATGTATAGACATAGGGCCTCATAAAATTATAACTAGACTTACAGATCACCAAGTCCCCCTCCTCAATTTGCAGGTGAGCCGAGAGGAACCCACCTCTGGCTCATCTGTGTCAGCGGGTCACGGGGAGAACCGGTACCAGGACCCAGGTGAATAATACAATAACAAAGGAGTAAAAGGCCACCACTGTGTGATTTCTCATGAACGGGAGGCAGTGACATTTATAACTCCCGACAAGCTGCCATTTTTACTCAGTGAAATATTGTGCACAACACCCTCCTAGTGGTGAAAGGGGATGTAGATGGGAACCTCCGTGGGTACCATCATCTCTGCTGTCCTCTTCCACTTCCTCACTTCCCCTTCTCTTTCCCCTTAATGTTCTTGTTGTCCAAACACCAGAAGAATGCCGATCTGGGATTTGAATGTAACCCTGAATTTCCCCCCAGTCAAGTGGCTCTAGGAGGCCTAGGAGCCCAGGTCTCCCTCCTACTATCTCTCCCCCAGGTCTGCTGTCCACGGCCCGGCAGCTGGACCGAGAGAACAAGGATGAACACATCCTGGAGGTGAGTAATGGCGGTGAACCCACTCTGGATTCGCAAACCTCCTGAAGGAGGCCAGGCTGGAGCCAAGCGAGGCCTCGGGGCCACATGCACGTCTCCAAGTACTGTGACAGAGGAGGGCGCCAGGCTCAGGGAGGAGACTTGCTGTGGTTGGTGATGAAGACCCTTAGGGTCTTTCCCGGCTCTTTAGCACTGTGAAGGGAAAGACTCTGAAACCATATCCAGGCTGAGCAGCAAGCACTGATTGATTAGTAATGCCTGCAACGAGTGCAGGAATAAGGAGCAGTACACATGTGCTATGCACTTGAGTCTATTTCCAGCCCATCCCCACGATCCAGAGAGAGAGTCACCTAAGGTCAAACACCAGGTCAGTAGCAGAGCCAGGAGGAAAACTCCGACCTTTGCCTTCTAGATCTTTCTAGGATGTCTCTAAAATCACATCCCTGCCTAGTGCCCATTCCAATGAGAGGCGTGGGTCTTGACCAATCAGAAGGACTCTGGTTATGCCCCCTCCTGAGCTAGCCATAACCAATGAACAGGCATCTGTATTAAAGACGTCAGGTGGGAGAGACACATTCTCCTCATCAGAATCGAAATAAACTTTGCCTTTTATGCTCCTGGGTTCTACACATTTCCTTTGTAAGAAACGGTATTATATCAGTAAGCAGCAGCTCACTGGCCTAGAGACTGAAGCATTCTCCACACCTCAATGGAGGCATCTATCTTTAAATACCAAAATATTTTAAAACTGCAGAACCATTTAGAGTAGCCATGTCCTGCCTCGTACCCTTGGGGACACTGATGCATGGGACAATGTGCCCCTACATGAAATACTCCCTGATTCTGACATTGTTTCAGTGCCTTTTCTCTCACTCTGGATTTCATTTCATGCATCGAGCCGCCTGTCTGACTCAAAAGGTGCCCCCCACCCACTCCTTCCTAAACATCTTCTCATTTGTTTTTTCTACCCTCCAGTAGCTTAAAGAAGCTGGAGAACAAAGCTTATGAGAATTACGAGCAAATAAAAAGTAAACGGTCTCCGAGAAATGACCCGTAGCCTCCTGAGCAAAGACTGCCAGTTTTTGTCTCGAGCCTCCAAGACTTTTTCTTCTTCCAGTTCTTTCTGGTTTCTTTCTCTGTCCTTGCTGACTCTCCTGTGGGCAGGGTTACCAGAGAGCTGGGTTCCAAATAGGTGAGGTTATGAGAATAAAAATCACGAGCCTATACCCAAGAATGGACTGACACTGACTGATATTTCCAGGCTGTCGAAAGCAGGGGTATGAATGGTAGGGTTGCTTTGGGTGGCGACACATGTTTACTGCTTTGCATTTGGCAGCTCATGCTGGATTCTATCCCCAGGTGGTGGTGCTAGACAACGGGGAGCCCCCACTACGGTCCACCTCCAGGGTGGTGGTGTGCGTCTTGGACGTCAATGACAACCCCCCCGTGTTCTCCCACAAGCTCTTCAATGTCCGTCTTCCAGAGAGGTTGAGCCCGGTGACCCCTGGGCCTGTGTACAGGCTGGTGGCTTCGGACCTGGATACAGGGCTCAATGGCAGGGTCACCTACAGTATAGAGGAGAGCGACAAGGAGGGCTTCAGTATCGACCCGGTCACGGGCGTGGTGTCATCGAGCAGCACCTTCACAGCCGGAGAGTACAACATCCTGACGGTGAGGGGTGGATGGAGGCCACGGAAGGGGGTTTTCTTAAACGATACGGGGGAGAGGGACAGGGAGACAGCCACCAGGCATGATGGAGGTGGTACTGCAAGACAGACTGGGAGCCCCAACTTCAGCCAAAGGATCCGAATTCTGGGCCTTTTTCTTTGAAGGCAATAAGGTCCTTGCTGGGGAAATCTGATCTATTCTTAGAGATAAGGGTTTTGGTGAGAGTATCAGGGGCTTTGGAATCATGATAAACCTGGGTTCCAATCCTAGCCCTGCCATTTTATACCTGTGGGGCTTGGACAAGTCACTTAACCCCTTGGAGCCTTTGTTTTATCATCCATAAAATGGGGCTAAGAACATTTTCCTTGTAGAAAGCCATGGTAGCAAGTGGCCAGGGCATGGGCTCTCATGTCAAACAGCCTAAATCCAACCCAGCCTCACTGCCCGCCAGGCAGACAACCCCAGGCGGGTGAAGTCCCCATTTTTAGCAAAAGGGAGGTGACAATGGTACCTCTCTCGGGGATATGTCATACGGACTAAATTAGATATTGCACACATGGCTCTTAGAGCAGGGCCTGATAATACTGAAGGCTCAATAAATTCTAGTTTACTACGTGTATGGTTGTTGGGAAGGGTAAAAGAACCGTGTATGTGAAGTCTGGGTGCACGACTAGCATGCAGTAAGCCTTTGATTATTTTTCAGTACTCACGAGGTACTTGAGCACAGTTACATATTTTGTTCAGCACTGTGCCCACTGCAGCTAGCATGGTGCTTGTTTACAGTAAGCCCTCAACTGTGTATCGAGAATGACCGAGAGGCCAGCTCAGTCAGTCACAGGGTCCCTGTTTCTTGGCGGGCCACCTAGGGCTTCTGGTTTCTTGGACCCGACCCTACAGACAAAGCCTCAATTTCAGTTTTGGCCTCTTTTCAGATCAAGGCAACAGACGGTGGGCAGCCTCCACTCTCAGCCAGCGTCCGGCTACACATTGAGTGGATTCCCCAGCCCCGGCCCTCCTCCATCCTGCTGGCCTTTGACGAGCCCCCCTACAGCTTTACAGTCATGGAGACAGACCCTGTGAACCACATGGTGGGGGTCATCAGTGTGGAGGGCCGACCCGGCCTCTTCTGGTTCAGCATCTCAGGTGAGGCCCCACGCAGGCCAGCCCCTCCCGCCCTTACGGACCAGCCCTCATCCTCACGGTACAATCCTTCTGAGCCCTCTCAGGTCATGCTCCCCGGAAGTCCCTCCCTTGGCCATGAATGGTGAGGCATCTTCCCTGGTTCTCTGGGGCAGCGAGTAATAGGCGCACCGCTTCTGCCAAACTTCCCTTCCACACAAGCTGTCATCTCAGGTGGAAGCTCCATGGTCTCACTGGGAACCCCAGCCAGAGTGAGCAGTGCCTCAGCTACCCCAAGTGCCTGGGAGACTTAAGAGGGTGGTCCAGGGAGGCCCAGAGGTGTTATGTTTCCTCTTCTGCCTCCACGTGAAAAACAGCGTAGAGCTGATTTCATGGACGATGAGCCTGAGACCAGCTATACCTGGGGCCATGCTTATGCTCTGGTCCCAGGTTCCATCCTCAAAATCAGGGGAAAGCATCCATTCTCATGTAGGAGACACTTGGGTCCAAGCTCTGATGGCCTTCTCTGAAACTCCTTTCTGTCTCTAAACCAAGATGTTGTTAAAACATCTGGGAGGGGGAGGGATCAGTCATAGATCCCTCCGGGAGTCTGATGAATGCTTCGGCCCTCTTCCCGGAAAGTTGCACACATGGACACACAAACATAAATGCACATACAAATGTAAGGCTTTCACAGATTCTCTGAAACCCAGCCAGGAATTCTGGGTGAAGAATCTCTAATCTAAGAGTTTCAGCACCACATGAACCATGGATTCCTATTACAGTTTCCTAGCCTGGATTAGAAATCAGATATGCACTTGTCCTAAGGTTTTAACCTCCTGGATTTATTTCCAGTTCTGATTCACTGCTCCTTTTCATTGTTTGTTGATTTTTCTTTTTCGGTTTTTCTTTTATACAAAATTAATACATGTACTCTAAAAAACATTTAGAAAACACAAATGAGTGCTGAGAAGAGAATAAACTCCTACCTCAACCCCCACCAATCAGAAGCTAATCCAGTGTTAAAATTTTGATGTGTTTCCTCCTGGTCATTTTTTTTCACACATGCACACACACACTTAAGGTTGTATTACAACATTGTTTTCTAACCTTTAAAAATATATCGTGAACATATTTCCATGTTACTAAACAGATTCCTATTTAGTAAACATTTTAATAGATGCATGCTAATTCTATATTTTGGGTTCTTAGAGTGCATTAAATGAATTTCCTCTTGCCGACCAGAATTATTTTCAGTTTTCCTGTGTACGGGCGCCTTCAGGTCACGCAGGTTGCCTGCACCCCATGAAGTAGAGCTCCCTTACTCCTGCCTGTTTCAATCCTGGCAGCAGAGTATGTTCTATGGCTAATTTCTATCTTCCTCTGGGACTCTTCAGTCCTTATAAGGTTCTTTTTTCTGTATCATCGTTGGATTTTGATAATATCGTAACAGGATAAGTTACAGCTTGTTCAGACTCCTGGGAGGTAAATTGCAGCCTGTCACCCAGGCGTCATAGTTGCTGAACTGTCTTAGAGTCCCTGACTCAGGTTCTTCCTTGAATGCCCACAGCCCCTCCAACCAAGCCTCCTGCCACCTCCTATGACTCTGCCCGCCAAATCCCAGGGGTGCTCCCGCTAAGTCACTGAGGTGGCGTGTGTTTCCCCCAATTGCACTCCAGGTGGGGACCAGGACATGGACTTTGACATCGAGAAGACCACGGGCAGCATCGTCATCGCCAAGCCTCTCGATACGAGGAGGAGGTTGAGTTATAATTTGACCGTGGAGGTGACTGATGGGTCCCACACCATCACCACCCAGGTTAGAGGCCTCAACTGGGGACCCACAAAGTGAGGGAAGATGGAAGGCCACCCTGGTTGGGACAAAGCTATAAAAGGCTTTCTGCGAATACGGTGTACTTCAGAGAATGCCGAATTGGAATCCAGGTTCCACGTCCCCGTCTTAGTGGGTCCATTCTCTGCTTCTGTAATCTCGAGAGGGTTCTTGTTCCCACTGTGGATCTCCGTGTGACGAGGGGGTTTGTCCAAATTGGCAGTTTTCAATTAAAGACAGACAGGCACAAGGGCTACCACGGGTTTGAGGAATGATGGTCAGGTAAGTGGGGCTTGGATTTCTACTCTGGCTTCAGCCAGAGTTTTATCTGTTTCATATACCGTGTTTTCCCCGAAAATAAGACCTAGCCGGACCATCAGCTCTAATGCGTCTTTTGGAGCAAAAATTAATGTAAGACCCAGTCTTATTTTAATATAAGACTTATTTTAATATAAGACTGGGTCTTATATAACATCCAGTCTAATATAATATAATATAATATAATATAATATAATATAATATAATATAATATAATACCGGGTCTTACATTAATTTTTGCTCCAAAAGATGCATTAGAGCTGATGGTCCAGCTAGGTCTTATTTTCGGGGAATCACAGTATATATTGGGATTTCACACAAAATTGCATTTGTAAAGATCCTTTAACAAAAATTTTGGTTTTGCAAACCACTAGGCTGCATACTGTGTGAAAGCTTTGTGATTTGAGATTCTATCATTCATTCAACCAACATGGATTGAGTGCCGTGCACCGGGCGCTGTGCTGGGCCCAGAGGACACAGGGGAGAACAGACAGACGAGGCCCCTGGCCCTCGGCGGCTCCCAGTCCACGTTCTCGCTCGCTCGCCTCCCCAGGTCTACATCTTCATGATTGCCAACGTGAACCACCATCGGCCCCAGTTTCTAGAAGCTCACTATGAGGTCAGAGTCCCCCAGGACACACTGCCTGGGGTTGAGCTCGTCCGAGTCCAGGCCACAGATGAAGACAGGGGCAAGGGCCTCATCTACACCATACACGGCAGCCAAGACCCAGAAAGTGCCAGCCTCTTCCAGCTGGACCCAAGCAGTGGTGTTCTGGTGACAGTGGGGAAATTGGACCTGGGCTCAGGGCCCTCCCAGCACATGCTGACAGTCATGGTGAGTCCCCTGAGAAATTGGGTGACAAAGTGCTTGCACGCATGGGGGCGGACGCTGGGAGGCATGCTGACAGCTCCCTTTTCCCTGGTGGGACGGGTGTACTGACGCTCATAATGATAATCCGGGAGATGAGTTGTGACATTTCACAGCCTGCCAGACGTCCCTTCCAGAAAGGATGTCTGCGACAGCTGCCAAGAAAACTCCTGCAACCTTGGACTCGCTCCAAATATCCCCCAACAGTTCTCTCCCTGCTCCATGACCACGATGTGGATTCATGTCATGTCAGAGTTGGGAAGGACCCAGACACCATCCATCCCACCCAGAGCAAACACTAAGGTGAGGTGAGCCAGGTATGGAGGGTACAAAATTTGAGGAGGACTCACTCTCAGGGTCTTGTGCCTGGACTTTGACGACCCTGAGAATAAGCACCTCCTTAAATGTATGCCCTACATGCCTCACTTGCCTCAGTAGAGTCCAAGCCCTGATCCTACCTTTTCTCTTATCTTATACCTGACGTCCTCAAAGGAAGAAAGATGTGCTCACCATCATGGTTCTTTATGATGGAACCAGAATCAGAGTCCAGCCTTCCTGACTCCAAGTTCAGGGATCTTATGTGTTAGTTTATCATCCTCTGGGCACATAAATATATATTAAAAGCTCTGAGAAGTCCTGCAGCAAAGGAAACTTTAACTCCATCTAATTCAGTACTGCCTAAATTTACTTGACCATACAATGATTTTTCCCCTGCATAACATGTTCACATCGTGAAGAACTAATAGTCTCTGAGACCTAATTTGGAAAATACTGTTTCCCTGTTTATTTCTGCCTTTCTCCTAAGGTGGGATGAGCCATTAAGATAGCTAAACCCAATCATCAATAATTAATAAAAGTATTTGAAAAGAAAAAAGAACGTACATAAGAGCAAAATTTAAAGGAATACAGAGAGTTACAACTAGGTATATTTTTCGTCGGCATTCTGTTTCATTGAGCTTAATCTTACCCTATCCCTTTCCACTCCATTTGCTGCTTATCCATTGCCCCCCTGGACCCATAGGTCCGAGACCAGGAGATGCCCATCAAGAGGAATTTTGTGTGGGTATCCATTCACGTGGAGGATGGGAACCTCCACCCACCCCACTTCACCCAGCCCCACTACGAGGTGAATATTCCTGACACCACAGCCGTTGGCACGGAGCTGCTCCAAGTCCGAGCCCTGGACGGTGACCGGGGAGCCAACGCCGAAGTCCACTACTCCTTTCTGAAAGGTGAGAGTCCAGAGCAGGGGGGAAGGGGCTTCAGTAATAAGGAAAAGCACCAGAGACAAGACTGTGCAAGTTAATCAGAGGTCAAGTTCTCTAAGCTTTGGCAAGTTACTGCTCTAGAGCGTTCCCTGGGACTATACTGACCTAAGTTAATGTACTTCCAAAGATGATAAGAATAAGAACTAAGGGACTACTCACATTATGGGAGAATTTACATATATATTATATAAACCCACCAATGACCAGACACACAGAGGATGCTTATGAAGTTCCTGCAACATTTTAAAATGTAATATCTTTGCCTCTACAATAGAAGGGACCTGTAAATACTTTAAAAGATGGTATGGCATCTTTTAGGAGTAATTTTAATTTTCTGCTAAGGCCACATCATGATTTTGTATCTCTTATATAGTTTTCTTCATCTCAAAAATGGGATAATATTGCCTGTGCCAGAAAGAGAAACTGTGTGTAAACTACAGAGTATTATATAAATGCCAGGGGTTATTGCTATTATGAATAAGTGCTTAGTACAGGTAATGGATGGAACAAAAATGCTAATATCTAGATCCAACTAATCTTAATGATAATTTGTAATGCTTGGTAATTCATAATTAATGATATTTAATAATTATTATCTTTAATGATAATTAATACTTCAGAGAGCTAGGTGATGTAGAGGGACACAGATGAATATAACTTGCTCCCTGCCTTCATGGAGCATAAGGTTCATTTATTACTGCTTGTCAGTATCTTATATACTTTCACAGGAAATCAGAGCTTTTCACACTTTCTTTTTTTGAAAAAACCTAAATTGTTATACCTCGCCATATGGCAGAAGTCTATTTATCCCTGAAGAATAATATTACACATTATAACCCATTAATTGCTTACTCTTTGTGATTTACAAAGTATAATCACGTCTTTTATCTCATTAGCAACCCCACTGATGGAGGTATTACTTTTATTTTATAGATAAGGTAAGATTTCATTTTAACATATTCTTCTGATTACAAAAGTAACAGGGCCCATTTTGTAAAACATAGAAAGCACAGGAATGTATAAAGAAAGAAATAGCACTCAGCCATAGTTTCTCTAATACTTGCTACTCTTCGTTTTTACCAAAGAAAGAGGATAGGTCTCAGGCTCTGACCCTTTAGCAAGCAATAGATTTTATCCAGATTTTAATGAGACCTTTTTCCATTGACTTGATTTTACAGTAAGCTGATTTGTGGCAAGCAGTGATGGTTTTCTGTGTGAAGTGTCAATAGAAAGTTGCCTGCTAAAATATTTTAAATTTAAAAAATGAACCAATTTACAGGAAAACATCCGTTGGAGAATAGCGCAAAATAGTATTGGTAGTGGCGGAATATAGAAAAATTATTAGGTTGGTGCAAAAGCAATTGTGATGATTTTTAACCGGTTAAACCACAATGACTTTTGCACCAACCTAATGACTTTTGTGAGAATGCCTGACGTTGAGAACATTCCGGTGTGGTGGTGGAAACGGCATCTGATCAGGAGCCTCAAGATCTGGGGGGGGTGTCTATCCAGGCCCTCCGCACTTGATTCCTCGCCACTCACTCCCCAAGCCTGACCACAGACTCCCCGCCATAGACAAGGTGAGGAGTAGACAGAGGGGTTTTTAAGTCCCAACCAATTGTGACAATTTATGAGTCCGTATTTATAGTGTTCATCTATCAAGTGTATAACCAAAGCTATTAAGAGGTATGCAAAGGATGGTTAAAAATTCTGTATCGTGTAACTGAACCCTTTCCTATAAAAGGCATCACTGAAATACAGAATGGAGTGTGCTTTTCCAAGTGTTCTGTGACGGCCTCTTTACTGGGCTAGAACGCCTAGGTGGTACCTCCCGCGGGTGATACACTTCAGTTTGTCTTGTCTTTTGTTTCAGGGAACAGCAAGGGTTTCTTCAACATCGATGCCCTACTGGGCATCCTCACGCTAGCCCAGAAACTCCATCAGGCACACCATGCCCGGCACACGCTGACAGTGAAGGCAGAAGACCAAGGCTCCCCGCGGTGGCATGACCTGGCGACAGTGGTCGTTCACGTCCACCCTTCAGAGAGCAGTGCCCCCATCTTTTCGAAAGCCGAGTACTTTGTAGAGATCCCTGAATCCATCCCTCTTGGTTCCCCAATTCTCCTTGTCTCAGCTACAAGCTCCTCTGAAGTGACCTATGAGCTACGAGAGGGAAACAAGGATGGCGTATTCTCCATGAACTCATATTCTGGCCTCATTTCCACCCAGAAGAACTTGGACCATGAGAAAATTTCCTCTTACCAGCTGAAAATCCGAGGCAGCAATATGGCGGGAGCATTTTCTGATGTCATGGTTCTCGTTTACATCATTGACGAAAATGACAATGCCCCCATGTTCTTAAAGTCGACGTTTGTGGGCCAAGTTAGCGAAGCAGCTCCCTTGTACAGCATGATCATGGATGAAAACAACAACCCCTTTGTGATTCGTGCCTCTGACCGCGACGCAGAAGCTAATTCCTTGTTGGTCTATGAAATTTTGGAGCAAGAGGCCTTGAAGTTTGTCAAAATTGATCCTAGTATGGGAACACTAACCGTCATATCAGAGATGGATTACGAGAGCATGACCTCTTTGCAATTCAGCATCTATGTCCATGACCAAGGAAGCCCCATCTTATTTGCACCCAAGTCTGCCCAGGTCATCATCTATATCAGAGACGTAAACGACTCTCCGCCCAGGTTCTCAGACCAGATATATGAAGTCACGATAGTGAAGCCCATCCATCGGGGTATGGATCTCCTCATGGTGTGGGCCAGCGACAATGACTCAGAAGTCAATTATAGCATCAAAACTGGCAATGCTGATGAAGCTGTCGCCATTGATCCCATCAGTGGTCTCATATCTGTGTTGAATCCTGATCTCCTGGGACACTCTCGGGAGCTCATCATCCGGGCTTCTGATGGCCTGTATCAAGATACCGCACTGGTAAAAATTTCTTTGACACAAGCTCTTAACACAAGCTTACGGTTTGACCAGGATATCTACAGGGCAACAGTGAAGGAGAATTCTCAGGACAAAAAGGCACTGGTGATTCTTGGCGTCCAGGGAAATCATTTGAATGACACTCTTTACTACTTCCTCTTAAATAGCACAGATATGTTTTGTATGGTCAAGTCAGCAGGCGTGTTGCAGACAAGAGGAGTGGCATTTGACCGAGAACAGCAGGACACTTATGAGGTGGCAGTGGAATTGAGGGACAATCGGACCCCTCAGCGGGTGGCTCAGGCTCTGGTCAGAATCTCTGTTCAGGATGTCAATGACAATCACCCTGAATTTAACCATCTGCCCTATCACACAATCATCCAAGATGGCACAGAGCCAGGGGATGTCCTCTTTCAGGTATCTGCCACTGACCAAGATTTGGGAGTTAATGGTGCTGTCACATATGCATTTGCAGAAGATTACACATATTTTCGAATTGACCCCTATCTTGGGGACATATCACTGAAGAAACCCTTTGATTATCAAGCTTTAAATAAGTACCACCTCAAAGTCATTGCCCGCGATGGAGGAACCCCATCCCTCCAGACTGAGGATGAGGTACTTGTCATCGTCAGAAATAAATCCAACCCACTGTTTCAGAGTCCTTACTATAAAATCAGAGTGCCTGAAAATATCACCCTCTATACCCCAATTCTCCACACTCAGGCCCGGAGTCCAGAGGGACTCCGGCTCATCTACAACATTGTGGAGGAAGAACCCTTGACGCTGTTCACCATCGACTTTAAGACCGGTGTCCTAACAGTAACGGGCCCTTTGGACTATGAGTCCAAGACCAAACATGTGTTCACGGTCAGAGCCACAGACACAGCTCTGGGGTCATTCTCTGAAGCCACAGTGGAAGTCCTGGTGGAGGACGTCAATGATAATCCTCCCACCTTCTCGCAGTTGGTCTACACCACTTCAGTCTCAGAAGGTTTGCCCGCTCAGACCCCTGTGATCCAACTGTTGGCTTCTGACCAGGACTCAGGACACAACCGCGATGTCTCCTATCAGATCGTAGAGGATGGCTCAGATGTTTCTAAATTCTTCCAGATCAATGGGAGCACGGGGGAGATGTCCACAGCTCGAGAGCTGGATTATGAAGCCCAACAGCACTTTCATGTGAAGGTCAGGGCCATGGATAGAGGAGAACCCCCGCTCACTGGTGAAACCCTTGTGGTCGTCGGTGTGTCTGACATCAACGACAACCCCCCTGAGTTCAGGCAACCTCAATATGAAGCCAATGTTAGTGAGCTAGCAACCTGTGGACACCTGGTTCTCAAAGTTCAAGCTATAGACCCCGACAGCAAGGACACCTCCCGCCTGGAGTACCTGATTCTTTCTGGCAACCAGGACCGGCATTTCTCCATGAACAGCTCATCGGGAATCATTTCCATGTTGAACCTTTGCAAAAAGCACCTGGACTCTTCTTACAATTTGAGGGTAGGTGCTTCTGATGGGGTCTTCCTAGCAACTGTGCCTGTGTATATCAACACTACAAACGCCAACAAGTATAGCCCAGAGTTCCAGCAGCATGTTTACGAGGCAGAATTGGCAGAGAATGCACAGGTAGGAACCAAGGTGATTGAGTTGCTAGCCATCGACAAAGACAGTGGTCCCTACGGCACTGTAGATTATACCATCATCAATAAACTGGCAGGGGAGAAGTTCTCCATAAACCCCCGTGGCCAGATCACCACTCTGCAGAAACTGGATCGGGAAAATTCAACAGAAAGAGTCATTGCTATTAAGGTCATGGCTCAGGATGGAGGAGGAAGGGTGGCCTTCTGCACCGTGAAGATCATCCTCACAGATGAAAATGACAACGCTCCACAGTTCAAAGCCTCTGAGTACCTCGTGTCCATTCAATCCAATGTCAGTAAAGACTTCCCAGTCATCCAGGTGCTGGCCTATGACGCAGATGAAGGGCGAAATGCAGATGTCACCTACTCCATGGACTTGATCAAGGGCTTGGATAAAAACATCACTGAAATCAACCCCACCACGGGTGTTGTCAAGGTGAAAGAGAGCCTGGTGGGATTGGAAAATCGGGCCTTTGACTTAAGAATCAAAGCCCAAGATGGGGGTCCTCCTCACTGGAACTCTGTGGTGCAGTTACAACTCTGGGTAGTTGCTAATGAAGCATCCTTGCCCAAATTTTCTGAACCTCTGTATACATTCTCTGCATCTGAAGACCTTCCAGAAGGATCTGAAATTGGTTCTGTTAGAGCCGTGGCAGCTGAAGATCCAGTCATCTACAGTTTAGTGCAGGGCACCACACCAGAGAGCAACAGGGATGGTGTCTTCTCCTTGGACAAAAACACAGGGGTTCTAAAGCTGAGGAAGGCGATGGACTATGAGTCCACCAAGTGGTACCAGATTGATCTGATGGCACACTGCCCCCATAATGACACTTACTTGGTTTCCTTGGTATCTGTCAACATCCAAGTGAAGGATGTCAATGACAATAGGCCTATATTTGAGGCTGATCCATATAAAGCTGTCCTCACTGAGAATATGCCAGTGGGAACCACAGTCATTCAAGTGACGGCCAATGACCAGGACACTGGGAATGATGGCCAGGTGAGTTACAGGCTGCCAGTGGACCCCGACAGCAATATCCATGAGCTCTTTGCCATTGACAGTGAGACTGGCTGGATCACCACACTCCGGGAACTTGATTGTGAGACCCACCAGACCTACCACTTTTATGTGGTGGCCTATGACCATGGCCAGACCACCCAGCTATCTTCTCAGGTCCTGGTTGAAGTCTCCATTACAGATGAGAATGACAATGCTCCCCAATTTGCTTCTGAAGACTACAGAGGATCTGTGGTTGAGAATAGTGAACCCGGTGAACCTGTGGCCACTCTTAAAACCTTTGATGCTGATATCTCTGAGCAGAACAGACAGGTCACCTGCTATATCACAGGTAAGGGTACCGATCTTGGAATGGAGGCACTGGGGGGTATTGAAAAAAGTCCAGTAAGAGGAGCCCTAAGACATGGGTTAAAGTCTTGGCTCTGCCACTTATTGACCTTGGGTAAATCACTTAACCTCCCAGAATCCCAATTTCTCTATCTATAGACTTGTCACGTCTGTTCTCATTCACCTGACAGGGATCTGGTAAAATCAAATTTGAAAAAGTTCTGAGAGCCCCCGATAAATTGGAAAGTGCTTTGCACAGAGGATCTCTTATTATTTTAGGTAGAGTAGACAGAATAGAAGGGAGATACTGTAACTGGGAGATGCAGAAGGCATCAAAAGGTATGTGATCCATGAAAACTCTGTCAGGTGACTGTCCTTGAAGAGTAGTATTTTACCTAGACCAAGTTGTGGATAGCAGAAAATGCTTCTTAGTCAATCACAGGACCTAAGTGTTAGACTGAAAACACTTCCTCAGATATGATTCCAACCCAATCCCCTCATTTCACAGATGGGAAAACCAAAGCCCAAATAGGGGGAGAAAGTCAATGAAGGTCACACTCCAAGCTTTCGTCAGGGTTGGGATTAAAACCACACCCTACAAACTGCTTTCCTCGGTGGATACCTATTGCAAAACTAAATTAACCCAATTCTTGTCCAATGGCTGAACCAGCCTACCAGTGGCCAAAAGAATTCCTTTACTTTTCAGTGTCCCTTTCCCCCTCTGCTGGGTGCCATGTTGTCCCATTCCCATAGACATGGTTCCTTCACATATCACAGCTGTCTGGAGGAGACTGAAGAAGGCTGAAGTTCCAACCAAGAATCATAGACTCCTGTAGACCTCCGGGATCAGAGCTGCTTGAGATATGGAGTCTTAGGGGAATCGAATCTTATCTTATAATATCAGACTCTTAAAAACACGAAAGTCTCGAAATCTCTAAATAATAATGTCACTATATCATCAACTCAGAATAGTTGAATGTTGCAACTCTAGAACCTTAGAATCTCAAAAACCCGTCTCCCCTACCAGTGATTGGTGTCGAGGAAGGATGACTGAGAAGCAAACCTAGTGGTCATCTGCCCCCCCACTTAGTGTGTGTCCTCTGTTGTAAAACAAGACCTCAGAGAGTTTAGTGTTACTGATCATTTTCTACCTCTCCACTGTTCAACAGATAGATACTAGAAAGTTCTTGTATAGAATTGAAATTTGCTTCCCTTTAACTTCTTCCAATTCCTTCCAAAGCATGAAAAACAAGAAACCTGCCCCATGCCACATATTTTGGAGTGGTGCTTCTTGCAGTGATAATTCCATGTAACAGGAGGTCCTTGAAGTCAGAAGACATGGTTATGCTTTCTAACACCAAATAACTGACTCAATGTAGAGTTGTGGGTCCCTAGTTAAGGGAGGAAATTTTTGTCTTTCCCAGCAATCCTAGAAGTGTCAGGTTGGCAGCCACCTGTGGCACAAAGCCTGGTTCATTCCTGTTGCTTGGTTTCTGGACTCTCTGTCTCGTGTTTATAGAGGGAGACCCCTTGGGCCAGTTTGGCATCAGCCAAGATGGAGATGAGTGGAGGATTTTCTCGAGGAAGACCCTCGACCGTGAGCACATAGCCAAATACTTGCTCAGAATCACAGCTTCTGATGGCAAGTTCCAGGCCTCGGTCACTGTGGAGATCTTCGTCCTGGACATCAATGATAATAGCCCTCAGTGCTCACAGGTGAGAGCCTGGTGAGGGGTGGGTGGGAGTGGAGGCAAGGAAGCTGGAGGGAAGGGCAAAAGGAAGGAAAAGGACTCGGGACCATCTCTGAGGCTGGCCATCATTGACCACACCTGGCATTGCTTCTTCCCAGCTGGCCTCAGACTAGTGCACCGGGCAGGGATCATTCTATGTAATTCTTTGGCTTCCCCACAGGGATGTCACCAAGCTCTTCAAGACCTATGATCCCTATCTCTCCCCCTATACTCCCTACAAAAGACCATTTCTCTACAAAACATACCCAGAAGTAAGTTAACTTCTTCTCCAAACACAGTCTGCCATGACCAATGGGAAATGCCCTCTATGGCTCAGCTTGTCAACATGGATTATTATTATCACATACGGCCATAGAGACCTGCCCCCAGACACACCCACACTGCCCCCGTGCTCATATATGCCCACATTTGCATGGGTCATACAGACCAATATAGATACACTCCTCCAGGTTATATGTCTTCACAAACATGCAGACCGGGCAGTTACATTTTTGATAAGGGATACTTCGCTAAGGGCCTCATATAATTTAACCCTAAATTTCCCCTGGTGTGTGTGTGTGTGTGTGTGTGTGTGTGTGTGTGTGTGTGTGTGTGTGTGTTGTGTGTCCATCTCTCCTCTCCAGTCTCTCTCTCTGCTTCTGCTTCCCTCTCTTTGTCACTTTGCCTCTGTCTAGATCTATGTGTATCTCCCACAACTTCCCTCTTCTTTGTCTTCTGTCTCCAGCTTCTCTATACTGGCAAAGTCAATGAAGATATCTCTCCAGGACACTTCATTTTGAAAGTTTCTGCAACAGACGTGGACTCTGATACCAACGCTCAGATCACGTATTCTCTGCATGGTCCTGGAGCCGATGAATTTAAGCTAGATCCTCATACAGGTGGGTTTCCTGAGCTGCAGGATTGAGCCAAGAACTTATTTACTGACTACCAAGTGCTCAGTACTATGGGGAAAGAAACAGGACTTCACGTATCATCCATCCATCCATCCATCCATCCATCCATCCATCCATCCATCCACTCAGCAAACATATTGGCACTATGAGCTGAGTATTGCACTAGATGCTGGGGACATAATCAACAGACTAATAAGACAAGACCTGGGTCTTTATAATCTAGCAGGAAAGGCAGTCATTTAATCAGTGGTTTGAAATGTGCTGAGTTAAGAAAAAAATGCAGAGCTTTGAAGGGGAGTTTTGATGGGAAAATTTGATGTAGGCTTGTGAGTGGGATTAAGTAAAACCTCTCTGAAGAAAGGCCATTTTCTGTGAGACTTGAGGACATAACAGGAGTTAGCCATGGAATAAAGGAGTAGTAAAGTAGTAGGAACAAACATTCAAGGCAGAAGGAGAATCTCTACAAGGACCTTGTTTTGGAAAAGAGCGTGCACATCAGGAGCTGACGGAGGGCCCAAAACTGGTGCACAGAAGGGGAGGAGAGAGAGCAAAGGATGAGACTCTCAGGTCAGGGGGACCAAATCCCTCCTTTAGATCCATTGAAGGATGTAGGCAGGTGAGATCAAGGTCAAAGATAGGATCTCAAGATGAGTGTGCTGCAGGCTGGGGATACAACTTCATAGTATTGTTGTCAGGATCAGAGATGAAGTTTGTGGAAGCCTAGCCCAGGTCTGGCACATCATAAGCATTCAATAGATGTGGTTGCCATTGTCATTGTCATTAGTTAGGGGACAATGCATGAGTAGGAAGCATTGAGCCCTGCAGGATAGACCACGAATACCTGGGAGTGGTTGGGCTGTGAGAGTCTGGTGGAGAAGACAGGGTGGGTTTGCTTCCTTTGGAAGAGTAGCCCCCAGAGGTGGATCCCTGTCCTGCCGCTGTAGGGGAGGGTGTGGGGATGAGCAGCAGGAAAAGCCCCTCTCACGGGAGGCGAGCTGCCAACTTGGCTCAGAACCAGGAGCCTTGGAGATTCCTGAGCAGGGAGGGGGCAGATGACAGTGGTGTCCCAGGAAGCTGGACAGACAGGACACGACATTGTCCTTCCTGCCCCCCCCCCATGAGCATGCTGAGTCACCCCAGGGGGTTACCTGATCTCTCTCTGCTCCTGTTTGTTTAGCTGCATGAGGATTAGTGAGGTCTTAAAAAAATGGGTGGTTTTTTTGAATATGGAAATAATACATGCTCATTGTACAAAAACTCAAACAGTGTAGTTGTATAGCACGCAGAAATAATAACCAGCCCCCCCCCCCAAAAGTAAGCATTCTTAGTGTATATTCTATCAGACCAGTTTTCCATGCATCTCCAAAATCTCTATATAGAATACTATTTTGTGACTTGCTTTTGTTCACAGAATAACCTCTTGGAGAAATTAGCAAGGCAGTACATAAAGCTCTGTCATAATTCCTTTTAGTTGTACAGTATTTTACTGTATGGCTAAATCATAATATATTTAACCAGTCCTTTTTAAAAAAACCTATAGGATATTTTCAGTGTGTTGCTATTTATTATAAACAATGCTGTTTATAATAATAATTATAAATAATGCTGTTAAAGAGAATATCTTTATTGGGTTGATTATACTATTGGATGTAGTCCTAGAAGTGAAATTGTGGGTCACAGGGTAAACATATTTTATGTGTTGTTAGAAATTGCCTAATAGCCCTTTAAAAATGTTGTGCCTCTTTGGAGTTTGTTGGTGTGGATCTCACATTGGTGATGCGGTGCTGGCGTGTGTTGGGGAGGATGAGGGAGGTGAGCGGGCCGGGCGGAGGGGCGGAGAACACAGGCTGAGCCGCTGTCCTAACCATATGTATGTACACAGGACGGACTGCTTTTCTCAGGGACAAAACTGTGTGGCTGGCATAGATATCTAGAAGGTACGTGCTGGGGTCACGTCCCTCAGGGAGGAAAGCTCACCGATTGTCATTTCTCCGGCCAGGGGAGCTGACCACACTCACAGCCCTAGACCGAGAGAAGAAGGATGTGTACAGCCTTGTTGCCAAGGCAACGGACGGAGGCGGCCAGTCTTGCCAGGCAGACGTGACCCTCCACGTGGAGGACGTGAATGACAACGCCCCCCGGTTCTTCCCCAGCCACTGGGCTGTGGCTGTCTTCGACAACACCACGGTGAAGACCCCCGTGGCAGTGGTACTGGCCCGAGATCCCGACCAAGGTGAGAACAAGGATTGACTGGAAGCCATTTGCTCCCACGGTCACCCTGGGCAAGGGTTTGGCTCTGGGACTGGTGAGGACTGGGCCTCCTTGCTGAGTCTACAGACATAAGTGGAAAAGGGCTGTCCACAAACTACGTACCTACGTGCTATGTGACAAAAGATTTTGGCCATGTTTTGAGGCCTATCTAGGGCATTTCAGCCTCATTGTTTCTCACTGCCACTTAGACCTGGAGCCCTTTCAATTCTGCCTTTTAACCTCAAGGACATTTTGGATACAAACAGTTAATCTGAAATACACCAATCAGAATTGCTCAACTCTGATTAACTTGCCACAAGAAAGGAATTTTGAGCACAAACTCCATCTAGTCTATTACGTGCCTTGATCAATTTTCTACACAACGAAATGGAATCATTTTCAGTAGTTTATAGTTTTATTTTAATGACATCATTTTCATTAGGGTTCATTCTTTTCCTTTTAAAATTCATAAGGCAAATTGGATTCCTCCAGGAGTATTTGTTCCATGTTATATAAATGATATCTTCTGGTATCATTATTTCATTGTGGTTTTACATATATTTGTATGTACACACACACACACCATATGTATATGTTGTGTGTGTGTGTGTGTGTGTGTCCGTCCGATTTTCTTGAGTCAAATTTTATAATTGAGGTAGGGTAAACAATGCCCCTGGTCAAAGTAGCCAGATAACAGAGGATGTGACGATGATGATGATGATGAAAGTGGGATCCAAACTGCCTGCTTTGTTTGACCCCAGCAGAGCACATTTAAGCCTTTCTAGAGGAAGTGTGTTTAGCTTGGCAATGAACACTGAGAGGTTTTGGAGAGACGCAGGGGTTCCAGGGAGGACAGGCAGTCCGTGCAAAAGCATGAAATGACTACAAGGCCCTGTAAATGCTCAGGAAGCCAGTGCTTGCTCACCTCTAGGACCGGGAGCTCCCCACACCCGAGGCAGCCCCTTCCTTCCATGGCACCTCCGATAATTATCAAGTGCTGCCTATTTGGAGGGGACAGCCACCAGTCCTGGCCTTGCCCCCTACAGCCACACAGATCTCCTAGACCCTCGCCCACCGCGGCCCTTCAGAAACTGGGAGGTGGTAACTATGTGCTCCAGCCCCAACCCTCCCTTCTGGGCTGGGGAGCCCTGGTGTCTCCAATCATGGGTCTCCAATCCCGCCTCCCTTCCAGGACACATCCTCTGACCTTGCCCCAGTTTACCATTAACCCTCCAAACGCCCTGGGTCTCTCCCACAGGCGCCAATGCCCAGGTAGTTTACTCTCTGACGGACTCTGCGGAAGGCCACTTTTCCATCGAGGCCACCACAGGCGTGATTCGGCTGGAGAAGCCGCTGCGGGTCAGGCCGCAGGAGGCACTGCAGCTCACCGTCCGCGCCTCTGACCTGGGCACCCCACTCCCGCTGTCCACGCTGGGCACCGTCACGGTCTCTGTGGTGGGCCTGGAAGACTACCTGCCCGTGTTCCTGAACACCGAGCACAGCGTGCAGGTGCCCGAGGACGCCCCACTTGGCACAGAGGTGCTGCAGCTGGCCACCCTCACGCGCCCGGGCGCCGAGAAGACCGGCTACCGCGTGGTCAGTGGCAACGAGCAGGGGCGGTTCCGCCTGGATAGCCGCACAGGTGAGACACTGCCTGAGGCAGCTCCCCGTTCCCGTATGGGCGCGTTCACATGGACACACTGGGTCTTGAGGAACTTGGGGCTGCTCACTTACGGGGTGTGTCTATCTGCCCCGCAAAGGCCCTCCCGGGCCCACCTCTTTGGGCCCTTTCTTCACTGTGCATCTCTCCAGGTCCAAAGTCCTTTCTGCACCCTGGGGCCAGCTTAGGTGGGAACCACTCTTATTGCACCATCCAAGACCCCACCCAAGGCCCGCGGCAACTCACTCTCCTCCCACAGTTTGCAGCTTCAAGGTCTCCACTCAGATCCAGCCGTAGCAGGCTGAGGCCACCCTCCATCCTTGGCTGCCGAGGTAGAAGCACTTACTAGAAGGTGGGGCTTACAGCAGCCCAAGACAGGCTGCCTACTTCTCCCTAGAGCCCTCCCCAAATATCCTGGCACCCCTGAATTTACCCTTATTCTAATGGAGAGAGGGAGAGCACTAGGAAACCTTCTCTTTTCTTCCTCCTCCCCCCTCCGCCCCCCAGAAGAGTCTAAGTCAGACTCACAGAACCTCATGGAGGGCCCCAGGGGCTCCCCAGTTAGACCATGTCCCCTGCGGAGTCACCACACAGCACCCCTACACTCATGCTCTCTACCTCATAAAGCAGCCGTCTTCTTTTTTGTCAAGTTTGTATTATGGAGAATTTAAACATAGAAAAAAATAGAGAGAACAATAGAAACTACCTGTTCCCAGCACCCAGCTTCAGGAATTATCAACACAGACCAGCCTGGCTTCATCTTTACCTGTCACGCTCCCACACCCACCCATCGCTGAGTTATTTTAAAGCAAATCCCAGATATCATATCATATTATTTAGAAATACTTCAGTGTGTATCTCTAAATGATAAGGACTCCTTTTATAAACACAACCACAAAACCATTATCACATCCAAAAGATAATAAGTCCTTAATCTTGTCTAATACCCACTCAGGTAATTTTTCAGGTTATCTTAAAATGTCTTTTTGAAGTTGGTTTGTCTGTCAATATCCCCAAAATAACTACATACTGCATTTGGTTTAGATGCAACATCTTACGTCTTTTTTAATCTCTAATGTTTTCCTCTTCCTCTTTATTTTCCCCTGCCATTTATTTAATGAAAAACTTGGGTCATGTGTTGGGGAGAAATGTTTATATTTTGGATTGGCTAGCTGTATCTTTATGAGGTCCTATAAGATATCCCTCTAGCCCCTATGTGTCTTATAAATGACATTTGGATCAAAGACCTTGATTAGATTCACGCTCAATTTTTGGCAACAACACTTTGTAGACGATGCTGGGCTCTCCTTTGCACTATGTCGGAAGGTTGGTTAGTTCTTTTCTCTGAGCTTAAGATTGTTGGTGCGCTCAAAGTTGTCAGCCTCATTCATCCAGGATTGAGTTCTTCATTAGTTTTTCTTCTAATGGTTTTACCAGCCTTTGATGATTATTTCCCAGATGTATTATTTCATTTGGAGCTGCAAAGGGGTGATTTTCTAATCCTATCATTCCTCATGCAGCTACTAACTGGAATTCTTTTATGAAGAAGAGTTTTCCACCATTAACTATTTGGTTACCCAGGAATGCTGGTAAAAACCTTTGTTTTTTCTTTTCCAGTTTTCAGAATAATAAATCTATGCTTTAACAATTTGTCAAACAACTTTGGATATTATAAAACTCTTTACAATCTAACTAACTTCTGTCATTTACTAGCAGAGTGAGCTTGGGCAGGTCACTTAGCTGTTGGGAGCATAAGTTGACCCACCTATAAAATGGGAATCACTTTTTCCTGCTCCACAGTTATGATTGATCTATATGACATAGACTTAAATACTACAAATTTAAATGAGATTTCAGTGAACTATTACAGATATCAATGAGGGAAACACTGCTGTTGAGAATGAGAATGAGGAAAATGAGAGGAGATAGAGGGGGAGAGGAAAGTAATGGGGGAGAATAAATAATGAGAAAGATGAAGGAGGAGATGATGGAGGAGATAAAGGAGATGATGGAACAGATGATGGAACAGATGATGGAAGAGGTAAAGTTGATGATGGAGGAGATCAATCACTTCCAGCACTATTGAGCTGCTTCTTGTGGAGTTTTGCTCAAGACCCTCTAGCCCTCTGCCTTTGTGGTTCCAACTGCCTCAATGTTCCCATCAAGAAACAATGTTCTTGTTTCTTCAGGGATCCTGTACATCAACAGGAGCCTGGACTTTGAGACAAGCCCCAAGTACTACCTGTCCATCGAGTGCAGCCGGAAAGGCTCTTCCTCCCTCAGTGACATGACCACAATCGTGATCAACATCACTGATACCAACGAACACCGGCCCAGCTTCCCCCAGGCTCAGTACAGCACGCAGGTCTTAGAGAATGCCGTCGTGGGGAAAGTTGTGCTCACAGTAAGAATCTGCAGTTTTTCCCTTTGGGGGGCATGGACTCTGGGTTGGATTCTTATCTCCCCCTCCCCCAGTCATTTATGCGCATGGATGAGTTTATCAATGAATACGTTATAGATTTGACTCTGACTTGTAGCTACTCAGCCAAACTGTCTCTCATGACAAAATGTCTCAGCACATGTTTCGTAAGATCTAGATCAAGTATCAATAGAATGGGGCGTGGGAGACGCCCCAGAAGACTGCTAGAGGCTCCAAAGCCTGGGAAGGGACTGGTCACAATGCATGACATGGAGTGTCAGTGTGGGAGGGGAGGGCAGAGGGGACACTGAACAGCACCTCTGCATTTAAACATGTAATTGCTCCCAATTGGATGGAGGGAAACTCTGGATGCCCATTTCCATTCTGCCTTCCAGTCTCATCTCCCTCCACTGCCTGACATGCACCCTATGCTCCAACCACACAGGAAGATGTGCTTTTTCCCAGACGTTCTCTGGACTTGCACACCTCTGGGCTCACAGTGTTTCCTCTGCCTGGAATGAGGGCTCCCCTCCTTATCCTGCAAGGCTTCATGAATCCTTTTCTAATCTTCCCAGCTGGAATTTATCATTGTGTTTCCTGTGCTCTCATAAAGCGGATCATACTTTGCTGCCACAATAGAATTATCTATAAAATTAGAGGTTAAGCTTCCTGTGGGCATATTCATTTTGCCACATTCCTCACCTCCTAGCACAGGACCTAACATCCTGTAAGTATGAGTCAGTGAGTAAATGAATGAACAGATGGATAAATGAATAAACCATGGCATACTCAAGTCCATCCTAGGATATAAATGAAGAGATTCCTTTGGCATGGATGACAGTGGGCCCCTCACTGGGGTGGGGACATGTTTGTGCCCCCTGCCTTCCCGAGGGCCAAGATTCCTTTCTGGTCCCTCTTGCTTGTCCATTCACAACCATAACCCCCTCCGTTGCAGTTGTCAGCTACTGATAAAGATGGACCCCTAAACAGCGACATCACCTACAGCCTGGTAGGAGGGAACCAGCTCGGGCACTTCTACATTCACCCCAAGAAGGGAGAGCTACAGGTGGCCAAGGCCCTGGATTGGGAGCAGGTGAGTCATGTGGGAGGGGCCAGTCAGAGCTCATCAGAGCAGAACCCAGCCCCACCGCAGGTCCAGAGGATGGACTGTTGTCAATGCCCCATCCTGACCCTTCTCCACACCTGCCCTCAGTCTCTCCAACTTCTTTTCTCTGTGGCCTGTGAGGCCAGAGGCAGGAGAGGGACTGAGTGAGCCTTACCGTCCCACGGAGGAGCTCAGGCCAGCTTTTCACTATTGACCCAGGGTCGTTAGATCATTACAATGAGTGACCATTTGTTGAGTACCTGCTCTGGCGCCAGGAACTTTGCTACATGATGCCGCTTGGGCTTTAAAATAATCCTCAGAGGTGGGTCCGATGTCATCCTCACAGAAGTGTAGTCACTTTGCCAAGGTCTCACTTTGCTTATCAGCGGTTGAATTGGAAATCAAACCTATTTCTGAACTCCAGAACCTGGGCCCTAAACATGCTATGGTTGGACAGTGGGGGCGGGCACAGGGAACTGTCTCCGTCTTATTTTTCTGAAAACATTAGAGATGATCGGGGGCAGAATGGAGGGGTCTCACTGCTAACTCTCCACTGCCATCTTGCTGTAGACTTCTAGCTATTCCCTGAGGCTCCGAGCCACAGACAGCGGGCAGCCTCCCCTGCATGATGACACAGATGTCACTGTCCGCGTGATTGACGTCAATGATAACCCACCGAGATTCTTCCAGCTCAATTACAGCACCTCTGTCCAGGTACGCATGCGCTTCCCAAGGTATCATGAACCCATCCTCCGTTCATTTCCCTCCTGGCGGAGGCTGCTCACCACTGGTCTCAGTCCACCTGAAGGGTGGCCATGACCTTGCGCTGGTCTAGCCTGACAAAGCCAACCATAACTCACAGGTGGGTAGAAAGAGTGAATGCCAGCTCAAAGTGAAGGCAGGCCTGGGAGCAGCCAGCGTGCCGAGGACTCCCCCCAGAGAAGGGGATCCAGAAAGAATTGAGGGGAAGAACTGGGTCTCATTGTGCTCTTTGATTTCCTGTCACTCTTGGTCTCAGGAGAACTCCCCCATCGGCAGCAAAGTCCTGCAGCTGGTCCTGAGTGACCCAGACTCCCCAGAGAATGGCCCCCCCTACTCATTTCAAATCACCAAGGGGAACGATGGCTCTGCCTTCCGAGTGACCCCAGAGGGATGGCTGGTGACCGCCATGGGCCTGAGCAGGAGAGCCCAGGAATGGTATCAGCTTCAGATCCAGGTGAGAGTTGTGTTGGGCCACCAGTGGTAACCATGGGGACAGCAAATGTGCAGGCGATAGCACTAGGTCTGTCTGTTATTAGAAACAAATGCACAGAGCCCTTACTATGTGCCAGGCAGTGGGCTGAGTGATAAACGTGTCGTTGCATGAAATCCTCACAGCACGCTTTAGGGCAGGTACAGTTATCACCCCCTCCTTTACAGATGTGATACCTGAGGCACACAGAGGTTAAGTGACTGGCTCAAAGTAATACTACTAGTAAGTGGCAGAGGTGGGTTGCTTTAAACCAAGCACTCTGACCCCAGAACCCAGGCAGAGCACCCTGGCTCTAACTCCTTGAGTTGGGTCAGGATAGCTCTTTGAACCTCAGGTCTCGTTAAAGGCTTACCCCAGAGAACTGGTGTGGGGTCAAATAAGAGAACAGATATACATACGTAGGAGATTATGGTGGTATGGTTAGGAGTTGTATGAGAATTGCCCAATAAAAGTGGCCAAGATGGTGGTCAAACATTTCTCCCTCATTTCATCTCCCTGCCCCCAAATCCCTTTCCTAAATACCAACTCTAGTGAACCCTGCTAGTCTGTGAACTTCTCTGGGCTCAGGATGATGTATTTATCCATTCAGCCAGCCAGCTAGTCACTCATTCACTCATTCAGTCTTTCAACAAATATTTGTTGAGCACTTAGCATATGCCGAGCCGTATGCTGGCTTCTAGTAATACAGCGGAGGGAAAGAAGGGGACGGTTGCTGTCCTCGTTGGTTTTTTATTCTAATTACGGAGATAAACAATAGGTAGATGAAGAAAGAAAGTGACAAGGGGCTCAGAAGGCACCGGGGAGATATATATTCAGCGGGCGGCTGCCCTCATGAAGAGGGGGTATTTTGAGCGGAGACCCAAGGAGCCAACCATGTGAAAAATGAGCAGGAGAGTATCACAGGCAGGAAGAACAAGACGAGCCAAAGGCTGAAGCTGGGAAAGAGTTTGAAGTGATCTGAGATGAGGCAAACAGGGCCAGAGCACAGTGAGCAGTGGTGGGAATAAGGCTGAAGCGATGGGATGGGCTGATCATGGAGGCCTCAGAGCTTCAGTGGCTGTATTATCTGAAGTCCAAACTGTGATACTCTTGAGAGTGACAGAGACACTAAAAATAGTTAATAGCTGATAATTGATCCACAACAGGTAACAATCAAGACTGGCCTGGGCGAGCCAGGAAGTAGCGTCATCCTAATTCTAAGCCTGGGCAATCCTTTTAGATTCAAATCTAAGTGCAATGAGAAGTGGTTTAAGGGTTTCAGGCAGGGAAGTAACCCTTCTTGTGTCCCAGAAGACTCCGTTTTGAATCTCTAGAGAGTGAAGGGAGGGGACAAGAGTGGTTGAGGAATAACAGAGAAGTCATCCAAACTGGAGGTAGTCACTGAGACCTCGCGGTGATGCTGAAGATGCAAGAAGTGGATAGATTTGGGACAAGTTTTACATGAAAATAAACACAAGCTAGTGATGGATTGGATATGGGGAGAGAGAGAAAAGGGAAGGATCAGGGATGATTCCCAGGTTCCTGGCTCTAATGAAAACCGGGGGATTGGGCCGTTTATGAGACTGGGAAGACGGTGCGGGTGGAAGAAGGACAGGTCCACGGGGTAAAAGGAAGGCTCCGTTTTGCACAAGTTACCTTTCAGGTGTCCATGAGACATCTCAGTGGAGGTGTGCAATAGGCAGGTGAGAGTGGGAGGCCGTCTGCAGCCCAGAGGACAGGTGTGGGCTAATGTAGAGGGTCTTCAACACCAAGGGCATGGATGTGATTGCCGAGAGAGAGAGAGAGAGAGAGAGAGAGAGAGAGAGAGAGAGAGAGAACAGCTTCCTGACTTCTGTATCCTGGCCCTGACAGTCAGCAACTATTGATATCATCAGCATTTCTTTAACTTGTCCTGCATTTCCACTTCCATTCACTGGGAGGTACTATAAGCCAGCAAAGAAACAGACTATGGACACAGGTTCAGATTCTGCTCTGGCCTTACCTGCTGTATGACCTTGGGCAAGCTACTTGACCTCTTTGAGCCGCAGTTATATATATCTTTTGTAAAACAGGAGACTTCATGGTACCTATCTCATAAGGACAAACAATGATCATGCATTTAAAGCGCTTAAAGCACACAGTTTGTACGCAGCTAATGTTAGTTACACATTATACTTAGTAGTAGTATTCATTATTGTTGTTCCCATTGATATTTCATCAGTGTTTCTGCACAATTCCCAGCAGTAGCTGTAATTTGACACCTTGCTTACCCACTCAAAGCATTGGGATGCAGGTGAACAAGATATTGCTGCCAGGAAAGTTGTGGAGACCCTGTGGACAGCTAGGAAAGTGATAACGTCACAGAGGAGAGAAAGCAAAGCCTCGTCCTTGCTAAGTCTGAGCAGCAAGTTGCAGGGACAGCTTGGTAAAATGTAAAAGGGAAATGAATGTTTTATTTACATGCTGTTCCTTGTTTCAATGAGGTCACGTCACTGCCTTGCTTAAAACCTCCAACGGCTTTTCATGGCTGTGACATGAAATGCAGCCTGCGGCTCCTCAGCCCATTAGTGACAGGGTCCCTGCTTCCCTCTCCGTCACCTCTGGCCCTCAGCCCTGCCCCCCCCCTCCAGAAACAGTGGCCCCTTCCTGTTATGTTGAGCGCAGCACATGCTTTCCCACCTGCAGGCTGATCCCTCTGTCACCTCTTGTCCTCATGTCTTCACATCCCTCAGGACTCAGCTCAAGGGTCCTCTCCTCACAGAGGCCCTCCCTCCCACCTTAACTGGTCTAAGTTAAGTCTGTCACTCCTCAGATCTCTCTGTCACATCACGCCGATTATTTCCGCCATAGCACTTGATTCAAGGCTGACATTCTCTGGTTTATTTAGCAACGTATTTATTGTCTCTTGTCTCCCAATCCTAGCCCAGGGCCTGGCCCGTGGAAAGCACCCAATAAATCTTTGTTGGCTGAGTTAAAGAAGAAATGCCTGCCCCCACCCCGAGTCCACTGACAGGCTACAGGGAAATCCCAAAGAGAACCTCCTTAGGCCGACAGGGGCCACATAGGACACACATTGGAATCACTAAGAGACATTCGATGACTCACTTAAGGCAAGAGAGAAGTTCAAGAGGAAGGAGGCCTGATCGTTTAGCTGGAGGGATTTAGGGAGAGGCTCAGAGAGATGGAAAATGAGGAAATGGAGTGAAGTTTTACCACGTGGTAATTCCCTCCACAAAACCTTCAGTGCTTTTGGGGTTATTATTTCCTTTCTCAAAAGCGACGACATGCTAAGCCTGCCTTCAAGCAGAGATACATGGCTCCCCAAGGAGGGAGGCCAACGCTGGGCCACAGATAGCTCAATCCTATGGTAATGCCGCGCTTGTCATGCCCACAGGTGTCAGACAGCGGCGTCCCTCCCCTCTCATCTTCCACGTCGGTCAGAGTTCATGTCACAGAGCAGAGCCATTACCCACCCTCCGCCCTCCCACTGGAGGTCTTCATCACCGTCGGGGAGGAGGAGTTCCAGGGCGGCCTGGTGGGCAAAATCCATGCGACAGACGGAGACCCGCAGGACACACTGACCTACAGCCTGGCAGCAGAGGGGACCCTGGGGAAGCTCTTCTCAGTGGGCGCGTCCGATGGCACGATTATCGCCGCCCAGGGACTGCCTCGTGGCCGCTACACTTTCAATGTCACAGTCAGCGATGGGACCTTCACAACCAGTGCTGGGGTCCACGTCCATGTGTGGCACGTGGGGCGAGAGGCTCTGCAGCAGAGCCTGTGGATGAGCTTCCATCAGCTCACCCCAGAGGAGCTGGTGAGCGATCACTGGCGGAACCTACAGAGGTTCCTCAGCAATAAGCTGGACATCAAACGAGCCAACATCCACCTGGCCAGCCTGCAGCCTACAGAGGCCATGGCTGGGGTGGATGTGCTCCTGGTTTTTGAGGGGCATTCCAGAACCTTCCACAAGATGCAGGAGCTGGCAACCATCATCACTCGCTCAGCCAAGGAGATGGAGCACTCGATGGGAATTCAGATGAGGTCAGCTATGCCTGTGGTGCCCTGCCATGGGCCAAGCTGCCAAGGTCAGCTCTGCCAAGAGACAGTGCACCTGGGCCCCAGGGTCGGGCCCACGTACAGCACCGCCAGGCTCAGCATCCTAACCCCGCGGCACCGCCTGGAGAGAAACTGCTCCTGCAACGGTGAGAAATGGGCCTTCCCCAGGGCAACCAGCACTGTGGGCGCAGCCAGCCTGACCCTAGGGCTGGACACCACAGGGAGGCTCGGCAGGGAGTTAGCGGGAGGTTGGAAGGGCTACCGGCCAGGGACCACCACGGGGCGGGCGCGGGCTCACAGAATCTAGGCACAGAAGAGCACCCGAAACCTGGCCACTTTTTGGAATTTTGAAAATAACGGTAAGAATACAAGAGGCCGTTCAGCGTCACGGCCAAGATTATCAACCAGCATCAGTCAAGCTGCCTGGGCTCCGGTCTCAGCTC
This sequence comes from Rhinolophus sinicus, assembly GCF_057876585.1. Lineage (NCBI taxonomy): Eukaryota > Metazoa > Chordata > Mammalia > Chiroptera > Rhinolophidae > Rhinolophus > Rhinolophus sinicus. The sequence goes on along the minus strand of NC_142505.1, from coordinate 90,622,893 downwards.
TGCCACTTGCAGCCACATGATCTTAGGAAAATTATTAAACTTCTCTGTGCCTTTGGGCTGTTGTAGGGATTAAATGGGTATCCAATACCAAGTGCGTCCTTAGAAAAGTGCCTGATAAAGTGGGCGATAAACAAGAATTACTAACACACCCACTATTATTATTATTATTATAGCCTGGTGGTTGGTTATAACTTCAAGATTTAGACTGGACAGCTCAGGTTTAAACCCCAGCTCTATCACTTACCGTGTTTCCCTGAAAATAAGACCTACCCGGACAATCAGCTCTAATGCGTCGTTTGGAGCAAAACTTAATATAAGACCCAGTCTTATTTTACTATAATATAAGACCAGGTCTATAATTATATAATATAATATAATATAATATAATATAATATAATATAATATAATATAATATAATATAATATAATATAATATAATATAATATAATATAATATAATATAAAAGACAGGGTCTTATATTAATTTTTGCTCCAAAAGACGCATTAGAGCTAATTGTCCGGCTAGGTCTTATTTTCAGGGAAACACAGTACTAGCTGTGTAACTTTCAGTGGGTTATTAAAATCCTCTGGGCTTTAGTTTCTCATCCATAAAATAATGAAAATATTATCATTTGCCACCCGGGCTTGGTTTGGGGAGTAAATTACTAAATGGATATAAAAGCACTTAACCACTGGCTGACCCATCATAAGCACCCCATCAACAATGGCTGTCATTTACATGGTAGCAGTTGCTGCTGCTATGAGGACCCTGCTATGTGCCAGGCTCTGTGCATAGGTTACCTCAACTGTCACCACAACCTTACAAAGCAGGGTCACAGCTCCACCTACAGCTGAAACTGAGGTATGGGATTAGAATGTATTGATTTGCCAGTGAAGGGCTGCTTATTCCAATACCACTCTAAAGCGTGAGCTCTTCAGGAACTCAGTTTTCTGACAGGATTCACCCCAGCGCCCCTGGCATTAAGACCCATGCACTGGACCAGTTCATTGAGCGTTGGCACAAAGAGAATAACCTCGCCTCCAGCTCGCCATCGTCCCCTGCCTGGCATGGCCTACCCTTTACGGGCCACCGGCTTTGCATTAGGGACATTTTCTTGGAAGATTTGTGGACTTTCTGGGGAGCAGGGGAATACTGGATTTACTGCTCTTGGTGAGCTACTCTTGTGGGGGTCGGGGTAGGGGTTTCCCTTCTTGTGTGTCTTGCCCTGGCGTCGGCTGCTGTGATGGCTGAAGGTTCTCTCTTGACCACCTGGCATCGGACAACAGAGTTTCTAAAACTCAAGATTATTTGAAATCACCCAGGAAGTATGTTTTTAAAGAGACCTGCTCCTGGGTGTCACCTCCAATTTTTTGTTTAGAAGGTCTTGGGTGAGGCCTGGAACTGGCATCTTTAACCAGCACCTCAAGCAATTCTGACGCAGGTGGTCTGCACCAGAAATACGAGATGGGCTGGCTCAGAGATCGCCAGAAACACTTGGACAGAAGTTCTGATGAAAAAAAAATTTTTTAGTGAAATATGACACACAGAAAGATAGATCCAGGTAGCATAAGTGTACAGCTCAACAAGTTTTCGCAGACCAAATACACTGGTGTAACCACCTAGATTAAGGATCTGAACACAACCAGCATCTCAGAAACCTCCCTTGAGTTCTCTTCCAGTTGCGACACCCATCGTGGGGAGAGTTTTAAAATACAGGTTTCCCTGTGCCAGCAGAACTACTGAGCCATACTTTCTGAGGGTAGAGCCTGGCATTCGGGATTTGAAAAGACTCGCCAGGGAATTCCTGGTCTAGATTACCTTCAATATCCCATCCAATAATGAGCTACTACAATAGAATTGCCAGTGTCTGAGAGAATCAGACCTATGGTATGACAAGCCTCTTAGGATTTTATAATCCCACGTGCCTCAGGCTTTCTCGCTCCTTTTGGCCTTGTTCCCTCTCTTCAACAATGCTTCTTCCCTAGGTCTCTGGGGCCTGTACCACTAATCCTTTCCCCTGACAACTATAAGCTTATTCACAGGGATTTAATAGCTGAACTCACTCCTGGGGAGGGTGGATTTTTTTTCAATTAAAGTTTATTGGGGTGAGAATTGTTAGTAAAGTTACATAGATTTCAGGTGTACAATTCTGTATTACGTCATCTATAAATTACATTGTGTGTTCACCACCCAGAGTCAGTTCTCTTTCCATCACCATATATTTGATCCCCTTTACCCGCACCTTCCACCCTCCTCACCCCTTACCCTCTGGTAACCACTAAACTATTGTCTGTGTCTATGAGTTTTTGTTTCTCATTTGTTTGTCTTGTTCTTTTGCTGTTTTTGGTTTATATACAACATATCAGTGAAATCATATGGTTCTCTGCTTTTTCAGTCTGATTTATTTCGCTTAGCATTATAATCTCAAGATCCATCCATGTTGTCATAAATGATCCTATTTCATCTTTTCTTACCGCCAAATAGTATTCCATTGTGTATATATACCACAACTTCTTTATCCATTCATCTATTGAGGGACATTTTGGTTGTTTCCATGTCTTGGCCACTGTAAATAAAGCTGCAGTGAACATTGGAGCACATTTGTCTTTATGTATAAATGTTTCCAGGTTTTTTGGGTAGATACCCAGGAGAGGGATTGCTGGGTCATATGGTAATTCTATTCGTAATTTTTTGAGGAACCTCCACACTGCCTTCCATAGCGGCTGCACCAATCTGCATTCCCACCAACAATGTATGAAGGTTCCTTTTTTTCCACAGCCTCTCCGAAACTTGTTACTATTTGTCTTGTTGATCATAGCCATTCTAACTGCAGTAAGGTAATATCTCATTGTGGTTTTTATTTGCATTTCTCTGATGATTAGTGATGGTGAGCATTTTTTCATATGCCTATTTGCCATTTGTATGTCCTCTTTGGAGAAATGTCTCTTCAGGTCCTCTGCCCATTTTTCAACTGGGTTGTTTGTTTTTTTTGTTGTTGAGTTGCATGAGTCCCTTGTATATTTTGGATATTAGCCCCTTATCGGAGGCACTGTTTGCAAAAATCTTCTCCCATTCAGTTGGTTGCCTTTTTATTTTGTCGATGGTTTCTTTTGCTGTGCAGAAGCTTTTAAGTTTGATATAGTCCCGTTTATTTATTTTAGCTTTTACTTCCCTTGCCTTTGGAGTCAAATTCATAAAATGCTCTTTGAACCCAAGGTCCATGAGTTTAGAACCTATGTTTTCTTCTCTGCATTTTATTGTTTCAGGTCTTATGCTTACATCTTTGATCCATTTTGAATTAATTTTGGTACATGGTGACAGACAGCAGTCCAGTTTCATTCTTTTGCACGTGGCATTCCAATTCTGCCAGCACCATTTATTGAAGAGGCTGTCTTTTCTCCATTGTATGTTTTTTGCTTCTTTGTCAAAAATTATCTGTCCATATTTATGTGGTTTTATTTCTGGGTTCTCAGTTCTATTCCATTAGTCTATGTGTCTGTTTTTCAGCCAATACCATGCTGTTTTGATTATTGTAGCCCTGTAGTACAAGCTAAAGTCAGGGAGTGTGATACCTCCAGTATTGTTCTTTTTTCTTAAGATTGCTTTGGCTATTCGGGGTCTTTTGTGGTTCCATACAAATCTGATGATTTTCTGTTCTATTTCTTTTAAAAATGCCACTGGGATTTTGATGGGAATCGTATTAAATCTGTATATTGCTTTGGGTAATATGGCCATTTTAACTATGTTGATTCTTCCAATCCATGAGCACAGAATAGAGGGTGGATTTTTAAACATCTGGAGAGGGTAGCGCTTCACGTAACACAGCATTTCCCAAAAAGGGCTTCCATAGAATGCTATTTCAAGGGCTATGAAAGTGAGAGAAACTCAAGTTTAGGTGCTGTGTCAGCCCCGTTATGCAAGTTCACATTAGCAGCTTTGCAGGGGTGGGAGTATGAGGGCTTTACAGACGTTTTGGCCACATGATCTGATACTACCCCTTCCTTTATCTCGTGGTTTCTCAGCAGTATTTCATCTGAGAAGTGCTTACCCTAATGATGACATACCTAATGATGAAGGAGATTCTTGGGGCAAAAAAACCACCCCTGCGGTGTTCCTGAAATCACACATACATGCAAAACCCTCTCCCATTCTACCTCTTTATCCTCCAAGTGATGTCAGAAATAACAATGGAAACTATGTAGGACAGGAATTTTGATTGCCACACATTTGATTGGTTACATTTTTGGCTTGATTTCCTGCTTTCTTAATGGTTTGAACTCATCGTTTCTGACCCTGGCTGGGACCCAGGGCAGGGGTCCCTGGGCGAAAGGAAGGTGTGCAAGGTGACGGCCCAGCCAGCTGTGTGACCCTGGACAAGTAACCCCCCAGCCTCGTTTCTTCATCTATAAAATGAGCAATGACTCTGCTTGCCCCCTAAGGGTTGAATGGGACAAAGTCAGTTTGAGGGCTCTGTGGGGACCACTTCACATGGAGGCAACACCTCTGGTTGTTTCCACAGGTAGCGCCGCAAGGTTCAGCGGTCAGAGCTTCGGGCGGTACAGTCTCCCAGAGGCTCAGAACTGGCACGTCCGTTTCCGTCTGAAAACACTCCAGTCACAGGCCATTCTCCTGTTCAGCAATGGGACAGTGTGTATCACCCTGAAGGTAAGGCACTGCCAACCCAAGAGAGTGAACGTGAGTGTACCAGGCTGAGGAGGTGGGGGTGGCATGCGCATGACCCAGAAGGCCAGTCTGTACGAAGAAATCTGGGCATGGTTTTCAGAGATGCTGGGTGTGACCGTTGGGTCAGGACACAAGACTCTCCCGTCCTGATGGCCACAGCCACCCCACCTAAACACACATGTTCAAGCACAATAATAAGAGAGAGTCTCTGAAGATAGAAAGAGAGCTGGGGGAGATCACCCAGTCCCGGGGCTTTGTACCACTTTGCTGAGTAATAGAACAGCGATTCACAAGAGGGGGGAAGCTGGCTATCACTGGGGTGCTCAAGATGACAAGCCCAGCAGTAAGCTCCATGGAATTACATGGAAGAAAATGAGTTTCCTTTCGAATGGTCTCCCAGTACTTCTGATTATGTCATCTAGAAAGTCTCAGTTCACCTTCCTGATTTTTACACCTCTAGCACACATGCCAATCTCCCACTTTGACAAAGAGAAACAGACTTTGGCAGCTTGTTAATTCATTCAATCAATATTTATTGAACATCTACTATGTGACAGGCACTGTTCTAGGTGCTTGAGTCTCATAAAGGAATAAGATGAAAATCCCACTGAGAGACTAATGATAAACATAATAAATCAGAAAATTATTGTTTGTCCAAATATGATCAGTGCTTTGGGTTAAAAGAACATACAAAAGGTTAAGGGAAATCAGGAGTGTCGGGATTTGCAATTTTAAATAAGGCAGTCAGGGAAGGATTCATTGAAATCATAATTGAACAATAATTTGAAGGGACAAGGAAGTTAGCTATGTAGCCATCTGGGGGAATAGCATTCTAGTAGTAATTGGCAGGAGATTGCTTAGCATGTTTAAGGAACAACCCAGAGGTCTATATGGCTTGAGTGAAGTGAGCAAGGGGGACAGTAGTAGTTGGAGTTGAGGTCAGACATGTAATGAGTTGGAAGCCTATCTATAAAGGTCTCATAGGCCATTTAAGGATGTTGGGGTTTATTCTGAGCAAAATGGAGGGTATTAGAAGGTTTTTGAGCAGAGAATTAACGTATGCCAAAAGGGTCCTCCTGGCCACGGTGTTAAGAACAGATCTTAGAGGAACAAGCATGGAAGGAGAGAGACCCAGCCAAAAGGAAATAATTCAAATGAGAGATATCGGTGGTTTAGATCAAGGTAATGACAGTGGAACTAGGAAGAAGAGGTCAGATCTTGGGTAGATTTTGGAGGGAAAGCCAACAGGGTTTCCTGATGAATTGAATGAGGGCTGGGAGAGAAAGCAAAGAGTAAGAGCAACTAGAATGGATGGAGTTGCCACCAACAGACCTGGGGCAGGATAAGGGTAAACAGGTCTGGGCGGGAGGAGTTCAGTTTTGCACATGTAAGTTTGAAATATCTATTAGACCTCCAAGTGGGGCTGGGTAAACAAGGCTGGTGTTTGTGAGAAAGGTCTGGGCTAGAGCTGAAGATCACCGAGGAGTGTAAATTAAAAAGAGTAGATGAAGCATTCATCTTTGAGACACTCTGACATTTAGATGTCGGGGAAGAGGAGGAGCCAACAAAGGAAACTGAAAAGGAGCCACCAATGATGCTGGAGGAAAACCAAGAGAAGATTTTATCTGGGACGCCGAATGCAGGACATGTATCAAGAAGGAAGGAGGGGGTGATCAGCCGCTGAGAGGTCAAGTGAGAGGGGAAGTGACATTCATCATTGGATTTGGCAACACAGAGGTCACTGAATCCCCTGACACCAGTGGTTTCAGTGCTGTGGTGCGTGGGGGTGGAATTTTGCTGCAAAGAGGAGCAAAGAAAAAAAGTGATATTTGGCAAGAAACGTGGGATCAAGTCAACTTAAAAAAAGATTCGAGCAAGAATGTTTGTATGACGATTATTGGGATGATCCAGAAGAGAATGAACAAAGAGGTAGGAAAGAGGACGGAGAGTCAATGGGAACCTGTCCTTGAGGAAAGAAAAGGCGTGGGATCTAGTACGTAAGGTTGGAGAGACGGGCTTTCACCGCGTGGACAGACGTGAGTGGGCGAGTGCCTCCACTGCTGAGCGTGAGGATGTGAAGCAAGGCATTATGGGTCTGAGGAGAGAGAAGTGCTGGAAATAGCTATCTGGGAGAGTGAACGGACTGAGAAGGTAGTACAATTGCTGGACAGCATGAAGGGCTCATTTCAGACTCATGCTCATGAAATTAAAGGGAGACCAGCATGCAAGGCTGCGTGTTTCTCTCCAGCCAGGTTCAGCTCCATCATCGTCACAGAGGGTAGGAGGAGAGCTAGGTTTTACCGGATTTGTGGGTTTGCCAAGTGAGTCCTACCAAATAAGAGGGGGGTAGGAATTTGGCTGTGGAATTTGAGCTGAATAAGGAGAGGAGTTGCTGAGTAGGTGGGAGACAGTGAAAAGATGGTGGGATCATTGGATTTGTGGTCCTGGGTTAAGTCAAAGGAGTGATTCAAGGACAATGTCTTGAGTTGTACTTATTTTTGTCATTCTCTTCTTAATGGGAAGATATATTGTTTTTCTATTTACTGTACAATAGTAAGTTTCCTTTTAAAGTCAATAATGATATAGGTGGTATTGAACCAGGGCAAAAACCAGGAAGGTGGCTAACTCCCAATACACACTGGGTTGGATCTTCAGATTTCAGCCAGAGAAAGCTCTACCTAACCCAGAGTGACCAAAAATATATTTGACCACAAGTCATCCTACTTCTTGGGGGGAGGTGAACTAAAACGTTTTAACCCAGTGATTCTCAAATTTTTGATTTCAGGACTTTGTGACTCTTAAAAATGATTGAAGAACCTAAGGAAGCTTTGTGTGTGTGGGTTATAGCTATTGACATTTGCAGTATTAGAAATTAAAACTGGCAAATGTTAAAATCTTTATTTGTGAAGTTATTCAAAAATACTAAGAAACCCATTACATGTTAACATAAATACCCTATTTTTTGGAAAAATAATGACATTTTCCAAAATAAGAAAAGAGAGGCATAGTTTTACATTTTTGTAAATCTCTCTTCTGTCTGGCTTTAGAAGACAGCTGGCTTTTTATATCTACTTCTGCCCTTATCGGCTGAGCTGCTGAATAGGGAGAGGGAGTAAGAGGGAGGTTTTTGGTATCCTTGAAGGCCGATGTTCAGGAATGTAGGACACTTGAGAGACGTGTGAAGAAGAATCTTAAAGACAGCAAGGCATCTCTGGGCCTCAGTTTCCTCATCTGTGAAATGGCGATGTCATCCCTGCCCAGAACACCCCAAGGACCACGGGGAGGGCCAAATGAGACCATAGACGGGAAGCTTTTATACTTGACAAACACAATGTCTAAAACAGCCCTGAAAATCACCTAACACTAGCCCTCGCACCATGAAAATATCACCAACCTTCTTCGCATGGGCAGTCTCTTAGCAGGGCTTTTTATAAGGACTTCTTGGCTTTGCTGATGGCCATCTGGGTTTTCTTTGCAGCTGGTCAATGGAGCGCTCCACCTGGAATACCATTGCCCTGGTGGTTTCTATGGAACTCTTGCCTCGTGGCGCCACGTGAATGACCAAGAGTGGCACTCCATCCTGGTGAAGGAGACGGACGCTTCCATTCGCCTGATGGTGGATGGCACAGGCAACGACTCCCTTGTGCTCCCAGAGAACTGCCAGGGCCTGAGGCCTGAGCGAGACCTCTTTCTGGGCGGCCTTGTCCTCTCGCATTCTCCCCCAAATGTCTCTCAGGGCTTCGAAGGCTGCTTGGATGCAGTCATGCTCAACGGACAGGCACTGGAGCTGCTGGCCCATGGCAGGAAGGCAGCAGGCTTGCTGGAGAGGCACGCCCTCACCCAGTGCTGCTTCCCCAGTGACGACTGCAGCCGGAAGCCGTGTCTCAATGGTGGGACGTGCTCAGAGGCCCACGGGAAAGGTAAGGGCTGGGGGGTGACGCTTTATTCCAGGAAGCTCTTCGGAGGACCCTGACATGTTGGACTAGCGATCATATGTCACTACAGAGTCTACAAAGTACATTCTTTCACCACAGCCCCATGAGGGAGGGAAGGAGGGAGGACAGCCATTAATAGCTCTGTTTTACAGCTCAGGAAATTGCTGGGCTATGTAAGGGAAACGCAGGGAGGTAGGTAAAGGAGCTTGCTCAAGGTCACCCAGAGGTTAAGTGAGAGAGGCGTGCTCGGGGGTCCAGATCTCGGTGAAAGAATCTGCCTCCTGATTCCACATGCCCCTCTCTTTTCCTTACTGCCTGGTGAGTAGCAGGTTGGGATCTGCTAGGTCTACACAAGGGGTAGCCAGGAGTCTTCATGCTTCCTCAATAAGAACTTTCTTTTGGATGGGGAAAGGGCATGAATGGGGACCTCTGGTGTAGAAAGTTGTGTTCATCACACATCTTCGTGTCATCATTGGTCCATGCAAAATTTCTCTTTCTTATTCCTTTTTAATCTATGTTCCACTGCCATCCCTCTTCCCCAAACCCATAAGTAAACACTTAGCGCTGTTAAATGAGTTCCGGCAAAAAGCCTCTTACTGTTTTTCACACGCTTGAACTTCTAATTTACGTAAGTGATGCATCATCTTTTACACTTCTGCGCCCACGCCGTCACACGTCATTCTTATTCATCCATTCCTTTCACTGCAGCTCCACACTCTAAGATGGGCATGCACCCACATTGGCCCTCTCCACTCCCCCAGCAATGGACACTCTAGTGGCTTCCAAATCCCACGTCCAATAGCAATGCTGCAGTGAGCAGCCTCATACACAGCTTCTTGTGAACCTGTATGAACACCTCCTTCACACAAACACACACACACACACACACACACACACACACAGATGGAATTCACATACTCAGAGTATGCAAATCATTATTTTGACTAAATAGGGTCAAATGACTCTCCAGCATGCCCACAGCACGCTAACACCCACTAACAGTGCATGCAATTTCTGCATCCCTGTCAACAGTTGGCATCCTGTTTTCTCATTTTTGTGTGGCTAGTATATAGCACTGTCATTTCTACCTCCGAAATGTCCAAGGAGTCCATCGCTTCTCTCTGTCCCCACTGCCATCACTCTGACACAAGCTCCTGTCGTTTGTCACCTTTCCTACTACACCAGCCTCCTCCCTTCTCCTACTTCTCTCCCTCCACCTGCATCTTGGGGGAGGAGAGCCAGAGTGATCTTCATACAGCACGGATCCGAGCACATCACTTTCCCGCTTGGAACCTTGCAGTGGCTTCCCCTTGCTGTTCGTGTAGAGTCCCAATTCCTAATTCCTGCATGTGGCTCAAATAGCCAATGCCCTGGTCGCTCCCATATCGGGGCCTGCAGCTCCCCCTCCCCCTTTTGCAGCAGGCTCACCACCCCTCGTGCTGTTTTAGTTCCTGACACTTGTCACACTCTCCTCCAAGCTTTTGCACACGTTCTCCTCTGCCTGAAATGCCTTCCCCTTTGCCCTTCTATCTTTTTGCCTGGCTAATTTTTATTCATCCTTCGGGTCTCAACTGAAATATTACCTCCTTCGGAAAACCCCCTCCAGGAAAACACTCCCCTTCAATAAAACGAATTTTTGTGATAATTACTAATATATTGACATTATATATAACCGTCTAGGTTTGAATCCCAATTTTGCCGTTTACTAGCTGTGTCACCATTTGGAAAAGTCATACTGCTCTGTGCCTTATTTCCTCACCAGCCATCAACTTGTATCTGTCCCCTGATGAGGACGATAACAGTAACCAACCTCAGAGTGATCATGGAGATCCAATGAGCTCATCCAGGAAGGTTCTTAGGACACTAGCACTGAATACGTGTTGTCTAGGACATTACCCGTTATTCCTTAAATGCTGTTCTCTACTGGGCAGGACGGTGTCTGCGGGCAGGGATCAAATCTTCTTACCCAGCAGGGCACCAGAGCCCAGCGTGGTGTCTGGCACTCAGTAAATGTGAACAATGTATCTGCAAACATGCTGAGCCCTCCCCTCCGTCCTGGAGGGCCGCTCAGCCCGCGCTGCCCCACTGCTAGGCCAGTGCACTCTCTCACCTCCCTTCTCCTCCTCCCAGGCTCTGTCTGCACGTGTCCCCCACAGTTCTCTGGGAAGCACTGTGAACAAAGAAAAGAGAACTGCACTTTGGCACCCTGCCTGGAAGGTGGAACTTGCATCTCCTCCCCTGAGGGAGCCTCCTGTAGCTGCCCTCACCCTTACACAGGAGACAGGTAAGCACAGGAGAGTGCCCCTGCCTTTGGCTCCTCACCCTGGGTGTGACACCATTAGGGAATGACCTCTGCACTCTGACCTCTGGAGAGGCCAGTGGGAGGCAAGGGGCTGAGTGCTCCGGGACCTGGCTTCTCAGCCTTTTCCATGTGGCAAGGCTTCTGCCTCTGCCCACTTGCCTCAGAACACTGGGAGACGGAGGTGCTTGTTAATTAGACAGGTTTCCCAAGCCCTGTTCTGAACCTACTGAATCAGGCTCTCCAGGCGGGGGCCCAGGGATCTGTACTTCTCACCAGCCCTCGGGCAGTGCTCATCTTTGCCGAAGTCTAAAAATAGCTCCAGTTCTTAGTCAACATGTTCTGGACCATGACTTCCCAGAAAGCGACCTGGGGACAATGACCCCTTGGTACAGGCACTGCTGTGGGTCTCCAGCCCCACCGCAAGCTACCTGCGCCTCATATTATGCTGGCCTGGGGCGGTGGGGCGGGGGGGGGGGGGGGCGTTATAAAGGGAAGGAGAATCATGTCTTGAATCCTAGAGGTCGAGAGGCTTTCACAATTACCTGGTTTTATGGCTCCCCAACTTGCAAGCCTTTAAAAAATCATGAGGGAGACGTGAGAAATATAAATCCCTGGACCAACTAAATTGGAATCTCCAAGGAATGAGGCCTGGGATTCTATTTTTTTACAAACTCCCAAGGGAGCCCCTTGCTGTCAGCGTGTACATAAGAGAGCCAGTAGTCCACCCACTCATTTTACAGATAGGGAAACTGAGGCCCAGAGAAGGAAAAACATTACCCCAAATTCCCCTGTGTGTTTATGACCCAAGTCCTTTCTCTCGGAGACTGGCATTTCCGGCCCCACTTCACTTACAGCTTTGCAGTGCGCAATGCTCTGCATTGTAGATGTGTTGGGAGGATACTTCCCAGCTGAAAGTGGTGTTTGCATTTTCAAAGAGGCATTTGGGGAGGACAGCATTAAACCCCAAAGGACAAACTGTTGGTGAAATTTCAGGCACTGGGAAATGTTTAGGACTCCAGGGGGATGGAGGGAGCCTTTCCCAACATCTTCTCAAAAGTAGATACAGCTGGCTGCAGAAGTCTCCTGAGAGCCTGACACCATGGAACACTGAGCTGAAGGTGCCCTGAGAGGTCATACGGTTCCCGGGGAGCTCTCTGAGAAAGCTGCCCAGTGTAAAGTCTGTGCAGGGCCACGCGGGGTTCCCGTCACCTGCTAGTGAGGTTCAGTCACCAGTGCTGGGTGACTGCTGTCTTGTGTCTGGAACACGGACATGATTGCTACAGGACAGCTGGGCATGTCAGCTGCCTCTATCGCTGTATATGTGTGGTTGGAAAGCTCATCTCATTGGTGGAGAGTATATCCAATGCCTAGATCTCATGGATGAAAACAATGGACGTGCTCAGAGCCGAGATCCCAATGGTCATGAATGAGGGTGTGGCTGAGTCCCATACGTTACTACCGTGTTTCCCCGAAAATAAGACCTAGCCAGACCATCAGCTCTAATGCGTCTTTTGGAGCAAAAATTAATATAAGACTCGGTTTTATTTTACTATACTATAAGACCGGGTCTTTAATATGATATAATATATGATACATGATACATGATATATGATATATGATATGATATGATATAATATGATATGATATAACATAACAATGTAATATAATATAATATAATATAATATAATTAATATAATATAATATAATATAATATAATATAATATAATATAATATAATACCAGGTCTTATATTAATTTTTGCTCCAAAAGACACATTAGAGCTGATTGTCCAGCTAGGTCTTATTTTCAGGGAAACACGGTAGTAGAGGACGCAAAGTTCTGAAGTTGAGATGTTGATGTGTTTGATGATGATGATGATGATGACGGTGATGATGATGATGGTGAAAATTGGAGGGGGCAGGCTTGAGTGGAGGGGTCTCCATCCGATAGACCCTTGTAAGAGGGGCCGTGGAAAGGGCAATATGGTGACTCAGCCCTCTGCCTACTTCTCTGTCTCTGCAGGTGTGAAATGGAAGCAAGGGGCTGCTCAGAAGGACATTGCCTCGTCACCCCTGAGATCGAAAGGGGGGACTGGGGCCAGCTGGAGATTCTGATCATCATAGTGGCCCTGCTGTTCACCATTATGAGTACGGTGGGGCTTTTCTTCTACTGCCGCCGCTGCAAGTCTCACAAGCCTGTGGCCATGGAAGACCCAGACCTCTTGGCCAGGAGTGTGGGTGTTGACACCCAAGCTATGCCCGCCATTGAGCTCAACCCCCTGAGCACCAGCTCCTGCAACAATCTGAACCAACTGGAGCCCAGCAAGACGTCAGTTCCAAACGAGCTGGTCACTTTTGGGCCCAGCTCTAAGCAGCAGCCCGTGGTCTGCAGCGTGCCTCCCAGACTGCCACCGGCCGCAGCCCCTGCCCGCGCTGACAATGAGCCCGTCATTAAGAGGACCTGGTCAGGCGAGGACATGGGTCAGTATATGCAGAGACCCCTAGCCTGGGGGTCTGGTGGGAGGGGGTGGGGAACCCAAAGACTGCATTACCTGAGGTGTAAGGGATTGGGGCCACCCTTAGTCCAGTGCCTTGGTGTGGGGTGTGAAGGGATGTGGTCAGAGTCTCAGTGCGCTCGGACTAGAACGGACGCCGGGACCCAGACTCTGCTGCATCACCGTCCACTGCCCACATTCCAAGGCATCCATGGTTTGCATGTCCACATGGACCTTGGGAGCCTGGACGGGGTGGGTAGGATCCCTGCGGTGAAGAGCACACGAGTGCGCTTCTGGGAGGGGAAAGAAAAGCAGTATCCAAGCTTCTGGTCGCCCAGTCTGGAGGTGCAGCAACCTTGGGTCAGACCTGCTGGCTGAGAAGAGGGACCTTCACCCCCCTCTCGTCTTTGGCTCAAATGGAGGTGAATATGTAAGGACTTTATATTTTCCGTCTTATTCACCAACAGTTAAAACAGGTATTTTCATTCCCTTTTTGCCAATAGGGTAGCTAGAGCCCATCATGATGCAGTGACCTTTTCTAACTCACCCAACTGACTATTCAGTAGCAGGGACACAGCTGGGACCACGGATGACCGGTCTCCAATCTTCTAAGACACATTTCGTTTAGTCACCCTCTGTCATATATGCCATCACACCTACTCTGAAATGTGTGTCTGTTTCCTTCAATTAACAAGACGAAAACCACCAGTAAGACTTGGGATGGAGATGCTGTCTCCGGCCCTCGGGGTGGGCTGCACGGTGCCATCCATAATCTCCCTTGTTCACGGGCCCTTCGATCATGGCACATATTGGCAAGATGGGCGGGCTTTGGGTTAAACCTCTGGCCTTAAACTTGGCCCCACTGGACTCTAGATACCAACCTAAGCTGCCAGAGACACCCCGCACAGATGGGCCACATATCCACCCTCTTCTTGGGCTGTCTCCACCACATGCTAAGTCATAGATAGTAGCTATCAGGCCAGCTGGAACCTTCATCAGGGAAACTCAACGCTCACCCTATCTTTGTTCTCTTTCAGCGTACCCAGGTAGAGTCACAGTCTGGCCCCCTACTTACTCCAGGAATGAACGCTGGGAACACCCCCACTCGGAAGTGACCCAGGGCCCTCTGCCGCCCTCACCTCACCACCACCAGACCCCAGCCGTGATGCCGGAACCCACTGGCCTCTACAGGGGTTTCCCCTTCCCACTGGTGCTGGAAAACAAGCGGGCACCTCTCCCTCCCCGTTATAGCAACCAGAACCTGGAAGATCTGATGCCCCCACGGCCCCCCAGTCCCCGGGAGCGCCTGCTGGCCCCCTGTCTCAATGAGTACACAGCCATCAGCTACTACCACTCACAGATCCGGCAGGGAGGGGGAGGGCCCTGCCTGGCAGAGGGGGACTATAAGGGGGTGAGTATGCGCCTCAGCAGGGCCGGACCCTCGTATGCCGACTGCGAGGTGGGGGGTGGGCTTCCCACAGGCCAGGGCCAGCCCCAGGTCCCCCCCAACTATGAGGGCTCTGACATGGTGGAGAGTGATTATGGGAGCTGTGAGGAGGTCATGTTCTAGCTGTCCTCAGAGGGAGGCAGGTGGGAGGCCAGTGACGTGGCCCCTTCCTCCTGTCTTATAGGCAGTGAGTGGAGCGTGGCTGGGAAAGTGGGAGGGAAGCCCCCATACCCAGGCCAGGCTGCCATACCTTGAAATGTGCTCTTCCAGACCCCTAGCTAGTCCCTGAGGATAGAGGGAAGCTGAGGGTAGAGCTCCAGAAACAGCACTAGGGCCCCCAGCAGAAAGGGGATGCACAGAGCAGTTACCTTGGAAAATCAGGAAAAACTGACTCCTGATAAGGGCAAGAGGCAGTGTGTCTTATTGATCTGTCATCTCTCAGTCCCTAGCGAGGCAGGGCCTGAACTACTGCGTCAGCTCTGTCAGGGTGCATTGTTACACCTGCCCACAGCTCCATTCTGGAGGCAGAGGCAGGTTCGTGCCTCACAGGCTGCCATGACACCCGCTATAGAGAGGAGGTCCCAGGGTGGCTGACCCTGGAGTGCCACAGGGTGTCCTCCTAGGGGCTGAGAGGTGAGCAGCGGCGAGCAGTTACCAAAAGTCACTTAGGCACCCTGCCTCATGCGTACATCCATTGCAGCATCTGCTCCCTGTCAATCACGGTGCTGGGCACTGGGGATAAGATGATGAATGAAGGCCACAGGGGTACCCGAGGAGCATCACTTGGCCTCAGTCTTCTTGAGGTCCTACTCCTCGAATTCAGATTCCAACCAAGCAGCGTGCTCTGCCTCTTTAAGCCACAGGACTTTCTACCAGCCGGGGCTGCCCAGGATTCACGCAGCCCTGGACCTTCTCTGGTAAAGAATTCAGACCTCATGGAACTCTGGGTTCTTCATCCCCAGTTTCTCAAGCACTTTGGGCCAAAGGCAGAAAAGACATAATTCTTCACTTTTAAAATTCTTAGGCACTTTTCAACCTTGCTGTCGGGATGCGTTGCGCCAAGGGGATTTTTCTTCCCTAGATGCAAGGAACTCAGAATGTCCATTCAGGGCAGGGTGGCGGCAGGGCGCCACATAGCAAAGTGTTCAGACTGGACACCCAGCCCCTGCCTGCCCTTCCGCCTCAGATGCCTGCCAATCTAAGTATTACCTACAGTGACTCCGCCCTATGCATGGAGGGTCAATGTGGGCACGTGTCTACACATGTGGGCGCCTGTGTATAGTGTGTGTGTACACATGTGTAGAACGTATGTAGCCAGGAGTGGCAGGGACCAGAGAATTCCGGTGGCCTCGCCACTCCCTCACCTGCCAATCCCTCTCTCCGGTCCATTGCCTTTTCATGTGTTGTTTCTGGAGACAAACGTCAAAAGGAAGAACAAGAGACTCCCACCCACAGGGTTGCTGCTTACAGCGAGAGGGAGCTGTGTGGGTGAGAGCATATTCGTGTGCGTGCTTAGCGGCCGTGCGTGCGCCTGTGAGTGTGAATGACAAATGACGGGGTGCATGGTTTCATGGTCTTTTTTTTTTTTTTAACAATAAAGTATCTTTTTTTACTGTTATTTTCTGTGTCACTTATCCTGTTTGTGGTTGGGTCAAGGGAAGAGCACAAGGGTCTCTAGGCCCTTCCAAGCTCAGGTTCACAGAATTGGGGGGCTGGACGAGAACCTAGAAGTCATCAAGCACCGTGATTCCCGAATCTAGCAAAACGACTACAACACAAATCCCTGAGTCCTACCTCAGACGTACAAAACCAGAACCTCTGGGAGTGGGGTCCAGGACACTATTTGGAAAAACCACCTCCAATTCTGATACAACTGTCCATGGTTAGTGTGTAAGTCCGCTAACCAGCAGGTTAGTGAAAGGCCCAAAATCAGACTTCAGGACTCCTGATCCCAGCCAGAACCGTCTGCAGCACGTGATGCTAGTCAGGGAGAGGGGATTTCCTGTGTAGGTCTTGGGAAGCCAGCCCCGCCTGATGCCCTGGGTCAGTGTATGGCCGCTGAGGCAGGGCTGGATGTGAACGTCACCAGGCAACTGTGGCCTGTGTAGGATTTGCAGGTAACACCGCACCTGGAATGCCCCACACTAACTCGGGCAGGTATGACTTGGCCTCGCGTTTTTTGGTAAAACTAAGATGGTAAATAACAGCTGCTTCATAATACCATTCTGAGGACTAAACGTAAAGAGCTTACAGCAGCATAAACAATAAATGGTGATTATTATGCTAGGAAATAATGCCAGGTAGTACACAGGTAGAATTAACTTATCAGAACTGTTCAGGAAATCACAAATAATCTAGTCTGGTGTTGCCCAAATTTCTGTTGTGCCTTACCGCTTTTATGATTTTTACCCTGATAGAATACCACCTATACTATTATTTACTTAATATTTTTTTAGTGTATTTAGATTTTTTAAAAATATATTTTACCTTAAAAATGATAATATCCATAAACTACAGGATTTGAAAGTTAGTATATCTTCCAGCATTCAGATTTTTTTAAATGACTGTCCAGTGGCCCCCTCAATCATCTTTGAGAAACACTGATGTAATTCATCTTCATTCCCCATGTTCCAGAGGCCAAGAATGTCACTATAATTCTAGGTGGCATTAACAGCCGGGGTGCCTGGATTTGGGGAGATGGAGTCTGCTCATTCCTGGGGCTCCCCTCCAGGCCACTCCTGGAATCCTGGTTCCAGTTCAGAGGCTGGCTTAAGGCAGACAAGGCAACCTCCAGCATTGCTAGAGGAGCCTGCAGAGGAAGAGGGGTTTGTCCAAGGGCCAGAGCAACAACCTCACAGAGATGAGATCCATGCTCAGTCCAATACCCAGTGTGGGGGTCTCCCATGCTGGGATGGGGGAGCCTGGGGCTGGGGGAGCCTCTCTCCACCCAGCCTACCCCTGTGCCCACCAGGCCCCTCCTTCCCTTTGCCCTCTGGAGCCTGCACCTTCACAGATGGGCCACCAGAGGGCTCTCTGGAATCAAGACACAGCCTACTGAGCTGAGGAAAAGCCCATTTTCAGGGAAATGCTCCCTCCCATGTCAAGCCCCTGGGGCTCCAAGCATCCGAAGTCTGACAGCATAAGAGTGGCAGAGAGCGGCAGGGACCCAGGTCTCCTGACTTCCAGGCTGGCGTTTTTACAGTTCACCGTACTCATCCTCACTACCACCTCATACTTGCCAGACGTCAGGACTGGGCAAGGACTTGGCAGGTCTTGTCTTACTTAATCCTCACAAAACCCCACAAGGTAAGTCCCATCATCTCCACTTTGCAGATGGAGGTGCACCAGAACACAGAAATGCGGTAGCTTGTAACTTATGCTAGTAACTTAAAGTGAAGTCACCCAGTTGATGAGTGACACAGCCAGGAGTCAATCCAGAGCTGCGTGACCCCAGATCTATACCTTACATTGGGTTCAGGAAACAAAATAAAGAGGACATCAGAGGATTGAGGGACAGTAGCAAGGAGTTGGCTCAGTCTCATGATTCAACTGAGTTCAGAGGCCAAGAATGTCACTATAATTCTAGGTGGTATTAACAGCTGGGGTGCCAGGACTTGGGGAGATGGAGTCTGCTCAACCCTGGGGCTCAACTGCAGGCCACTCCTGGAATCCTGGTTCCAGTTCTGAGGTGGGCCCTTAAGAGAGACACAGCAACCTCAAGCATTGCTAGAGGAGGGTAGCCAGGAAGGAGGTGGGAAGCAGGACTTGAAACCATGTCCTGTGAGGAAGGGCAGCTAGAATTCACCAGGACAAACAGCAAAGGAATTGTGAGGCGACCCCTCCTCCAGGTGGCGATGGGGTGCAGGCACGCCTGTACAACTGCGCCACCTCATGGGGGTTTTCAAGGCCTTAGAGAGAAGGCAAATGTGTCTTCCAGAAACGGGAGCAGGGCTGGAGGGAGACATAGGAGATTTGGGGGGAGGAGTGAAGCCATAGCGACAACCTTGGAAAATTAATATTAGAGAGGAAGAAGGGCAGAGCCAAAGACCTCAGGAGGAAAACCGCTCTCTATGGGGTGAATATTATGGAGGGGAAAACAACACAGCCTGTAAAATTTTCAGATTGGAGTGACTGGCCGAGGGCCCACAGCTAATTCAATATAGACCAGCCAACCCATCTTCTTTGTACCACACGACGCATTGGTGAAATGCCAACCTGTGAGGGCACCAGGCCCATATGCTGAACAATGGCCCACATGGCAGTGTCTAAGGACAGACTTTGGAAGTCCCTGGATGGCCCTGCCAGTTCTGTCCGGAGAAGAGGCACGGGCTGTCTCACAGAATGAAGAACAGAAACTTTCTCAGGGACCAGGCTGGGAAAAGACAAGCTTTAGAATTTTTTCCAGATCCCTCAACAAATCTACAGTGTCCAACCAAGGAAAGGGCTCCGTTAGACTGGTACAAAACTCAAAATAAATATAGTGATACCATCTCCTTATAGGTCAGGGTACGACTCCCTACTGAAGGCAACCACGCTGAATTTAGTAACCGACCAATTCCAGATACATGATTAGCCCCGCGGACAGGCAGTGGGAGATAAGCCTCATCTGATCAACGCTTCAAGCAGCTCACGATCTCGGGAAAGAGGCCAAGTGGTTTCGTCTCTCTAGCATAAGTAGGGATGAGGCCAACCAGAGAAGAGACGTTATGCATTGCTGGGGAGGGAGCAATAAATTCTGACTGACACAGGTATGGAAAGTTCCAGAAAGCAGAGAAGCCATCTGAAGTGGGTCTTAAAATTGAACTTCAGATTTAGCACAGGGAGAAGGGCCAGCTAGGCTAAGAGAACAGCCTAAAGTGGAGGCCTAAATGTTTTGGGTATTTAGGCAATGGCGGGTATTTCTGATGGGCTGGCTTGGAATATGGGAGGACTTAAGTGCCCTTCTATATTAGTGAAAGAAATCAATCAAAGGATACACACAGTATAGTTCAATTTATACATACAACATTCATGAAATAAGGTAACAGAGTTGAATAATGGATTTGTGGTTGCCAGGATTTAGGGATGTGGGAGGGTGCAGGAGGTGAGTGTGTCTGTAACGGGGTAGTAGGAAGGGTCTTGTGGTGATTGTACAGTGAAGCATCTCGATTGCAGTGGAGGAAGCTACATGTGATACATTGCTTAGAGCTACAGACACATGTACACGCACACAAATGAGTGCACGTGTAACTGGAGAACTTTGAATGAGCTCTATGGATTGTGCCAACGTCCTTCTCCTGGTTGATAATGCACTACAGTTATGCAAGATGTCGACATTGGGGGAGACGTGGAGAAGGGTGCACTGGACCTCCCTATCCATTGCTTTGCACCTTGCTTTGAATCTATAATTACCTCAAAATAAAAAGCTTAAGAAACTTCTTTAAAAACTAAATTTTAAAAGAAGAAAAGTATCAGAATAAATCCTTTTCTAAAGAAGACAGACCAATGGCAAATGAGCCCAGGAAAAGTTGCAGAATGTCTTTAGTCATTAGGCAAATGCAAATTAAAACCACGGGTGAGGTACCACTACACATCCATTAAGATGACAAATCAAAAAGACCACAATATGAAGTATTAGTGAGAATATGGAGGAACTTTTAAAAATTGTTGGTAGGAATCCAAAATAGCACAGCCACTTTGGAAAACCATTTTCCAATTTCTTGTAGAGTTAGTATATACTTACCACACAACCCCACAATTCCACTCCCAGGTATTTACCCAAGAGAAATAAAAACGTGTTTACACAAAGATCTGTGTATGAATATTTATGACAGCTTTATTCATAATGGCCAAAAGCTGGAAGCAACCCAAACATCAATCAACTGTTAAATAAACAGTGTAAGTAAATTATGGTTCATCCATACAATGGAATATTATCCAGCAATAAGAAGAAACAAGCTACTGATACATGTAACAACATGGATGAATTAAAAAAGCACTATGCTACGTGAAAGAAGCACAGAGAAGGGTCTATATACTTTATGGTTCCATTTATATGACATTCTAGAAAAGACAAAACTAAAGACAGAAAAATCAGATCAGTTGTTGCTAAGGGCCGAGGGGCGTGGGAATGGGATGGATTGCAAAGGGCACTGGGGAACTTTTCTATCTTTATGGAGGTGGTGGTCAGATGACTGCATTCATTTGTCAGAACTCATCAAACTGTACACTTAAAAAACAGGTCAATTTTACTACCGGCAGATTACACCCTAATTTTTTCCAAAAAAAGGTAGAGGGAGACCAATGGCTAAGGGTCTGTCTAGCAAAGCACAGTGATTAGACACACAGTTTCTTAGCACACATCTGCCCTGGGTGAGTCTCAGGAAGCCAGCCTACCCAGGAAGAGCCCCAGGCGTACGGCCCAAACTCAGGCCACTGTCACTCAAGTTCGTCTCCAGCAGTGCAGTGGGCTTACCTTGAGGGCCCTGGCTACCCCCTGGTAACCCAGAAGGAGGGCTTACAGCCGTTAGTACGGACGTGAGCAGGAATTAAAACGTGAATTAAGAGGTGAACAATCTGAAAAAGTTGAATGCTTTGCACAAAGGAGGCGAGCAAGACATGATTACAACGAATGAATAACCAACAATCAAATACAACTGATTCTCTCTGAGTCTCGGTTTCCTTCAATTCAGCTAATATTTCAGAAAATGTTTCAGAAGCCCTTCCTGTGGAACTCTTTATAACATTCTCTCTCACCCTCACTACAATCACTGAAGGTGACCTCCTTCCTGAGGCTGAAACCAAGAGGGGAGGCAGCCAGTGCCTCGGGAAGCGCTGGGGTTCTAGAGTCACAGGACTGGGGTGTATATCTCAGTTCTGCCACTTACTGGTCGGTGACTTGGAACAATCACTGAATCCCTTTGACACCCCCAGCTCCAGTAATATTGATAACTGAATATACTCCCTACCTTCCTCTCTTGGTAAAGTGCTATACTTTAAGAGTGTTCCTTGAGTGCTCTGCTTTTAAACAAGAGTAACTCAGTAACCAACAAAGATTGGTTTTCAAATCTAAGGGTCAGTCAGACAGTCTTGTTTTCCCTCTTCACTGTGACAAAAAGGAAAGGAGCATCATCTCTTCCAGTCCTGAAACCAATTCCCCCACTTCAAGAAAGTTAAGTGTTACCTCTCATATCAGTCAGTGCTCTTCGGAGAAACAGAACCAGTAAGATGGAGCCATCCATCCATCCATCCATCCATCCATCCATCCATCCATCCATCCGTCTATAAATACATACAACATAAAGAGAGACAAAGAAACAGAGAGAGACAGAGAGGGGTTTCACGGAATTGGCTTATGTGATTGTGGAGGCTGGCGAGTTCAAAATTCATAGGGCAGGCTGACAGGCTGGAAAGCCTGGGGCAGGAGCTGATGCTGTAGTCTCGAGGCAGAATTTCTTCTTCCTCAGGGAAACCTGTTTTGCCCTTAAGGCCCTTCAATTCACTGGATGATGCCCACCCACATTTTGAGGCAACTGATTGCAGACTTGCACCACATCTACAAAATACCTTCCCGGCAACACTGAGGTTAGTATTTGATTGAATACTAGGTTAGTCAATACTGTTGCCTAGCCACGTTGACACATAAAACCAACCACCACATGGGGTCATGTGATATGCACAGAGAGAGTTGAGAATCCCCACTCAAGTTTTCAAGAGAAGCAGGAGAGACAGGAAGGGCAAGACTGTCTAACAGAAAAATCACTACCTGGCCCCTTTCTCGGGAACTCTCAATTCCATAGATGGTTCTATGTTCATACTACTCCCCATAAACTAGGAACATTTTGAATCTAAGAGCAAGAAAATGGATCTGAGTGATGTTAAAAAAAAAAAAAAAAGTGAAAACAAAGACACAGACCACAACCTTCAAAAATAAAAAATAAAATTCATTTATTGAAAAGGAAAAGTTTAACACATGATCTGTGTGCAGAACCCAAAAAAAGATGTTCTGTGAGCTCCGGCGTGACCCGTGTCTCTACACATGCCATGTGGGAATATACATTCATACAGGCACACACATACACAGTGCTGTCTGGGTATCAAGACCTGCGGGATGGTAGTTTTTCATATTCCTCTTATTCACACATCCGCTGACACATTTTACAAGAGAGTCACACAATTTTATCCTTCACTACAACACAATAGCTTCCCCAGCACCACCTGGATTTAAACAAAAGAACGCGGCTTATGAAAGGCACCCGCCCCCTCATTTCCCACTCCCCTCCCCACTCTGGTAACATGTTATCAGCACCGTGTATGTCCCCTGGCCAGAGAATGACCCAGTGACACAAAGGACAGAGAAGAAACACAACAGGCTGATGCTGCCAGAGCAAACAGCCTTGCAACCAGCAGGACTAACTGCCTAAAAGTCTCAACCATGATTTCAAAGACAAACCACACCGTCTCCTTTCCCCCTAATGGTCTTGGAGATGTGCAACGTACTTTGGAAAATTGAATTCTAAGGCAGACTTGGAGCCGACTCCCTAATCACTAAGTTGTGGCACATGTCCTGTGTGTCTCCCCTGGGAGAAGCAGCTCCCACCGTAACCCCTGCTCAGCGATGATACAGACCGCTGCATTGATGCAGACCCCCTTGCTGTGAGGCGTGAATAGAGAAAGCTGTAAACAGACATAAACTGAGATTTTTTTCACTTCCAAAACACATGAGGCAAACATGTAGTGTTAAACAGAGATGATATTCTACAACCTTCGAGGGGAGAAACTGGAGGAAAGAAAAGTAACAGGAGAACAGGGAGGTGGGGAAGATTTTTCTAACACACATTTGGGACCATCACTTTAAGACAACTGCTGAAATGGCAAATTGTACCTTTCCTGAGGGTAGAGAGTGAGTAGGGAGCAGCAGTCAATGAATCCAGCTGGGGAGGTGAGTGACAGAGAGGGAGGGCACAAGCTGCAGGTTCTAAGCTAAGACCTGCCCCACAGTCACATGTGCGGGCCGGGGTTTGTGCAGATGAAGGGCTCCTAGCAGCTGGACAGCAGCACAATATAAATAATACCACTTGTGAATGGTGACAACTTCTAGGCAAACTGAATAGAAGATGCCAGGTAATGCTCTTCCAGGGAGGCACCTGCATTTAAGGGGAGGTACACTGCCGACGGAGTTGGAAACCTGCTCCCAAAAGCAGCGTTTGCAAGAGACAACAAGGGGCTCTGAGCAGCTACTTCGGAGCTAATGGAAATCCGCGGCTGCATTGGGGGGCCTGGAGGAGGGACACAGAGCCTAACAGTCCTGGGCCAGAAAACCCATGGTTTGCCTGTGCTTTGGCAGATGCAGCCTCACATTCCAGAAAGCCTTTGCTCCTGATCACACTCCTACTTACGCTGCAGCTTTTTCACCAGGGACCGGAGCGTGCACACGGAGAGGCGGGGCAGCCAGCTCCTGACGAGTGATGGGGAGAAACCAGGGAGGGTTCCCTGACTGCAGGGCAGCAGGAGAGGAGGCTTCCCTGAGCTGGCCCAGAGGGCTGCTTCTGGAAGAGAAGGCAGGGCTTCCTCCCTCTCCCTGCCTCTGGCTAACCCTTCATTCTACACCTAATTGCAGTGAAACTGCACAACCAGGAAGGTCCACTGCCTGGGTCTGCCTGGCCTGGGTCTCCTGAAGCAGCCATGCGATCAGCCTATCAAAGTGCGGGCACAGAGGAACGAGATCAAACAGGCTGAAGGTCATGTCAAATTAGCTGCCACAAGCCCCAGAGCCAGAGCCGTCTCTCCTGTACACCCCATTCTCTGGACCAGGGACCCCGAAGCAATAGCCTATATTTTGCTAAGACCTGGGGCCAGAGGACCTCAGCATTGCACTGTCCCGGCATCACAGCCCCCGTGTCACCGCCCACCAGACAGTACTGCCTCTAGCAGCTCCCTGCGTGCGCAGAAGCCTCCACCACAGAAGCTGCAGGCAGGACACGTCTGACCCCTTCCTACTGGCATGCGCCTTCTCACTGCACATAACTCTCAGGACCGCTGTGCAAAGGCTGCCGGAGCCCAGGCTTGCAAACAAGAGATGACAGTTCCTCAACCCACTTTGGTAACTTCTAAGCCTGAGGCTTCAGAGGGCAGGGCCGATGCCACCTCCAGCTAGAATCTTGGTCATATAAACACCTCTCAGTGACCACCAAAGAGCAAAAAGCATGTCATTCTCCTAAGGGAGACCGAGTCACCACTGATGACTCTTCCTAAGTTAATCAATGGTTGGGTAGCTTAGGAGTCCCTGCAGCGAGTTTGGCTTTGGAACAGAAAACGAAGACAGAGCTGGGGCTGCGGAGGTGGGTCACAGCCCTTATGAGCTTTGGAGACACAAAAGCAAAACCCCTGATAAAACTGTGCTGCTCTCCCAACTTGTGGGGTGAACCTGAGCTCCAGGTAAGCAAGAGCCGAGTGAAGGAGTGGGGGACAGCAGGACCCTACCACATACGTATGAACACACACACACAGAGCTCAAGAGATGGAGAGTTACTGAATGCCGGCCCGAAATACTCCTCACACCGAGAGGGCAGAAGGGGAAGCCAAAAGCAAGGCGATGTACCTTCCTCCGCCTTCTCTGCAGTTTGTTCCCAAATCTGAAGGCTGACCATGAGGTGAGCCGACCCTGAAGCTATTTCTGACACTCAGGGAGACATGGGGGTGGGGTGGGGGTAGGGGTCACGATTAGTGTTTAAAACACAAGGGACCAAAATCCCAACCAAGTGGTTCCTTTAGAGTCCTGGAGGTCGTGGAGGAGCGGGGACAGGGCCCTGTTTCTGCCCCACCCCCCGTTGATTGTAAACAGCGAAGCACCATACTTAGTGTCAGACCAGCTGCTACAAATTCTCTTCATTTCGCACTTGTGCACACTGACCTCATTGTCGCAGCCCTGGCAACAGTGTGGGTGTCTTCCTGGCATGACGGCAACTAAACGCTGCCATGCTGTTTGCAGGTCAGGGGCTGAGGCTGGCACGCAGGCCTGAATGCACACAGCAACCATCTGATAAGCCTCCCGTGGGCAGAAACACACCCCACTCGGCCATCCTTTCCCTCAACCTAGTGCACTGACAAAGCCTTCCTGAGTCCTTCATATCTTCTCAATATGAAATCAGGCTGGTCAACGGGAGGCAAAGTCCATGCCTCCCCACAGAGCGACACACTTACATGACCCTGATTAAAACCTTTGGCGTACTCAGCCCGGAGAGCTGAGGACCTAAGCAGACATTTTCTGGAGCAAGTTTCTTTTCAGCAGGAGAAGCAAAATACAAGTTTACTAAGGAAGGAACAATTCACAAGAACCCCAGATCTAGAGACAAGTCTAAAAACAAAAGCTAATTTTAAATTAAATATAAATATTTTCAATTGAGGCAACACTTGATATCTTTCAGGAGCTAAAGCAACTAAGAATACAGTATTGTGACCCACACGAGGAATTCGGAAAGGAGAAGGTATTGCCGAGGGTCACAGCAAGCCAGAGAGAGTCAAGATTAAAAACTCCAGTTTTGGGGACTGGTTTTAAACTACTAGGTAGATCCAGACACCTGCTGGAGACTTAAATAGGTAGGAGAATATTGAGGTAAAATATTTGGGAGCGATATGAGAAAGAGATAGGTCTGGCTTTATAAAGAGGGAGATTTCCCACTTATTTAATCTAGTCCTGGACCAGGAAAGGAGAAAACATGATGTGGGAGATGCTAAAATTTTTAAATAAAGTGAGCTGTGCAACAGGAATAATTTGGGGGAGGTGGGTCAGAAGTAAGAAGGCAGATGATAAAAGAGGCATGATGAGGGAAAAGAGTTAAAAAGTTCTGGGTTAAAATAAGTACAAATGAACAATGACAGTACTGCCACTAAAAGTACCTCCTGCGTATCTGCACCCACTGTCCCCACTGCCCTCAGTCCTACCTGGCGCAGGGTACCTAGGTGCCAGGTAGAGGGGTTCCCAGATGGCAACCTTGCTTTCCCCCAGAGCCTGACCCTTCCTGAGGCTCTGGGGCCAGGCGCTAGGGAACACGCAGAGGTGGGGTAGGTAGGTGCAGGATGGCACCCAGACGGCTATGCAAGGTCACTGGTGGAGTTGATGAAAATGGGAGCATTGCTTGGCTGGATCAGCTCGTCCAGGGCCTGATACGTCCCCACCACAAAGCCCACGAAGCCCAGGATGCTGATCAGGGCGTCCTTGGCGATGGTGAGGGGGTTCATGCCCTCCGAGTAGTAGGTGGTGATCTCCAGGAGGGGCGGGATGATGAGGGCCAGGGCACTGCTGCTCACGGAGCCCACTAGGGAGATGACCAGGTCCAGGCGGGGGATGAGGATGGCCAAGATGCCTGCGGGAGAGAGGACATGGGTGTTCAAGGCTGCCCAGGACTGGAAGGGACCTGCTCACTTCCGCAAATTTAGCAAGTGTCCCTCTCAGGGCAGGCAGAGCTCTCAGGAGACTTAGACATTATCCAGCCCAATCTTTCAGCCCACAGATGAGAAAAGCGCTGCTCAGAGAGGGAGAGGAAGCTGGGTCTCACTGCAGGTTGGGCAGAACTGGGAGTGGAACCCAGATCTCCTGGCTCCAGTCATTTTGCTTTGAGCTTTTCCTACCACAGTACGTGATGTCCACCTTCCCGAGGAAAAAGAACAAAATTCTATTCCAGGGCAACCTGGTCCCTACCAAAGGAGAGAGAGTGGAGCAGAAAAGGAGGTGGGCCGTGTTCTGAGAGACCATTCACTTTCTCACCACGGAGGCCACCTCCAACACGAACAGCTCTACTTGATTGACAAGAAATACATAGGGGAAACCAAATCCTCCTGCTTCTGGGAAGACGACGTGGTGAAGCCCATTTCACAGGGCATGTTCACACAGGGAAAGCAGAAGTAGTTCCGTGTACAGCTGACCTCAGCAGCAAGGCCCCACACAACGCCACCGCCCCTCTGCTGGGACAAGCTAGTGTGTGGCTCCAACCCCTGACCCTTAGCCACGGGTTTACATGGGGAAGGTGAAACTGACTAAGATGAATGGGGGCTGCATTAGAAAACGCCGCTGGCTTCCATACCGTACCAGTGACTGCAGCACTGCCAGCTGGTCAGCTTGTGCTGCTTAAAACCACGGGGACGAAGCCTCCCTGATGTACCGATCCAGTGCCCACTGCTCCCACTATTCCCATCCAACTCAGCTTTTTACTGGGGAAGAAGGGCAGTGCTTCACAGGTTTACAGAGATTATGGGCTCTGGAATTAGGTGCTTGGGTTTGACTCCTGGTTTTGCCCAAGTGACGAAGTTATGGCTCCTTTCTATTCCCCAGCTTTCTTGTTGGCAACATGGGGATGCTAACAGCTCCTATGTCACAGATGTCACGATGATCAAGAGGATACACGGGCACATAAGCAAAGGCCAGGTGTACAGCAGGCATGTAATACAGTGAATATTATCATCGCGCATGTATATTTTGCTGCTTATGAGAAGGGCATCATTAGCTTATTAGTAATCAAACGTATTTTGATGGATTGTCTTCCCCGCTGCCAGCCTCCGACTGGAGGTCCTCTGCACGGAGACAGCGACCCAGAGCACATCTGTTATCTCCCTGAGCTCTGTGAGGCAGTTACCTTTGCCACAGGGGGTTCAGTTCAAACTTCATAAAGCAAAACTGTAGTCAAACTGCTGTGAGGAAGGCATCACACTGGTGAGATCGCCGAAACATCTCAGTCCAATGCGGCCGATTTTATCCTTCAGATGGACTATCTGAATCGATCGATCGCTGCCTCTTTGGCTGAGCACCAGATGAAAAGACTGGGTTGCATTTAGACGCCAGGTTTTATGAGAAACACTTACTTTGAAACTGGAATACCACTCCCTGCAGTAAGGGGAGAGGCCTGTGGGAACGGAGATTTACCAGGGGAGGAACAGATAGATTCACGACTCCTATCTCACACTTACTCTGATGCGGTGCTGTCCAATACCCAGCGTCACTACCTATTTTAAATTTAAATCAGGATAAAGAAGTCGTGGTATATACACAATGGAATACTATTTGGCGGTAAGAAAAGATGATATAGGAACATTTGTGACAACATGGATGGATCTTGAGAATGTAATGCTGAGCGAAATAAGTCAGACTGAAAAAGCAGAGAACCATATGATTTCACTGATATGTGGTATATAAACCAAAAACAACAAAAGAACAAGACAAACAAATGAGAAACAGAAACTCATAGACACAGACAATAGTTTAGTGGTTATCAGAGGGTAAGGGGGCGGGTGGTGGTAGCTGAGGGTAAGGGGGATCAAATATATGGTGATGGAAAGAGAACTGACTCTGGGTAGTGAACACACAATGGGATTTATAGATGATGTAATACAGAATTGTACACCTGAAATCTATGTAACTTTACTAACAATTGTCACCCCAATAAATTTTTAAAAAAATTTAAATGCAGTCAGTTCCTCCTTCACACTGCCATGTTTCAAGGACTCAGCACCTGCTGTGCTGGAAGCACAGACCTGGGACACTTGCATCACAGCAGAAGGGCGTGTCTAGTTGACAACAACAGGGCAAAGCATCTACTCACTGAACTGAATGTGCCTCGGCTCCCGGGTATGTAACTCCGCAACACTATTCCTGTCCTTGTGGACAGAGGCCCAGAGAGGTTGCATGATAGAAAGTGACAGAGCGGGGACTAGGATCGGGGACCTCAAGCCCTTGATACAGTCACATCACTGACTAATGAGTAAGAAAATACAGACGGGGGTCTGGCTGAGCAGCAGGAAGATCCTCTCTATGAAGCACTGGGAAGTCAGCTGTCTGTCAGGTTAGCTTTCCCAGGAAGGCACCACAATGGTTTGGCAGAGAAGCCAGTCAACAGTCAGCCCTGACCTCTCTCCGCTTTGCAGAGGAAATTAGAGGAGGGTTCTGCAGCCTGATGACGAAAGGGAGTACAGGAGCACCGAGTCTCAGTACCAAGTCTCAGATTTGCCCCTACCATCGCCCCTACTGTTGTATCACAGCCCTGGGGCAATCCTGTCCTTTCCTTCCTCTAGTAATCAACACCCATTAACACTTTCAGAAAGTCTACCGAAGTGTAGGCTTCTAACTTTCTCTGGAAATTAAAAATAGCCTATTTCGGCCCTTGGCTATTTCCAAATAGAGAGTTGGTGATGTTCCTCAAGCCTTCAGGGCTGAATTAGAGCGAAGTTGGAGGTAAGGTGTTTGTAGGTTGATGAACAAATGGTTCTCATCAAGGATAACCTAATGCTCAATAAGAGTTGATCTCCTGTGTGCCCTGGAATAAGACACTTAACTCTCTCTGGGGTCTGGGTCTCCATCTGCCCAATGTCAACCCCATAGGGATGGCTTCAGAAGTTCCAATTTGGGTGAGTAGTGGCGTGGAAACAGCCATGATGCAGCAGTTAGACCTGCACCCAGGGAGAGGCTGGTCCAGGAATGTGGTTGGCAGTATAGGCTCCGGACTCAGAACCTGGGCTCCAATCCCAGGTCTACCACTAACCAGCCAGTCACTTAACCTCTTTAAGACTCATTTGCCTACTGCTAAACAGGGGTGGTCAAATGAGATCATTCATGTAAAGAACTTGGAGGACGAAGCACAGAATAAGTGCTTCATAAATATTAGCTAATATAATTCCCAGCTCCTGCTCAGTAGCAGGCTGGTGACGCAGGGAAAACCAGCTCACCATTCTGAGCCGCAGTGTGTTTACCCATGAAATAAGGTGATTGCACGAATACTGGATGAGTGCTGAAGGCTCACCTAGTTCTGAAATTTCAAGGAACTGTGCAATGCAGATTTAGCCACTTAGGAATGTGTTCTGGGATATGTCTCTCAACTCACTGTCAACTGGGAAGCATGGCGTGCTGCTCAGAAGTGACACAGCAGAGCGATGGGACTCCTCTCTTCCAATACGTGGTTTGTGCCAAAAACATAGCTGATAGTCCACCTGGTTTTGTACCTTTAAAGGGAGTGTGAGTTACTCCTCTGGTGCCAGCCCCTGGTCCCCACAGATGCTCCAGCCGGCTCAAGAGAAGGGGCCCTTATCAGAGACAAGGAGCCCCAGGAGGACGCAAGTCAGATGACCCTCCTGGCCCCTCCCAGCCCCGAGAGTCTGTCATCCCCTCTCCATCTCTCATACTAACCTGGAGGACAGATGTGCATTCATGATATGAGTTAAGTGAAGTCCGATGTGCTTCATGTACTCTGTGATAAGAATTAAGTGGAAACAGAAACAGAAGCTTGTGCAGTCAGAATCTTTTCTCAGATCAGAGAGAGATGTTCCACTTCATCATATTTTAAAAGTAATCTAAAAACTTGTTCTCAGTTTTACAACAAAGGATATAAAAGATAAGCATGCATAACAAAAATATCCTTAATAGAGATTTTTAAAGGGAACAGAACTTTTCTCTTAAAGCCAGGACCAGAGGGCTGCAAAGGAAAGACCATCTTCCTGTCCTAGAAGGACCACACACCACAACTGAACCCTAAATAAAGCCTGACATTGGAGAAAGATAATGGGGGGAGAAGGTAAGAAGAGTGAGCCTCCCACGAATATGGTGGGGGATGAGAAAGAGAAGGGGACCCAAACCAAATTAGCATGAAGAGCCCCAAGCGCTCAACATTGGGGACATCTGTTTGCCACTATGCAAAATGAGGCAAATTAGTTTTAACTAATTCCAGAGGCAGGAATAAGGTACTTAGGAAAGATAGGGGAGCAACTAAAACCTTTAAGTATCTTTACTCTATGAGTTAAAGCCCTCTAGAAAGAGAAACTCAAGAAGGTAGGGATCTCAGGACTCAGGAAACTAGGCCTATCCTCTCTGCACACTCCCCCACAAAAGAACACCCCATACAAAGAGGAAGACAGCAGACTCCCAACTGGCAGTTCCACAGCCTTCTGCAGAGGCTGAGATGTGGCATGTGTGGAAAGGTGGGACTGAGAACAACTCCACCGGACCACATGATTAGTCAAGAGGGCTCCAACGGTATTACAAACACCTTCCCTTTAGGTTAGGGGATGACAAATACCATCTTTCAACGGCTGAAGCAACATGAGGCAAACGGCCATGTTCAGAGAAGGAACTAATTGGGATTGTAGAGTCTGTGGTTTTAGACGAGCAACAGAAAGCTGACTAACGCACACACAACAGAGGAGAAAGCACTTAAGAGAACACACGCTTACAGAAATATGATCTAAAATCATACACCAACTGAACACTTACAGCTCCTGTGTCGGGAACTTCTTTCTGCTATTTTATTATGATAGATGCCGGGGAAGCCTACCCATGGTATTTTTGAATGTCTAGAAATCTAGCTTTAAAATTAATTATAGCCTTATGATATATAATTTAGTGGGGGTATAAATAAAAGAAAGTACAAAAGTAAGGGAAACAGGCTACATGTCCAACACTACAGGAGTGTTTTCCTTAATATGATCTACCTAAATAATGAAATATCATGCAGTCATGAACTTATTTATGAAGGATATGTATATTCATGATATAATATTAAAGTACAAAAGACAAAGTTATGTGTATATTACGATTGCAACTATTTCTTACATGCACCCATGAGGATTAACACAGAAGATAAAATGCAAAAGAAATTATTTTGTTAAGTCAGTGGGATATTGGGAATTTCATCTTCAATCACCCCAGATCCAGACATTCTTCAAATGTGTTTACGTTAACTTTCTTTTTCCGAGCAATAATTTATTCGAAATTTAAAATTAGGCTCAAAGCACTTGTACAGAATCACAGAATTTTATACTTGAGAGAAACCTTAGCGATCAGATACCCTTCATATCTTACAGTTGAGGAAACTGAGGCCTCGTGATGATTCGAGGTGGGGGTGAGGGCGGGGCACTGGCGCAGCTAATTTATGCTGCTGCCCTTCTTCTTTGTATCCGCAAGACCACGAAGTATGAAAGACCACAGGTGCTGAGAAGCCACTGTGTTTGCACCTGGAAGCTGCAGGCTCTAAAGGGTCTGGCTGCTGGGAATGATTGACAGCTATGCACTCCAGTCTAAACGGGTCTTAGTTGATGTGCTTCTATATTACATGTTCAACAATAGGTTTCTGAAATTCTCATACCTAATTGAAGCGAAAGGTTTCACGTGGTAAATGCCATAGAGAATTAGTACCAACCACCTAAGGACAGGTTAGTGCCTCATGAAATCCAAAGGAACTATTCTTTCTGCACCTCTAGACTCCCCAGGTAGAGCCAGCCTCTCCTTCTACACAAGCTCTGGGCATAAGGCGATCAGCGTTTATAAGCCTCTGGGCTGGAAGTAAATACTGTCCTGTATGAAATCGTAACAAAATGAGCACCACTGTCTGACATGCGTGTTTTCCCTGCCACTCCTCCTCAGCAGTCTGAAATTAAGCATCAAAGAGCAGATACAGCAAATCACTGGGGGATAGGGAAAAGTGATGAGAACGTTGAATTCCAAGTGGAAAAAAAAAAAATGAGGCTGGATGAAACTGCCTTGCTCCCCTTGGGGATGGAGGGTGAGGAAGAGGAGAAAAGTTGGGAAAAAGACAAGAAAACACCATCAGTAGCAATAAAACAAGCTGCCATTAAAATTTATAGGTATAACTGAAAACAATCAGTTATACCAAAGCTCTAAAATCATGTACCAATTAACCTCGGGCAAAAAGCTGGGCAAGTACAAAGAAAGAAAAACAAAATGAACTCACAGAAATACATTTAAGGTGGTGTTACAGTGAAATGCCTCTCCTGAATCCCACAATTACGTCAAAGTCTCCAGGGAACGTTAGAGAAGCCAGAGTGCTCAGAAACGAAGGGGGCCGCATCTTTTAATAGGATGGCAGTGCAAGGCTAAGCCACAAGAGAGCACAGGAAAAGGGAAAAACAATTGAATGCACTTGAAGTTCAAAAGCAGCTCGAATCCTCTGAGCATCATGCTGTAGAAGGGAGCCAGAAAAAAGGGAGCAGACAGAGCCAGGAAAAGTGAAGCAAAAACCAAGAGGCATCTAAGGACAACATGAGGTCTGTGAATCAGGGACTGGTGGCTCCTGCAGGGTGCAGCGGAAAGAAACCTGGCAGGAAGCAAGACATATGCTCCTAGAGGCTAAAACCGGACTTGACAAGGAAATGGGGCGGTGAGAGGAAGCAGGCCCAGCATCACTGCCCCAGCTCTTCAGGCAGGGAGAAGCTGCATCTAGACAGTGACAAAACATTTCACCTGGACGGACCTAGTTTTTCCAGAGGAACCACTTTGAAACAAAGCCAATTATGAGAACTATCCCCATCATTTCTCCCAATGCCCTCTGGATCCAAGAATTGGGGCCCTGAGAGTTCACATTATAAATAAACACCTACACATGGAATCCGTCTCCACAGAAGAAACATACATGTCTGAATCGAAGCATCAAGAGGGGCTGGCAGAAGACAGGAGTAAAATTAGAGTCCAAGCATCTTATCTGCACACATTAAGGCAATTTGCTGGAAAAGTAAGATATAACCTTCCTTCCCTTGCAGTATTTCTGGGGCAGGAGTGGACCATACACCATCCCGGCCACCAGATTACCTGCTGAGTGGCTGTTTCTACAGGCTGGACTAGGAGAGGACTGAAGGTCTGCCAAATAAAGGCTACAAGGAGAAGCCAGATTCTTGGTTGCCATCAGCTCTCTGGGGCTGGAAAAATCAAGTGTCTACCTGCCCAACAACTACTTAGAACCACCGGCCATAAATCTTCAGAAGGAGTACCACCCAAGATTAAATCAGAAAGTCACGGAAAGGATTTTAATTCCAGAGCTCCAGCGCATTTCTTCTACACAGATATCTAGGATGCTAAGCTTCCACCCACTATCCTTGAAGTAACAAAGAACTGCAGGTGGCTTGAGAAGGTCCAGTCTGGGAGAAGCACTAATCTGTTCCCTTGAGAAGGTCTATTCTGGGATAGGTTCTAGTCTTTCCCTATATTTTGCTTGGGTGGCTGAAAAGGATGGATAGTAACTTGCCTGCCCTTCTCTTGCTAACAGTCAATCGATAAAATCATTTCTGATTTCTCATACTATGAATGCAAACCAGATAACATTCACATATTTCATCCCTAAATACTTAATTCTGGTTCAATTAAAAAATCATAGAGACCTACATTTATTCCAAAGATAGAATGACTAATAAGAAAATATCTGGGACAGCCTCAATATAAAAAGCAAGACGTCTTGTTCCAAAAGAATAAATGTTTTAAAAATAAAATAAAAAGCCAAATATAGCAAAAAGAAAAGTATATGATTCAAGCATTTCAATTTAGAAAGCAATTACAAATCTCATAGTAACTTAAATTAGATAGTATAGATCAATCTTTGGGGGTCTCTATTGTATCAACTCACATCATCTGAGAAAAACAGGAATTAATTTTTATGTTTTAAATTTATACCAGTTTCAACGAACAGCAAATAGGGTGATATCTTGTCTCTTAATTTATATCCCTGGGTGTGCGGTCCGGGGAAGAGGAATAGAACACAAAGTGATAAATCAAACACCTAGTTAACCAATAGAAAAACTTCTCAGAAACATATTTATGTAGACCAACATCCAAAGTGTCTAGAAGAGTATCATGCAGTCTCAAAATGAAATCTAAGGAAGAGACTGTCACACTACAAAAATGACTATTTGAAAAAAACCAATAAACATGCACCCGCTATGAAAGTAACCTATATTCATTACAGATATGGGTAAATGGCTCTCTTTTAGGCTGTTATCATATTTTATATGGAATAACAATTATACGTCTTTTCCATGACTTTCAACCAC
Organism: Rhinolophus sinicus; assembly: GCF_057876585.1. Lineage (NCBI taxonomy): Eukaryota > Metazoa > Chordata > Mammalia > Chiroptera > Rhinolophidae > Rhinolophus > Rhinolophus sinicus. The sequence continues at coordinate 90,587,241 of NC_142505.1, read as the reverse complement.
CTCTGGTACATTCACACCATACTGGTACATAAATGACGGTCCCCATTGCCATGTCCTTTCGAGTACGTATGTCATTGATTCACCTCACCCTCTGGACATGCCTCAACTCTGGAACAGACAGCGTGCCAAGCTTCCTGTTCACCCAGCACTGGCAACTTCACTGCAATGCAAGCTCTCCCTCAACCCTAGGGGCTGGGTGCCCTGTGGGAGAAAACAAACAAGGCAATTCTTTTGTGCTCTACTCACACGTCAGGCAGACCAGCATAGTCCGCACGAACAGGTCGACCACCAGCCCCCAATGCTCAGGCACGCGGGCCACGAAGAAGGGAATAATGATCTCGGCCGGGACGTAGAACTGGAGGGCGTAGGTGAAGAAGATGCCGATGGAGTAGAGCAGCTTCACTGACTGGTACAGCCTGCAGAGAGAGCCCAGATATGTTCAAGCGCCCGTTCTGCACGCTCAGACACTAGCAGGGAGAGTGCAAAATGGTCCCCTTGCAATTTGGCCACATCTATCCAAGTTACAAATGCATGTGTCCTTTGGATCCAGCAATTTCATATGTAGCGATTTATCTTGCAGATATATTTGCACACGTGCACAAAAACATTCAAAATATGCCATTGCAGCATTATTTAAGTACAAAGGCTGAAAAGAGTTTAAGTGTTAATCAGTAAGGAACTGGTTATATAAATCATGGTGTCCCCATACAGCAATTAAAAAGAATGAGGCAGAACTCTTAAGTGCTGACACGGAACTAGCTTTAGGATGTATTATCAATTGAAAAAAGCATGGAGCAGTACGTTTTCTATAGAGTGCTACAATTTGTTGAAAACAGAAAAAAAAAGGGAAAAAGTATTCCCCCTCACCCATACTTCATATGTGACATTCTTACATATACTAAACATCTCCAGAAGGAAACACGAGAAACTGGTTAACATGGTTGCCTCTGAAATGGAAAACTGTAGAACTGGGGACGAGGAGAGGTGAGCGGAAACGTAATGTTTTCAGTATCCCCTTTGAACATTGGGGATCTTTACCGGGGCATATATCCTTTCAAAAATAAAACCAATGAAATTTATAATTAAAATGTATCAAGCTTATTCCCATCCTTCCCATCACAGTTCAGAGCTCCCTGGGATCAGCGGGTAACCATGCAGGACGAGAGGCAGGAGCAGAGCCCACCCGTCCACTCCACTACAGCTGTCTTCCCACGCCTGCTCCCCTCTTCTCAGGGAGACCGTTCACTCACCATGGGGCATCTCTCTCTTCACCCACGCCTAGGACTGTGCTGAGCAGGAAACAAGTCTTACAAGTATGCATGGCTCTGACACGATCACTAAAGGAAAGCCACCCTGCCCCTAAGCAAAGCTCCACATCGAAAGAGACCCTCATGTGTTAAGCAGTGAGGAACGCTGGCCACCCTCCCTTGTTGGAAATGTATTTAAAAGTGGTGGTTGTATCGTGTATAGGTGCATTGAATTTCTCTGTGGTGGAACTTAATCCCTAGATGTTCTGATGCTATAAGCAGAACACCTTGGGAGAGACTGAGTTTGACAAAAGGTCATACTTGCTCCAAGAATAGATAATAAAAACTCTGGAAAAATCAGCTGGTGGCTCTATAATTAAACTCGGTGCAGCACCAAAGCTTTCTGGAATGCTGGGAAGTCCGAAATCAGGAGAGTCACCTACAGAGTTGGCCAAATGACTCGCACCCAGATGGAGACAGAAAGGTAGGAGTAGCTGGGCTTGCAATATCAGAGGGAAGAAGACAGACGCTTATCTGCGGCTTCAGATTAAGTGGCTGCTTCTGCTGCTCCTGACCCATTGATCTTGTTCTGCTGAGCTTCCACCCGATGGGGCGGGAACATTGGGAAATCTCAAAGCAGGTATCAGAGGGAGAGAGAAACAAAGACTTTCTGAAAACAACAGTCCATTTCAGGACTACCACTTGGCTGGCCACACAGCAGACTCAGAACTCTCCTGAGTAGGGGGGGTCCTGTGCTAAACACTGATGACACCACAGAATAAACATTTTTCTCAATTTGTCCCTGCACAATGCCTCACCGATTAGAGCTCTAAAAACCACAAACAGGCAGATCAACCAGGCCCGCCTGAAAGGTTATTCTGATCCCCAGGGCACTCAACAAGCGTCTCAGTGTCTACATACTCACAGCTGTTCTCCACAATGAAATTTTAATCTTCAGAATAGAATGATTGTTGCTTAGAACACACCCTGTGACGTCTATCTTTTTAGGAAGCATTTCAATATATTTCAGTGTTTCCCTACAATACAGCAACTGAGAGTAAGGGAAGTGAGACACTGAAAAGCTCCTAACTGTGGTCCAAGGTGGGAGGCCCCACCTGCACAGCAAGTCGTAACTGCACGGGCGAGACACGCAGAGGGTGGGCACCAAGCATATGTGCCCCGCTCCCTCCCCATCTACTTAGAATGTAGATACTTGACCGTTCTGGATACTTGACCGTTCTGGGCTCAGATTTCCAGGGAGAAATGGTGGATTAGTTGGCTGATCAACCAATCCATTCAGCATGAGCCTCCATAGGAATTACTCATGCAAACAAAGAACAAAGCCCATGGCAGCAGCCTACTTCTCAGTCGCACCAGCATACTATCGCAAAGCGCTTTCTCCTGCACGTCATCTGTTCTTTATGACACTCCTGGCAGGAAGAAATGACTATTCCTGGTTCCCAGAAGAGGGAACTGAGGCAGTGAGAAGCTGTGATTTGTCCGAGGCCACAGAGCTAGGATGTGGCAGCTCACCTCTGACCTCCATGCCCAGGTCGCTTTCTGATAACATTTCTTCATTTAGAAAACGCTTCCGTCTCAGGGCTTATTCCCCACTTTTGTGCAAAAACCATTCATTCACTGGGTGATGATCACGCCCCAGGTACCGGGATAAAAGGGAAGAACAGAGAGTTGCTGTCCTCACAGAGCTTATAGCATGGGGAGGTCGCAGCACACATACACGGACAATTCCAACACAATGGAGTAAGAATTAGGATAGGACGCTAATGGGATCCTGAGGGAGCAGAGAGAAGGGGCATCAGACTTAGACTTGAAGTTGCGGTCGGTGAGTCAGCAGAGAACGTTCCTCCCAAAGAGCAACCCCAGACCAAGTCCTCCTGACGGAGGGGGAATCAGGTGGGGGATGGGGCTGGAGCCTGAAGGGCCGGAGGGCACACGCAGGAGAGCAAGAGGAAGCCTTTGAGGAGTTCTCTCAGCAGCGGGGTGCAGGAGTGTTAGGTGGCTCACACGGGTAACCACGGGGAGCACAGAGCGGAGGGAAGAATAAGACGCAGGCAGGGAGACGGGTTGAAAGGCTTGGTGAGCAGCCAAGGAGGGATGGTGCTGGCTTGGGCAGGATGGGGGGACAGCAGTGGGCTAACGTGAAGCGGGCTGACCTCAGGGATAGGCAGGAGGAAGAACCCACGTTGTGGCCCATGAGTTTAAAAAAACACCCCGTGCTCCCGGGTTCCCACCCTCCTTCACGTACCAGCAGTTGGGCAGGTTGAGGGTTATGCTGCCTTGGATATCAGCGCCAAATTGCAGGTACCCCAGACACCCCAGGCTGATGTAGAGGGCTGTGATGATGGCCATTCCCACATACAGGATGACTGGAAATTTCCGAGGATCCTTCATTTTGTTCTCAAGAGGCAGAACCTATGAGAGTAGTGACAGAGAAAAGAAAGCATAGAAAAAAGCCACATGAATAGCCAAGAAAAAATGAAATATTCTCAAAAAAAAAAAAAAGTTAACTTCTTTAGCCCCAGGATTCCCCCAAAACACATCCGTCCTCTATTAGACAAACAAATAAATGCCAGTTGTTTGCTCAGAAGTTCCGCTGGCAGAGCGTCAGGAGACCTAGCGTCTGCTGTGTAAGCTGGGTAGTCCTGAATGGGCAGGGCGGACAGCGCCGGAAGCCGAAACTCCTGGTCGGGCCAGTGCTCTGCCTCCTGCTCTAAGACCCCTGAGGGTGGGCGTGCTCTTTGACCCCACATTCAGCCACCTGCAACCAGCAGATCCTTCCGCATCATGCCCACCTGGAAGGGATGCTGGTGGTGGCACAGAGCAGCTGTACCTCACCTGAGATCACAGCTCCGCTAACCTGTCCAAAGAACACAAAACACAGGTCAGGGAAAAGTGCCGCTCGAGTCCCCAGAACCTGTCACCTTACCTCAAAAAGAGGCAGGCACCAGCAGTGACAAGCTAAACCTCCAAGTTAGAAAAACTGAGGTGCTGGGGTGGCATGACTTAATAGTGGGTTTTGGAGATTCTGGATCACGAAGGTGTATAACAAAACCCAGTTTTCAGGCTCCCGTTTCAAACCATTGACCCTTGCCACCTCCTCCCTAACAGCGGAGGACATTCTTTAACTTCAGCTAAAGCAAAGGAAAGACTAGGAAGACAGGAATGGGGAAAACAGCAGGTGTGACTGTGACAATCTTAGCAATCTGCCATCAACTGCACCTGACATGCTGACAAGGAAAAGCAACACAGCAGTAACTACAAACCAACTCGAACGTTGTCTTTCCACTCATTCTCCTCACAGGCCTGCAGCCATGAGGCAGAGCAGGTCTGTGCCAGACACACCCCGCAGACACCACGAGCCAAAGTCTGGTGCTCTGAGGGCACCTGAGGGCATTTCTCGCTGGCCTGCAGCAGCACCCTCCCCACCAGCTCAAGGGTCCCAAGCTACAGTGATCCACATCCGATAAGGATCACTTTCTAAACTTTCCTTCCATTTCCTCCTCTGGAGAGGGCAGGGAGCCCACGTCCTCCATGTCTGTCCTCCAGGCCTCGGCCAGCGGCACAAAAAGAGAGAGCCCCGTGAGCAAACCGTGAGCAGTGCCACTTTCCCTGGACACACTTGACAGCCCCCAGATCCAAACTAAGAGTCAAAACAGATTTCTTTCTATTGTAAAAACGGAAAACACAGAGAAATCTTGCAGTAACAGGTAACGATGATTACAGAATGACTCCACACCCAGCCTCAGCTAATGAAATGAAGCAGGAACAACTTCTGCTCTGTGCTCTTAGGGAAAATTGATCAACATAGTACAATGCTCCTTGGGAACCAGGGTCTCCGGCATCCATCCACACTTACTCAACCTCTTCTTTCAGGTCCTGAGTACTCGGGACCTTTCTCACTGCTGCAGTGTGGGCCCATTCAGGCCTCTGCCCCAGCAGCCCAGAAATCATTGGCATTTGTGAACCCAGGTGACACATTCTTCTTGGTCCATGAGAAGCCCCAAGAAAGAGCATAGGGAAATGTTTATAACCTCAGGACAACAACCTACACATGATCGATCACTCAGAAAGCCACCCTTGTGATGTTAGAGCCTTAACACATTCCATCAACACGACTGGGGCAATTCCTCAGTATTTTGACCAAAAAATCTGTTGTGCTGCCAGATTTTCTCAAAAGTATATAAGGTGACAGTGAAATCAAATGGGGACAAAAAGATATTCCATGAAAGGAGAAGTGTCTTCCCATTTCCTAAGCCGTTGGCCAGCAGAGGTAATAATTTTCTTCAGAGAAGAATTCTGGACCTTTATTATGAAAAATACAAATAAAAATCAATTTAGGTACAACTGAGAGGCAGATTTGGTGAAATCACCAGTGATGGGGGGAAGCTGAGTTAGGAGTGAAGGCTACTCATTTACACCAAGAAAATACTGCACACCAACGATCGAGGGCAGAGAAATTATTCGTATGTTTATGGATTTAATAATAAAATCAACAGTATTATTAATGCAAATAAAAATTATTTAAGGCTCACCATATGTCAGGGACTGTGCAAAGCACTTCACACATATTTCATTTAATCCTGAAACTACTAATCATTAAGCTCACTTTCCGGATGCAAACAACAAAGGCCCAGAGAGGTTAAGTCCTTGCACAAGGTCACACAGCTACTCTTTGGCAGGAGGACTTACACCCAAGTCAGGCTGAATCTAGATCCTCCATTCCTAATGGCCATGTACTATTAATTACTGCACACACAGGAGATGAGTATGCAAAAGACGTCATTTACATTGGAGAATGTAAACATTCTGCAATTACATACAATTTATTTTCAAATGTTGGAGCTGGGGAACTTCAGTAGAATCCCTGAAACACTATTCACAGACTGGCTCGTAAGTCTCAGAAGATCATTTCTAATAGCATTTCCTCAGCATTCCTTAAAGCAGACCTCTAGGACACCAAGGGTACCAGAGAATCACAGTGCAAGTCTTACCATCCCGATGCCTTCGAATGCAAAAATGGCCGTGCCAAAGAACAGAGGGTAGGTCTTCCAGGATGCCACCAAGGGGAGGCGGCTGGGGTTTGGAATCCTCTGAAAGACAGAAAATAAAACAAAGGCTACACAGAGGTTCAAGATTTTAACCCCAATATCAGACAGGTCATACCTTTTCCTAAATCCAAGATTCTCAGAAGGGAGAAAGTGTGACATTTGACACTTGATTTGGGGATATTTAGTCTTTGTATTTTTTTCCCTTCAGGCTGAGAAAACCCTACTTGCTTTGGGGAAGGACTAGCCCAATGTACCATAAAAAACTCAAATGCTGGAGCTTGCATACAAATAGTCACCTTCTTTCCCTAGGTAACCCCATCTCCAGAAATTTAATTGAGTTGAATAAATAATCAAAGTACGAAAGAAGTTGAGCAAAGCTATTTATTAGTAACTAAAAACAACCTAAATGTTCCCAAACAAGTGAACATTCAGTTTACTGCACAACTATACCACAGACTATCATGCACTATTTAAAAAGTAAAAATTGAGATAACTAAGTAGCACATGAAAAACTGCTTATGAAATAATAGTAAAAAAATTTCTAAATTTACATATTCACTATAATACAACTATAAATACAAATATAAACACTCCACACAGATAAAGCTGGAAGGGAAGGTGGTAAATTTTTAGACAAGCTCTTTTTCTTTTTTTTCTCTAATTTTCCTTCTTTCTTTTCTATTTTTCTTTCTTTTTTAATTCTTGTGAATGACTTGAGTACTTGTAAAATATTATTGATGGGTACATGACAGGACTATTAGAACATATGGGTAAAATGAGCAAAAAGAGCATTTAAAAAACAGGCAAATAAACAAGTCAAGGCAATTGTCAACTGCAGGTACAATGTAAGGCTGTACAATCAAGGAGGTGCAGACATAGAATCCTGTCTGGCTCACCATGGACAGGAGTCCCCAGCGTTGAAGGAACAGGACGTGGAGTGGGGCAGAAGCTGCCGTCCTTTTAGAATTTGGCTTTTTAAACCATGTGCATACATTGCTTAAGTCAAAATAAAAATTGACTTTTCAACTGCCTTTTACCATGTTTCAAAACTGATTGCACTAGAAAGGTATTTAGATAATATGGACATGTTCTAACAGTGACAGAATAGGATCAGTGAACAAAGGAAGATCTAGTATTAATCTCTGTAATAGGCTTCTCTTTGAAAGGTTTCAAAGTAATTATATGTGGTCTCCCTAAAATACAAAGAATTTAAAAATACTTTTTTTCTGAGCCTCTGCTAAGAAATCAGTTAGATCTCTTTACAAGAAGCATTTCAGTACCTGGGATGAAGACAGACTAATAAATATTTTTTCTCTACGATGAGACGATGAGACGAGAGGGAGAGTGCTCTGTAATTATTTCTGAGTCACAGTGTAACGTAAGTTCCTGGAAACAGGAGCGATCTGTTGGTTAGTGGATGACTACTGCCCAAATTCATACATCGGATCAGGCTAAGGTAGCAGAGACGGAATTTCAGAATACATGTCTGGGGATACTAGAGTGAATGAGACCAGCGGAAGGAATTCATTGTCATTTCTCCAGTGCAGCTGTCCATACTTTTTTATGACCCAATGTTTTCCTAGAAACCACATCAGAGGGTAACTGGGTTCCTGCTAAGCAGACTGTGTGAAAATGAGGTAATGTTCACCTCTCAGACTGACCAAAATTAAAAAGACTGATATAGCCAGTGTTGACTAGGGTGGGAAACTTATGTACTGTGGAAGGGAGTCTATATGAAATCAGTAGATTTGTTTTGGAAAAAACAACCTGACAATATAAAAAACTCAAAAGTACATACTCTTCAGCAATTGCATCTCTAGATAAATATCTTGGAGAAATATTCATGACATCATAAAGGAAGGCATAAAGAAATTCACTCTCATAATACTGAAATAATACTAAAAATTACGAATGACCCGCTAGTCCACTGATTGGGGACTAATTAAATAAACTAAGGTACATCTATTCTGAGAGACTATGTAGCAATTGAAAAGAATGAGGCAAAATCAGGGGCAAAATCAGGAAAAAAAAAACATGGAAAGCTCTCTGAGGCATCGTCAAGGGAAAAAAAGCAAGGTAAACAAAAACTACATATAATAATTTTTTAAATTATGTTTTAAAAAAACAAAACGTATTTTTGTTTTATACATTTCTGTGCATACTAATATGGTGTGTAATGCACTCATAGGACCTAAAAGGAGACAGACCAATCACACCCAGTGGATCCCTGAGAGGAGGAAACTCAGGGTGGTGAGTGATGTCGGGTTCAACAGGTACTTGTGTTGTCTGCATTTTAATTAGTATGTATTGATGAGTTATTTGGGGAGTTAAATTTAAATGCATTTTTTAAAGTTATGCTTTTATTCCCCTGCCTTCACTCTTTTCCTTTTCTCAAGTTTTGGCAAAATGCATTGTCTTGTCCAGAAACAGCCAGTATGTAAGGGAACATTTTCCTCAGCCTGATCTACCTATCTATTAATATACATAGATGTCATCTCGTGTACTGCTCCACAGAGCTGCTCACATGGGCTGTGCAAAAAGGAACAATAACTGGATTTATAATATTGGCAAATAAACATAAAACTGGAGTAGTAACGGACTATTTTATCTAAACATAGGTTAGAAGAGCTGGTTTTTATTTTCATCTTAATATTTTTCTCTATTTTCCAATCTTACACGATGATCATACATGAACTGTCTAATTGGGAAAAGTCTAAATTAGTGATCTCAAGGCGGGTGATTTTGCCCCCCAGGAATGTTTGGCAACATCTGGAGACATTGTTGATTGTCACAACTAGCCCCTAGTGGGGAGAGACCAGGGAGGCTGCAAAATATCCCATGATGCACAGGATAGCCCCCCTCGAAAAAAGAGGCATCTTGCCCAAAATGTCAATAGTGCCGAGGTTGAGAACCCCTAAGCTAAATATACCACACAGAAGTAACACACCCCTAGTTACACTCTAGTTGGTTGTGTTGTTTGTTTCTTTGATTGTTGAACAGATGGAGGAGGAAGGCTGGGCTCATACCTGAACAATGAACTGATAGATCATGACCAGGCTGACCAGCATGCTGATGTTGGCCAACAGGGAGAAGATGGACAGGACCCTGAGGTTCCTGACAAAAACCAGCAGCACCAGGAAGGGCAGGAAGGTGAGCATGTAGAGTCTCGAGTCCATGGTGGGAGTCAGAATCACCGTCTCGTTGTTGTTGCAGTTGTTGGTGGTCCCATTGGCCGCTTCTATGACCTAGAATGAGGGCAAGACAAGAAAGAGAAAAAGCTTCTCAATGACAAAGCCCAGTGGACCTCCCACTGAAAGGGGTTCCTAACTAAAGGTTCAGCATGTGAACAAGGCCGTACCGAAATCTGTGGTCGGTGAACCATCTTTGGAGATCTTCATAATTACCATAGCAACCCAACCGGATGAGCTGCGTTTGATCATATCTTACCTAATGACAGGAGGACAGACGACATCTTCAGGTTTCTCGATGCCCTAGATCTTTCGATGAAATCAAACAAAAGACCCTGTTCTATGTAAGGTGTTCTATGTAAAGAATCTTAATTATTTTGTTGACCAAAACTGGTTTGAAAAGGAATCCTAAACAGAAAGTCCACTCATCTCTTGCCTCTCTCTCTCTCTCTCTCTTTCTCTCTCTCTCTCTCTCTTTAACCAGGGTCCTCCCTACCTGTTTAAAGTTGTCAGCCAGAAAGACAAAATAGACACAGCAGAATCCCAGCTGCGTGACAATCAGGAAGAAGTCCACGATGTGCCTGAGGGTGGAGAGGGAAGGAATACAAAGATCATGACGAGAAAAGGCAAGACTCCCAGAGACAGGTGTTTGAACAGTGCTCGTGCCCCAGTCATCACAGACCCTTTCCATCAGGTGACAGGAATGAGTGCGCCCTGGTGAGAGGAGGAAACGTGCTAGGTGCCACCGGTCTGGAGCTCTGGAGGAAGGTGAAGGAGGTGCTAGCGCGTGATTTCTAAGGTCCCCTTCCTGGTTCTTGTCTGATGCTGTATGAGGTTAGGTAATCCCAAGACTGGAAAGGCCAGAGCTGAGCACACACCCCAGGACCACTGCCCAGCCCCTCCCCAGGGCCCGCCTGTCCCATCTCACACTGTTTGTTCTAAAGCTACTGGTAACTCTCAGCATAACAGCCCAGGAAGTGGACCCCTTCACAGTCTCTTTCTAGAACTCGGACCCAAGAACCAACCTACTCTCACATAAGTACACAGAAGTAGATATACCCAAACAGACTGCTGGTTGAAGCACTGTTACAACAGCAACAGCTGGTAACAACCTAAGAGGTCATCAAAAGAGAATGATTATAGACCATTCTTAAATGGAATAGTATACAGCAGGTAATAAGCATATGCTAACCCTGTATGTGCTGATAGAGACATGACTGACTTTTAAGGGAAAAAATAAGTTTCCAAACAGTATGCAGTATGGTTAATTTGTATAAAAAAACTAAGAACATGTGTGTATTTGTAGAGAGAGAAATTCCAAAAGTATTCCCAGGCCAACTATGACCAGTACACACGTTTATTTTTCACTGTATGTCCTATACTTTGTTCAAAAAAATTTTTTTTACCATGAGTACACATTAATTTTATTAAAGGAAAGAAGGGAGGGAGTGAGAGGGTGAGGAAGAAAGGGGGCAAGGGGAGCCATGGGGAGAGAGGGAAAGAGGGAGAGAGAGAAAGAGAGGAAGAAGAGAAGGGGGAAGGGAAAGACAAGGAGAGAAGGAGAGAAGGAGAGAAGGAGAGAGGGCAACGGAGGGAGGGAAGAATCAACCAACGACCAACCAACCAACAGTGGTCACTTGGCAATGTGGCTTCTTCTCCCAATCACAGAAATTTTGCCAAAAGAATGACATAAAGCTGCATCACAGGAGGACGCTGACAATCAGTGAAGGTGAAAATCTCCCTATGACCACAAAAAGGAGTTTTTCTGGAGAACACAGTTTTACTGTGGTTCAATTTTAAAAAATAAAAAGGAGTTGGCCCTTCATGGTATCAACTTTCTACATCTAAATATGATGTTTCCTCAAATAGAAAACAAAAAGTAGACTATTTCCCTTCACGCAGCTGATGAATCACCATAAGGAGAAATTTCCAAATACCTCCGAAAATGTCTCTTTCTCTAATAAACCCATTTGTTCTAGCTCACCTCGCCAGCTCATCTCACGTCCTCCTTGAAGCCTTCCTTCTCCCGTCCCTGCCCTTAAAGCACCTGCCATGTGTGCTTCTCATCTGGCAGAGCGGACAAGAGAATCTTGAAAGCTCCTCCCCTCTTAGGGCCTAGGATGTATTTCTAGCTCAGGACACTCTCTTCCTACTGGTTTACACTATTCCTGATCTCTTGTTTACCAGCTTCTCACGCACCTTTTTCCTCAGAAAGACTATAAGCCCCTGGATGGACAGGACCACATAATCCTGTTTTGTACCACTCCTGAGAGATTACTTATATGTGCTGAACAAATGAAGGAATGAAACATAATCACTGGTCATAGACTGTCAAAGCTGGAACGGTCATAGACTGTCAAAGTGATCTTTCATGCTGCATATTTTACCAGTGAAGAAACTGAGGCCCTGAGAAGGGAAGAGTCACACAGCCCAACATCACACAGATTCCCACTGGAAGAGCTGAGCTAGAACAAGTCCTGACCCAAATGATGCTTTTTCCACTACTTACAGTCTCTCCCACATGTCACCCACCTCTCTGAAGACCTCCACACTGGGAGGCCATAGCCACAAGGAGAGAGGAAACCGGTTACCTTCCCCAGTGTGCATGGTTCCGGAGCCAGGAGCTGGGGCTGGATTCCAGTCCGTACATCACTGTCTCCCCATAGTCCACAAAGGGCTTATTCAGTCTGGGGGGCGGGGAGAGACAGAGGAAGGGCAGAGCGCGTGGGTTAGACAATGACGAAACAGATGGAGTTCAATGAGACCTGGGTCAACTCCCTATCTGTCATCTTGGAGATACCACTGATTCCCGGACTGAATGCTCTCAAGGAGCAGAAGTGTTAAGTCAATGGGACACTCACTTTCATTATAATTAATGATTTGGCAGAATCATTTCAATGGGTAAATATTACAAAGCACGTAAAATTAGAATGTGCTCTGTCCATGGGACGTAAGTAAACTCAAAAGATGACACGTGCTGAAAAAGAACACAAACTACCTCGGCAGCCACCCTCGGCTAGCACCGAGCATTCAGAGTGGTCGGTGGAAGTGCGCACTTTCAGGCTTGGTGATGGAACCCAAGAGGACAATGCATCCCTCGAGCGGCCGCGCAGGGGACTCTCACCTTCGGCAGAAGTGGTGAGCACATTTCACCAGGATGCCCATGCAGTGCACGGCCACGATGCCTATCACCAGCAGGCTGAGGGGACCCATCTGGGGACAGACATGGGCAAGAGAGGGAGAGACAAGCGGGGAGCATTAGGAGTGAGCCAACAGAGGCTGGATCTGCAAATGATCACAACGCTACTAAGGCACTTGGCGATGACAGAACTTGTAGCACAGCGTTAGAAACAGAAATGTGATCCCAGAGATCAGCTCAGTGAGGCGGTACCATCTGAGCCTTAGCAGGCTTTCGAGAGGATTTATCTTGTGGAGAAGAACGACACAAGACAAGGCTGTTCCAAGCCTCCTGCCCAGCAGAACAGAAGGCTCCTAAGAATGCCTGGAAAGAAGAGATGGGTGGAGAGGTGTGTGGGAGAGGGGAGTTCTCTTTAACGCAATACCGGATCAAGAAAGACTGCCCTTAACGAAGGCCAATCTGCGTCTCGGGGCCATCTCCAACTCCAAAAGAAACCAGAACGGCTTTGGACAGTCTATAGGGGGTGAAGTGTAAAAGGAAAACATTCTCAGAGTCGGCCGTTCAGAGCTGGGGTGTGGAAGGACTGTGTAGAAAATGGACAGACTCATGCCACTAATTCATTCCTTACCATTATTGACAGAAACTGCCTGAGACATTTTAAGGACATCTGCCCTACCTGGAAGTGAAGGCGGGAATTTCTGTCTGCTTTATTTACTGGCACACAGAAGGCCCTCAATAAATATCTTTAGACAAATGAACATCTGGATTTTGTTTTCTTCTCAGCTGAATTTTTTTTCAAAAGCTTCCCATTTTACAATGTTTTAAATGAAGTATAATTTTTTGAAAACCCACTGTCTCCCAAAACTTGTCATGATACTTCCCTCCACCAGGCAGACCCTTACCAAGATGCCTGCATTTTTCACTGCCAGGGGCAGCCCCAGGAGTCCTGTGCCAATGTTGCCTTTTAACAGGTGGATCAAGGTCTGGAACCATCTGAAGCAGGAAGAAGGTAGACAAGGGCATGTTAACAGCAGTTTCTAAGCACTTGGCACTGTGCAAAGTGCCTTCATGTACCATCACCACATTCAATTTCCACAACAAGTGTTAACTTCATTTTATGGCTGAGGAAGCAACTTGCTCAAGCTCACACACTTGGTAAAGATTCAAACCTAGGCCACCTGACCCCCAAGCCTGCTCTTCTAACCACTGGGCTATTAAGCTCCTCTCCCCATGGCATTTCTGAGAACCCCCTCTTTCTTGGCGATTAGACCAGAGGGATGGTGGGGTTCTTTCTAGGCACTCTATCCTTTCCTAGTGTATCTGGGCCTGGTTTTCACCATAGACTGTGAAAAATCAGATCCCCAAAGATGACAAGCTTAACTGTATGGGACAGACACTGGTGTGAGAGAAGAGGGGAAATGAAAAAAAAATAGAAGCCCAAAACCCTTAAGAGAAAGTTTTATGCAAAGTGAACAGAGCAAAAGTCATTCAATACCTGAATAGGCCAGAAGTCTCTGGTGTACTTTGCATTTGAAACAGAAAAAAGTCAAATGTCATAGAGTCCTAGGATTGGAGAAGCCCTCTTCAGACAGTCACCTAGTTTATCCTTCTGCCTGCAGATTTTTCCCTCACCTATTGCATGTTACTAAAAGAGAGACCATATTAAGACCCATCTGCAACCCCTGGAAAGGAATTTTACTTTTGGTAACATTTCTCCTTCTACCTCCAGGAAACCTCTTGAGTTTCCTACTGTCGCCAAGCTTTGCAGGAAAGATCAAGGAAACTGCTTCAAGTCTAAAGAGAAGAGGCTGAGTGCTCTCCTGGACTATCCTGAGCAAACAGCTTAAGGACCGGACCACAAGGGTCCAGGGTGACTCTTTCATTACCAGCAGTCAGTGACCAGGAGGTTATGGGAAGGAAGATGGGCCAATCAAATGTTTATCTTAGCAAATGTTTAATCCACTTAAGGGCAAAGGTAAGCACTGTACCAAACCCACCTGCCTCCCAGAACCAGCCCCCCGCCCCCGCCCCCATTGCTTCTGAGCTGAATTTTATTAATGCTTAGGCCCCTCTAGCCCTGACTCTGCCACTAACTCCATATGACAATTCCCTTCCCTTCTCTGGACCTGTTGTCTCATCTGTAGAGTGAGGGGACTGGACTAGGACAGCATACTTCCCAATTTCAGCTCCCCAACACCAGGATTCTAGGCGACTGACCAAAATGACTCCTTTTAATCAATGGCCCCAAACTGGGATTAGCCAAAACCATATGAGTATCACAAAATCAACCCCAAGGACTGCAAAGTCTTAACTATGGAATGGGAGGTGTGAGGGAGAAATAAACCTTGTAAATCTTTGCTGTTCTCTTTATGCTCCAAATCAGTAGTTCTTATACTTTTTGGTCTCAGGACCCTTGATGTCCTTATACATTATTGAGGATCCCAAACAGCTTTTCCTTATGTGGGTTCTGTCTGCTGACATATACTATATTACACATTAAAACTGAGAAATTGTGTATTTATTAATTTAAAATAACAATAAACCAATTACATGCTAATATAAGATTTTTAATGAACAGTAACTCTATTTTCCAAAAAGTAAAATGTGAGAAGAATGGCACTAGTTTACTTTTTTGCAAACCTCTTTAGTGCCTTGTTTAATAGAAGACAGCTGGATGACGTACTGCGGCATTCACTCCGCTGCTATATGTTGCTTTGGTTGAAATATATAGAAAAATCTGTCCCCACACTGATACGTAGCTGGAAAAGGAAGGCGTACTTTCATCACCTCTTCAGAAAATTGTGCTTATTTTTCTCTGATACTACACCAAACTCCATACGTGGTCATTTCTTGGAAGTTAGTTGTAACGTGGAATCCGAACTTTTCATCCTCTATTACGTGAAAACCTACGGGTGATACTGCTCGTTGAATGATCTTTTATCCATGCCCAGTTTTCTAACATCACACGTTAGTCTTGGAAGATAGTGGTTCTCTGGGCTACGCAGGTCTTTCAATGCTGGCATATTACCTTATACAATATTTAAAAAATCACATTTATTACTATCATCAATGATCTCATCACAGAACCTTTAAGTTGACGGGAGCCATCCGGGTCACAGTACTGGATACAAGTTTTTTTCTAATTTTATTATGGGCAATAAATACTGCTGACTGTTTTATTTCAGGTGATGGTCTCATTCCTTTCATTTTCAAGAAAATGTCTACCAAGTACTCAGGTCTGAATAACCTATAGCTTGCAAATTAGTCTTTCTAGCAAAAATAGTGTTCTATGGGAAAAAAGCAGCTAATTCAGTTCACAACTCAAATAATCACTCAAGGTCTTTTCCTTGAGATAAGTATTATACCTTGGTATGTAGCAGAAGTGCTTCATGCCTATTTACCATATTGCCACACAACTATTAACAGACCTGTACTAATGGGTCAAGATTAATGAAATTAGTAATCTGACTGCTTCACCAAGGACATGCTTAGTGAAACTGGCTTATTATTTGCACGTGAATGGCAGTGAGAAATACACTGACAACTAGTGTAATTTGGTACCGCTGCCTTGACTTATACTACGGCGCCAGCAGTTTTACCCACCATTGCTTCTGTACCGTCAGTGCAAATGTCAACACACTGAAAAGGAAAATAACATCTTAGCGTTATTATGAAAATAGTTTTGACTTCTCAGACTTCTTGAAATGGTCTCGGGAACCCCCAGGGTTTGAAGACCACTCTATGCCCATGGCTGCTCCACATAACAGAGAGAAAGCCAGTTTCAGTCAACTGTTTTCTCAGTCTGCCAGCCTGGGGAAGAATGACCAAGGCTCAATCAAAGCTGGTACAGTGTAACTCAATTGAGCAAGAAGAAGAAAAATTTGCCCAATGCAGTAAAATGAGGCTGTCGCCAAAACAGTTAACAGCCTGATAACATCAAATGTTAGGAAGTAACCTCACGAAGCACATCTGCATGGAAGTGTTTGGGTATTTGCACCCGATTCAGGATTTTTACTGAGTCCCTAAACCCCGAGAAGAGCCAGGGGTGTGTGCCTATATATGCAGTAGGCTAAGAGGTACTTCCAGGTACTTTGTTCCTTGGCCAAGGCACAGAGACAAGGAATCCAGCTCAAAAACCGGTTCCTAATACTTCTCACAGATGAGAAATTCAGGGGGGCTAACAGGGTCCTGCAAATCAGCTTATACCTTAATCATTCCTGGCATGTTTTCTATAATACTTGTGTGGACTCAGCTCCCAGGAAAGTACTCAACCAACCTTCCAAGTCTCCAGGGAGCACTTTTCCCTGGACCACTTATGATGGGACTGTGATACCTGTCATCACTTACAAATGGGCTTTCCTGGTCACCTATCTTGTATCACAATATCAGGACAGGGTACCCCTCAGAAGAAAGCATACCCTGGAAAATATCCCAACACAATCCCAAGGAAGGTATCGTCTGTCTGCTCAATTTCCAACAAACAAGGGGATATAATATGGGTAGACTAATGTGAAAAAAAAAAAAAAAAAGAGAGATATTCAGAATAGCTAACAGGCATGCATTAGCTTCAATGCATATAAAACCTATGAGCTACCATCCTGGAGTTGCTAGCTGGTTGGTTTTGAACTTCAGAGAGGTCCCTTTAAAAATTTAAATCTAGACCATATGGCAAGCATTGCATAGATAAGCTGATGCCTGAGAACAAGGAGCAAAAACTGGAAGGGAAACTATAGAGAAACTTAGAAGACATATTTCACAATAATGAGTGTGACTTCTGAAGGGAAGCAATCACATGTCATTGGCAGCAATATGGAGCTGCTTCTGCCTGGGGGAAGCCAAGTGGGTGGAAAAGGTTAAGAGAAGACAGGGGGAGACGGTCCTTACTGCTGCCAGTTGTGCTCTAAGCAATCATTTCCATCAGCTAACAATGCGAGCAGATGGGGGACTCTACAAAAGCAGGCCACAGGAGAAACAAGCTGTGGAGACTGAAGCTTTGTGAGCAGACGTCAGCTAGTGGTGGAGACGGGCTCGTCATGTGGACAGTCCAGATCTAGTTCACCAGGGAAAGTGCCCTGCGCCAGGAGAGACTGCAGCCAGAGGGAGCTTCACCATGACTCCAGGAGAAGCTTCCATGGTCTCCGTGGGCAGTCGCAGGGGACAGTGGAAGTCCAGGACATAAAGGATCCCTCAGTAAGTCACACTCAACTCACAAAGGAACGAAGAAAGGGTGAGAGCTAAGCTTGAGGAATAAACAGAAGGACGACAAAAGATGGGATCCCAGAACCCCCAGAAAAATGTCAGGGGTCTGCTGAGGTTAGGGATCGAGTCAGCGAACTCAATCAGATAGAAAATCCTCCCCTGAATCTACTAATTTGAGTGGTGAGCACCAGATAGTGAGCACAGCTTCACAGCGGGGTCAATTTTATCTTACACTTGGGCAAACTGAGGGGGCCCCAGAGAGGACCAAACTCAGTCTGATGAGTCTTGGGATTCCGTTTCCAGGGATGAGACAATAAGCCCTTCTTAGGGAAGGCAAAGCAGATCTCTTTTCTAGCAACTCCTTGAGAGTTTTTAAGTGCAGAAGTTATTCCTCCCTCTTCCCACTTCTTCAGCCAAACTTGCCATTACAAGTGACAGGGCCAGAAGTCTGGGGGAGGCTTCGCAAAGGAGGCTTTCCTGTGGGCTGGCAGGCACTTGAGGTTTTGGCACTGATGAGCCATGGTTCTAAGAGAACAAAGAGAATGTTCTCTCTCTATGTTTCTCTTATGTTCAGGTTCTACTCAGCACCAGCCTTCTGGGACCAACACAGCTAAAATGAACAAAGAATAAGAAAGAAACTACAGAGTGGCCGGCCAAGAGCAGCTCAGATCTCAGCCCTGTTAATTGCCCAACCTCATTATACCTTCTTCTCGTCTATCAAGTGGGGACTTGATAAAATGGGGGAGCAAAAGTAACTCTAAGGGAGACTGTGTGACTAACGCAGAACTTGGGAACGTGACTCTCCCCCAGGGGGTAGAAGAAACAGCTACTTACGTTGTGCTGCTGCTTTCCCCGAACCGCTGGTAGGAGCCGGAGGAAGAGAAATTGTTCAGGCCTTCGGACGGGCTCTCCTCAGGGCTCACGTCGGTGGAGCTGTAGTCAGGGTAGTCCTCGTTCCGAAGTCTCTGTGTGGACATGGTAGCTGGGGAGACAGGGTCAGTGCTAAGACCTCCAGGGGCGGGGGCTGTGAGCTCCAAGCTCGGGGTGGGCTCTGGGGCAGAAACAGCCATTGTCACAGTAGCTCAGTGATAGCTGCACTATGGATTAAGTACAATGCAAGTGCCTGTACTTATGAAAGTAAAAAAGGTGCAAAGTCCACATATGCAGGTGGAGCTGACTCAGCTTCTGCCTCCCAGACTTCCCAGTCGGTGCCATACTCGTAAGTTTCTAAATTTGCCACAGCACACCTGGACAGAGCAGGGGTGAGGCATGCTTGGGAGCGTGTGGGAAGACACAGACAGACACTTCCGAGAAGCTTACCCTGTTCCTTAGGTCAGGATTAACTATCCCTTCCTTTGTGTTAATTTCTTGGACCTTGAACGGCAGTTAAATTGTCTTTCCACCTCTTTCCCAAGAGCAAGCTCTCAGAGGACGGGCACCAGAATATGCCTACTGCATCCTATTTCTCCTCTGCATTGATTAGATGGAGAGCCTTGTTGCATTAAGAAATCCCCTCCAAGTCATCCAGTTCTGCTCAAACTCGCCACCAGGTCCCAGGGCCACGAACGACTGTCTCTTTCTCTCTGCCATGACCTCCGACCTCAGGCCTATCCTGCACTCTTTGGAGCTCATCAGTGACTCTCACCCTCTGACCCTATGACTCTTTTCTTGCAACCCAGCCTGAATACTGAGAAATGGCAGCTGAAAGCAGCGGAGAGGAAGACCAGGAGCATGAGAGGGGCTCACCTTTGGCCTTGTTCCAGTGTCTCCCCTCCACAACCCTTCTTCCTTTTTGTTTTTACAGGTTTGCCAATTTTTTTCAAGATGGTGAAAGAAGAAGGGTACATTTTGGGAGTCACATAGGCCCCCAGAATCCTAGAAACTGTTGCTAACAGAGCCTTCAGAGGTCACTCCAGCTGCTCATTTTACAGATGAAGAACCAAGCCCCCCAAAGGTGAAGAGACCCGCTCTGCTACAGCCAGGTAGCCACAAATCAGTAAACATGTATTCTGATGCTCGGCCTGAATTTGGAAACATCTGAATGTAGTGCCAGTTGCTCGAAGGAGTATTATAATGAAAAAGACTCAACTTCCTGCCATCCAAGAATCTGCAATCAGGAGAGGGAAAAAAGGTACATGAACAGTAAAAATGACGGATAGAAATCCTTCTGACACTTGGCAGTCTGGCACAACTGCCTGCGTATAAGGGGCTCTCTCCCAGAATTTGGCTGGATGCCCACCCTGAGTCTCAAAGACCCGGAGAGGAGACAGGACCTCAGACGGCCATCACGACACCCCTCCATCAGAGCCCCAACACCGGCTGCCAGGGGATAGCTCTGTGCTGAGTGCTCCCACGCGTCCGTCCTGGGTGACGCTTCAGAATCGGGCCCCACCCTGGCACCTGAGGGCTCCAGGATGACCTCGTTTTTTGCCACTAACTGTAATGGAAGTGGGACCCCATGTACTCTAACGAGGAAAGTGCTTGGCGGAAAGCCAGGAAAGGGCTGGGAAGCTCCAGAGAGGATACCGCCTAGCTTCACCACAGTGACTTGGCTAAATATCTAAGAGGGTGTAATTTACTCACATGCTGGGGGAGTTCAAGAAAGTCATCGAGCTCTCGGGCACTTAAGCTCATAAAGGGGCCAGGGAAAAAAATTAAGAAGTAGCTGAAAGCTGCTATTCATGCAAAAGTTAATAAGCTCAGTTTCTATGTACGTCAGAAGGCCTGGGTTCTAAGACTGCCTCTTTCACCCGTTTGCTTAGTAACTTGGAACAATTCTCCTTATTTGTCTAGGGTCTTTTTTCAAATGTACAAAAAGGGGAGGGGTGAACTAAAATCTCTCTCAGCAACTCTCTAGCTGTAATATTCCAGGAATCAATGAATGTAATTATTTATGCAAACAACAGCTAATTTTTAGTTCCATCCAACATACCAAAAGTATCTGAGGAATACAGCCTTCCAAGTGCATCCCGCATATTATTACGGAAGAAAGGACAGTATCAGGGCCTGCCAAGTTCCCTGATCCCTCCCCATCAACCAAGAAACCACTTACTTGATACACATGCTCAACTTACTTCAAACACCATAAAGAGGCCTCTTTATGTTGGGTATAAAAACTGAAGTTAACCCACAGCAGATTACTGCTAAGAAAACTGCTCTGAAAAAGAGGCTGACATCTATAAATCTAAAGTCCAAGAAGCAATGACAGGATGTGGAAGATGTGGCTTGGCAACTGCATGAACGTTGAAAAGGGAAAGAAAAAAAAAAGCTCTGTATGGGCTTTAGTTGATAATAAGCTCAACAGAAGTCAATGATATCATAACAGATACCAAACAAACTAGTGCAATTCTAGGTTGCACTAGGACGAGACAGACCCCTGGTAGATGATTTTATAGTACAGCACGGTTCGGTTTGGCCATGCATCGTATTCTGCTCCAGGCAGCGCACTACAAACGCAACAACAGCAAACTGTGGTACCGCCAGGGCTCCGCGCCAGGCCCAGGAAAGGGCTGGAAACCAACTAAACGAGGAATGGTTGGAAGCACTGAGAAGGCTCAACCTGGAGACCTGGCAACTTGGGAGGTATAGAAACTGCCTTTAAAAGGTGTCCTGTGGATAAGACTTGTTCTATTTCTGACCTCAAAGAGCATTCAGAAATCGGATCGGCAGGTGGAAAGTAAAGGGAGGCAGGTCTTGAGCGAGACAAAAGGAAGAACCTTCTATCAAAGGGAGTTGTCCAAATGGAATAGTTCGCTCTGGGAGATAGTGTGTTCCCCATCCCCGGAAAAGTCCAAGCAGAAACCCTCCCCAGAGCTATAATTAAGCAAGGATTCAAGCACCGTAGAGGGTGGGTGCTGTCACTCCCTGGAGTTCCTTCTCTGGCTCCTTCCGGCAACCAAGGCCTCTTCCTCTTGCTCTCTAGCTGTCCCCACGGTGCTAGCCGCAGAGGTCACCCTGGCCCTGGGCTCCCTTTGATGAAACTTGGTTTCCAAGTCTATTGCGGCAATTGCCAATTCTTGCCATGGGGGAAATTTTAATAGAACCTGTTGACTATCAAAATGCGGGGTTGTAATATGTGAGAGTTCAAGCCAAGCTTGTCCTTCCAGCTCTCGAGGACAATGAACAGTTTATACATTACAAGTGGCCCAGCAACACAAAGTCAAAATCTCCTCAAGATATTTCGATCCAAAAGAGTGAACTATTAAGGGGAAAAAGTCTGCATGTTTGGTGGCAAATACACTATACATTTATTTATTTCTTCAAGTGTACATTCAAGCAAACTTGCATTGAAATATAAACTATTTATATAACTTGGATAAATTTTCTTTTTCCTTATGTAAACTATTTTTAGTTGTCAATGTTCTCAGTATTTTAAGGTTTTTTCCACTTATTTCATCTCTAATCTTCCTTGAATCTACACAGTGCACATATTAACGATGCTTTGTTGTGATATAATGGTCCATCATTATACTAATGTAATAATTTGCTTCACTAGCTTCCAATTGTTGGATTTGGGGCTTCTGCTTTCTTTTTATTTTTTTTTAACAACTAGCTTATATCACAGCTAAAAAGATTTCATACAAACACTTTTTAATTTTTGAGTCATATCCTTAGAGTAGAACTAGGTGAACAGTCTCATGTTTATGGTTCTTACCAAACAAATGATTGAACTAACCTAGAGTCACCAGCAATATATGGACACGACTGTCTCTTCATAACCCTGCCAATGTTGGATTTCATCACTTTTATTTTTGCTCTTTTGGATGAGTGGCTCCTTATACTTGTTTTATTTTACATTTCTTAAATTTATGGCCAAGACCACTGCTAATAAAAACTTTAAGAACATCTTTCCCCTACTTATCAGACTCATACTTTTGAAAATACTAACGTCACTTTGGAAAGTACTAAAATGTTCTCAAGATACCTGTTTAAGAATTTGCTCATTGGATTCTATTCCAAATTCAGTACACTACACAAGGTCAACTCCAACAAGGGAAGGAGATCTCATTTATACATGTCTGTAGGTCTCTTTCAGGACACATGGGAAGGTCGGGAAGGAGAAAGAAGAGGAGGTAGGAAGAGGCAGTACTGAAGTGTCAGTTACCAAAAGCTAAACAATACTTTGAAGGGAGACTTGTAAACATATGGAAAATTATCCACTAAAAATTATTAGAACGAATTAAGTTTAGCAAAGTTGCAGGATATAAGGCCAATATACAAAAATCAGTTGTATGTCTATTCACTTGCAATGAACAATCTGAAAATGAAATTGAACAAACAGTTCTATTTACTATAGCATCAGAACCAATGAAATACTTAGGAAGAAATTTAGCCAAGTAGGTATAAGATTTGTACATGAAAACTACAAAACATTGTTGAAAGAAATTAAAGAAGACCTAAATAAATGAAAAAATATCCCAGTACTCATGGATAGAAGATTTCATATTGTTAAGATGGCAATACTCCCTAAATTTATCTACAGATTCAACGGAATCCCTGTCAAAATCCCAGCTGCCTTTTTGCAGAAATTGACAAGCTGATTCTAAAATTCGTATAGAAATTCAAAAGGCTCTGATTAGCTAAAACAATTTTGGAAAAGAAGAAAACGGAGGACTTCCCAATTTCAAAACTTAGTACAAAGCTACAGTAACCAAGACAATATAGTACTAGCATAGGGATAGACATTATAGATAAATGGAACAGAACTCAGAGTCCAGAAGTAAATTCTCACATCTATGGTCAACTGATTTTTGACAAGGGTGCCAAGAAAATTCACTAGGGAAAAAAATAGACTTTTCAACAAATGGTGCGGGGACAATTGGATACCCGAGTGCGAAAGAATGAAATTGGAACTCTACCATACACCATATGCAAAAATTAAAATGGTTCAAAGACCTACATGCAGGAGCTAAAACTATAAAATTCTTAGAAGACAACATAGTAGGCATAAATCTTCGACCTTGGATTAAGCACTTGTTTTTTTACATATGACAGCAAAAGCAAAAAAAGAAAAAATAGGTAAATTAGACATCATCAAAATTAAAAATGCTTGTGTCTCAAAGGACACCATAAAGAAAGTAAAAGACAACCCATAGAAGGAAGAAAATTTCTGCAAATTATATTTCTGATAAGGGACTTGTATCCAGAACATATAAGGAACTATTATAACTCAATAATGAAAAGACAACTCAATTAAAAATGGACAAAGGATCTGAGTAAGTATTTAGCCAAAGATGCAAAAATAGACAATAATCACTGAAAAGATACTCAACATCATTAGCCATCAAGTAAATGCAAACCAAGGACCACAATAAGATACCACTTCACACCCACCAGGAAGGCTAAAAATCAAAGATAGATAATACCGAGTGTTGACAAGGATGTGGAGAAATTGGAACCCTCTCACACTTCTGGTGGGAGTATAAAACAGTGCAGCCACTTTGGAAAACATTCTGACAGTTCCTCAAAAGGCTAAACATACTCGTAGTTACCATATGACCCAGCAATTCCACTCCTAGGTACATATTAAAATGAAAACATACATCCACAGAAAAACTTGTACACAAATGTTCATAGCAGCATTATTCCTACCAGCCAAAAGGCAGAAATAAACCTGATGGATAAATGCAGTGTGGTATATCCATACAATGGAATATTATTCAGTAATAAAAAGAAATGAAATACTGATACATGCTACCACATGAATAAACCTTGAAAAGATTATTTTAAGAAAGAAGCCACAGAGGACCACATACTGTGTGATTTCATTCATATGAGAAGTCCAGAATAGGGAACCCTATAGACAGAAAGTAGATTAGTAGTTGCCCAGGGTTTGGTGTAGGGAGTTGGGAGGGATTATGGGGTAATGGGTAAGGGGACAGTTTCTTTTGTGGAGATGAAAATGTTCTAAAATTGATTGTGGCGATGGTTGCACAACTCTGTGATTATATTAAAAAACAGTGAATTATAGCCTTTAAATGGTTGAACTGTATGCTTATGAGAATTATATCTCAATAAAGCTGTTAAAAAACAAACAGATTTCTGAGCCAAATCTGATTCAACCTGAGCATTTTATTTTTAACCAGTCAGATGACCCTGATTACAGGTAGATTTATATAAAGCACTAAAAAATAGTATTCTCTCATTATGATGGATACACCCCAGGCCTCACCTCCTACTCGAGTTCATAGGTTGGTGATATATGAGATCTGAGAATTAAGTTCACGAACTCATCCTAGAAAAAGTGCTCCATACCTCATTGCTGAATATCCCTATGGTCACCTTCAAAGTACTCCCCTTGGGAAGCTATGCACAGATGCCAGCACCTAGTCCACCCTTCAAAGCAATTTTGGAACTCGTCCTGCAATGGCCATCACAGTTGTTGTCGTATTACCCTTGATGTCCTGAATGTCATCAAAATGTCTTCCTTTCGATATTTCCTTTATCTTTGGGTAAAGAAAGAAGTCATCGGGGGCCAGTTCAGGTGAGTAGGGAGGGTATTCCAATACGGTTACTTTTTTACTGGCTAAAAACTCCCTCACAGATAGTGCCCTGTGAGCTGATGCACTGTGGTGATGCAAGAGCCGTGAATTGTTGACGAAAAGTTCATGTTGTTTTCATCTTTTTCACGCAGCCTTTTCAGCACTTCCAAATAGTAAGCTAGGTTAACAGTTTGTACAGTTGGTACAAATTCATAATGAATAATCTCTCTGATACAGAAAAAGGTTAGCAACATCTTTGCAACAAGTTCACGAACTTAATTGTCAGACCTTTGTATATCACCAACCCATGAATTCTAGTAGGAGGTGAGGCCTGGGGTGTATCCATTGTAATGAGATCATACTTTTTTTTAGTGCTTTATGTAAATCTACCTGTAATCAAGGTCATCTGACTGGTTAAAAATAAAATGCTCAGGTTGAATCAGATTTGGCTCAGAAATCTGTTCGATTTTTTTAGCAGCTTTATTGACAATTCACAAAAGCATACAATTCAACCATTTTAAGGGTATAACTCAGTGGTTTTTAGTACAAGGTCTGACAATTAAGTTCACAAACTTGTTGCAATGATGTTGCTAACATTTTTTGATATCAGAGGGATTATTCATTATGAATTTGTACCAACTGGACAAACAGTTCACCAAGTTTACTATTCGGAAGTGCTGAAAAGGCTGCATAAAGAGTTAGATGACCTGAACTCTTTGCCAACAATTCATGGCTCTAGCATCAGGACAATGCACCAGCTCACACGGCACTGTCTGTGGGGGAATTTTTAGCCAGTAAACAAATCACTGTATTGGAACACCCTCCCTACTCACCTGAACTAGCCCCCGATAACTTCTTTCTTTACCCCAAGATAAAGGAAATATTGAAAGGAAGATATTTTGATGACATTCAGGACATCAAGGTTAATATAACAACTCTGATGGCCATTCCAGAAAAAGAGTTCCAAAATGGCTTTGAAGGGTGGACTAGGTGCTGGCATCGGTGCATAGCTTTCCAAGGGGAGGACTTCGAAAGCTACTGTAGTGATATTCGGCAATGAGGTATGTGGCACTTTTTCTACCATGTTTCCCCGAAAATAAGACTGGGTCTTATATTAACTTTTGCTCCAAAAGACACATTAGGGCTTATGTTCAGGGAAGGTCATCCTGAAAATCATGCTAAGGCTTATTTTCCGGTTAGGTCTTATTTTCGGGGAAACACGGTAGAATGAGTTCGTGAACTTAATTGCCAGACCTCATATGCAGACTAAAAGTGCCACCCATTATTCTGAAACAATGACACTGGATTGGACTTTGGAACGCAGAGAAGTGGCAAATTCTCTAGACGCATTTTCTCTTCTCTGTTGCTGGAATTCATAGACACAAACAAGGACACAGACCGTGTTGCTAAGTGTGGCCTCCATGGAGAAAAGTGAAAATTCCTGACTTCCACATTTGTTTTTAAAGAACATCTGATAGGACTCCACCTAACCTGCCACAGAAGTACACTGCGTAAATTGAGACTCCTGCCTGAAAGAGTCTGGTGGGAGGGCAGCCACAAAACAGCTGCTGACCTCAGCAGGCTCTACACAGGAGGAGAGGAATAGGCAAACACGCTCATTTTTTTACCCACAATCACAAAAATCACTAAATGTTAGAGGATCATTTGTGACTTAAAGAAGACTGAGGTCTAGCTTCCCACTTAGAGGTGAGAAAAACAAGGCCCCAACTGGTTAAAGATTTGAGGTGAGAATCCAACACAGATTCCAATCCAGTGTTCTTTCTACCACACCATAAATGATCTGCCCTCCCTACAATCTCCCTCAGCACAAAACTGGGGCAAGATTACATCTGCAGAGGGCATTCTGCATAGTAAAAGATAAACAAGTTCAGAACTGAGTTGGGTGACCCTAAGCCAATTAATCTCCCTCTGCCTCGGTCTCCTCATCTGAAAATACGTTAATAACACCTACATCCCAATACTGTTTGGAAGATAGAAGGAAAAGGCATTAAATACGTGGCTTGGCCCACAATGGACCCTCATTAATGGTAGCAATTGTCATTTTTACTGTAGAGAAGTTCAAGGTCAGGAAGTCAGAAGGTTCACTATACAAATTAAGAACTGCAATACTTCCCCCATTCCAAAACTAGTGTGCTGAGCCATGTCCCCATCCTGAAAATGGTGGTCTATGTGCCATGAGATTCTTGAACTTCATGGAAAAGGGAAGCACAGAGGAGTATTTCCTATTAGAGAGCGTCATTGAGAACTGGCCCTGAGTGTCAAGGCTTCCAAGAGAAATGTCTGGAAAATAAAAGAAGAGACAGCACCAAATGCAGCAGTATGTGGTTTCTATTTTGGCATATTCAGAATGTCCCATCCGCTGGATGTCACACCCATTACACAGAGGCTAGATTTGTGTGCTCAGATCCAGCCAAAGGAGGACCGTTCAGGATTCCTCTAAGGCCTGGATTAAGTGAAACACACTCAATATGAGTTTCCTCTGTGGGGAAAAAGAGAAAAGCTAGGTGATAGTGGTTAGTCACCCCCCTTCTGGAAGGGGTTATCAGGATCACACCAGCAAAAGCAGACAGCAAAGTCTATTCACTCACCCAGTTCTAGGATCTTGCGTCAAGTCAGGGTGTGAAGAAGAAACATATTATTAACAGCAATGACTCTTCAGTATCAGACCCTCAAAGAGCTATTAAACATGTAAAGATGCACTCACGGGGGGGGAGGGGTTAAAAGAGAAAAAAAGAAAAAGCAGGAGTACTTAACATGAGAAAAGTTATCTGAAGCAAGGGGGAAAATAAAACATTCACAAAAGGGGACATCTACTCTACTTTATATACCACATGTTAACAAGTCCAGTCCTAGAATTGCATAGCATCTCTGAGATGGGAGAGAACTTAAAACTTTATCTAGTCTGGCCGTCAGAGGGCTCCGTGGGTTAGAGCGCCAGCTCTCAACAAGGTTGCAGATTCAATTCCCACATGGGATGGTGGGCTGCGCCCCCTGCAACTAAAATTGAAAATGGCAACTGGACTTGGAGCTGAGCTGCGCCCTCCACAACTAGATTGAAGGACAACAACTTGGAGCTGATGGGCCCTGGAGAAACACACTGTTCCCCAATATTACCCAATAAAATTTTTTTAAATGTATTTTTATTTTTTTAATGTAAAGAGAAATAGGTGAAATTAATTTTAAAAAAAGACTTGATCTAGTCCAACCTTCTACCCAACACAATAATCTAATCTACAACAACCAAAAGTAATTGCCCAGTGACAATTAGCTCCAGTGACAGGGACTTCCATGTTCTGTGTTGCAATGTGAGAGTGAGAGAGGGCTAACTCTTTGAAAGTTCTTACACTCACCCAAAAACCACTTCCCTTATGGCACTTCCATCCACTGGTCCTAGCTGTAGTCTCTGGACTATTACGAAAGAAATGGAAACCTCTCCTTTAAAATAGACAAAGACAGCCGAGCCCTTCAAGCTGCCACAAGTATGAGTCCAAATAAACAGTCAAGGGAAAATAAGGACCCAAGAGCAGGCAATTATAAAGGGCACAATCAGAAAACAAAGGGACTTAGTATCATCATCAGAGCCGCCTCTGCTACATACAGCCTCCATCCCAGACAAAATCCCAAACTCAGAGCAAACAGCCAAGCCTTCGGTGTCCCTGTACTTCTTGACTTCAAGAAGTCGAAAACGTGCTCTAAATGTACAAGTTAATTACTGTAGACTAGTCTCTTGGCAAGAGTCAAAGAGGGCCTTGATCATATTTAAAGTACTAAAAGGCAGTCAAAATCGTTTTCTGCTGTCATCATTTCACGTGGCCATAATACAGACGTAAGAAGGAACAGAAGGATTTCATGGCAACCTAGAAATAAGGTGAGTAGGGAAACTGCTTCCCGGACAACTGGAGTAAGTCTTGTTGCAAGGCAGATACTAATGTATATTGGAGGGGGGGGAAAAAGCCCTGAATAGACAACAGACCTAGATGCGCAGAATGTCAGAGCAGAAGACACCCTTAGGGATGCAAGGCCATCACTGCACAGACTGGGAAACCTAAACCCAAGCAAGGATTGGAGTCACCCAAGGTTGCCATGCAAGGGTCAGAGCTAGAACACAATCTCCTCGCTCTCCAATCTCGGTGCTTTCCGTTTCACCAGGCTGCTCTCTTATTTCAGCAAGCTTCAGACGACTGCAAAACATGCATTCAAACAACCAGTATTCCCCACATCCGACGCTACAGGAAAAAACTAAGCAACCATCTTGACGCGCTTCAAGTTAAGGCCAGGGGGCTCTCCACAACCTCAGCTTGGAGCCACCTGCCCTTCCAGGCGCATCTTCCGATTCTTATTTCGTATTTTGGTATCACTTACACAAAATTGCAGGACCGCTAGAAACAAAACCTACAGAATGATGAGTTTGCAGAAAAAACCTGAACACAAACAGGGAACCACACCCACAGCCAATCCAACCCTGGCAACGGACAATACAGAGCTGGAAAAAAAAAAGGGGTTGGGGGTTGGGAGAGTGGAATGAAAGAGAAAGGGACAGGAAAAGGGTGACTTTTCACCTGTCAAGTTTTCTGCAGGAGGCATTGTGGGGAAAAGCAAAGCGCTGCTGGAGCTCACGGAGACTTGGATTCCAGTCGCAGCTCTACGACTAATTTCCTGGGGGACTTCAGGCAAGACCCTACGCCTTCCTGGGCCTCGATTTCCCCGACTGTCCCGGGGGCAAGGGGTGCGGGTTGCACCGGAGCTTTCCCGAGGTCCCTGCCGTTCTGGTATCTACGACCCCGAGACCCCCTATTAGCAAGTCCCCAGCAGGGGTCCCACCGAGGGCCGGGGACTCGCCCGGGACAGCCGAGCCCTTTGGGAAGCGTGTCAGGAGCCCGGGGGGGACGTCTGGGTGCTCTTTCCCGTCTCGGACCTCAGTTTCCACACCTGTCCGATAGAACGGGGAGGTCAAGGGAGGTTACGCGAGGGCCAAAGGAGTCTCCAGTTCGCCTCGGCCGGGAGCGGTGCCCGCGGGTACCACAGCTGAGGTGGGGGAGCCACGGAGACTCGGACCCGCAGTCCAGGCGGGTGGGTGCCCGACCCGGAGCATCGCGCGTCCCTGAGGAAGGCGACGTGGATCCTGAGGAAGGCGGTGACAGTCAGTCCCAGCCTGTCAGCGCGCGGACTCACCGTTCGGGTTCCGGCTCTGGCTCCGGCTGCGGCTCCGCTCCGGCTCTGACTGTGGCTTCGGTGCGGTCCACCCCACCCCGCCTCAGCTCGGACGCCTGGCCATCCCCCTTGCTGCCCCGCAGCTGCTTCCGGACCTCGTCACGTGATCCAGGTGCCCAAGGCGAGGCCCTGGTCACAAGCTCATGCGAGCCGTAGCTCCTCCCCTCTCGCGGTGCTCCCACGGCTCCGCAGCACCCCCTGGCGACCTGCTGCTGCCACTGCGGGAAGGACCGCATTCTGGAGACAGAGCAGGAAACTGGGCGGGGCGTTGGTCTCGGAGTATGCGCAGTGAGTCCCGAGTCAAGCGCACTGTCCTGAGTGGGGCTTATGAGAGACAGGATGTTTTGACCCTCGCTGTGTTTTCTTTAACATGTCTCAATGAGCACGTATTGCTTTTATAATAATAATAAAAAAACATCTTTTTAAAAATTATCTTTAATTTTTAGAAGTTTACACTCATTTGTGATTGCTCCTGGAAATGGGACTGTGAGGTAAGGCATTTTCTTTTCCAAAGAGTTAAAAATTTGAAGCCACATTTTTAAATGAATGGCAACATTTCAGTATGTTTGAGGTGTGTGTGTTACCTGTGCTTCTCTTTCCTCCTTCTATTAGCAGGTTTTACTTTTAAAAGTTATGAAACTACTGAGCCAGAAAAGGGAACTATTGGTACAGGTACAAAATAGATAAATCTCAGAATAATTATGCGAGTGAAAGAAGTCAGAAAAAATATTCCATTTATAATGTTCTAGAAATTTTTAAATAACCTACAGTGGCAGAAAACATCAGTGGTTGCCTTGGAATGGATAAGGTCAGGAGAGGAGAGAGTGATTATTAAGGGGCATAAGGAAACTTTCAAGATGACAAATATATTCACTATCTTGATTATGGTCATGGTTCCACAGGTGAATATATATGTTGAAATTTATCCACTTATACATTTTATTTTATTTTATTTTTTAATTTATTTATTTATTTTTTTAAATTAGTTTCAGGTGCACAAGACAGCAAAACTTAGACGTTTATCATTTATATCCCTCACACTGTGTGAACCCTCCTCCCCCCATCCACTATCCCTCTGTACGTTCCCAAAACACTTATACATTTTAAATACATGCAATTTATTGTATAAGTTATATTTCAATAAGCTGTTGAAATATTTACTAAAAGTTATATAAGTAATACATTAATATATTCTTATTAGGAACATTAGACAATATATTAACAGTGAAAATTTCCCTTCTCCCAAATTTACTTTTCTCTCCAAAGATTTAAAGTCACCACAATATGAGTATTGTTCTTCAAACCTTACACTATGTATTTATAGAAATATACACAGAAATGTACAGGTTTGTGGTATTAAAATTGAGAATCATGAATATCAGTACTTTGTTTTGCTTAAGACTTTTACTCTTCACTGTCTATTCTGTTGAAATTCTTTCATAAACATATATTACTTTATATATGATTAAAACATAATTTTTTTTTAAAAATCTACTCCAGTTGGTTCATTTCACCAGAGAAAGAGAAAGGAATAAAGATTCATGCTCAGTTCATGAATCCCCTCCCTGGAAGAACCTACCAGTTTATTGACTGCTCAGTGTCAGGAACTGAGCTTGGAATGCTACTGAGCAAGTCAATGAATGCACCCTTTAGGTCTTCTCCATACCTGGAATATCACTGATTCTATGGCTCCTCTTAAAGTCTTACCCAAGAAAACCAGATTTTGTGAGAACCACACAGCTCCCTGTTGGAATTTCTGAAGCAAGTGGGAATTTGCCTTCCCCAATCTGCTCCTTAGATGCCTTGACTATAAATAAGGATTCTTTCTTACACCTGACTACCACACCCTTATTAGAGAGACCCTTGAAAAAAGGTTACATCATTTTCAGATACTGTTAGGACTGTATCAACCTTATCATCATGCAGTCCTAATTAGAAATTAGCATACAATAACACCTCTTTATGGTTCCCAGATAACTTTTCTTAAATACATAAGTCTTCCCACACTTTACTCAGAAATATAAATAGAGTTCTAGTTCAAAATGGATGTGTATATACATAAGCTTTTTGACTCTTTTACTCTAGAAACTATGCAAAAGGAAAAAAGAAAAACCCTGCAAATTCTACTTTCAGCAAAGCTAGAAGGTAAATAGAACCCACAGATACCAAAATATGTGTAAGGGCTAACAAAAGCAGCCAAAATCAGATAGAAGCTGTGGGGGAGAATGGGAAAGAAACTCTGAGACTAGTAAAGGGACCCAGTGGTGGCAGAGCTCAGAAAAGCACCAATAAAGTCTTTTCCTGAAGATGAAGAGCTCACTCAGAACTGCACAGCTGTATCCCTTCTGTTTGCAACAACAGGTGTGGAAACAGTTCAGCAAGACTATCAACCAAAGCTCCCCCGAGTCTGGTTTGAATCAGGGAACCCAAGAAGATGAGATTGACAGAAAGAATCTCGCAGATGAGCCATATTTGCTGGAAGCAATCCATCTGTGGCAACAGAGAAAAAAAGACTGGAAGTACACATGTTGGTAAGGAAATCTACATTGCTAGTGGGAGTGTACAATGGTGCAACCACTTTGGAAAACTATTTGACAGTTTTTGATAAAGTTACACACATGTTTATCCTATCCAGCAATTCCACTCCTAGGTATTTACCCAGGGCCTGGACTAGGGTAAGGCAAGCAAGATGCCTCAGGTAGAGAATTTAAGAAGGCAGTCGTTCTCAGGATTGTGCAAGTGCAGCATTAGCACTAATAGGAACAAGAGAGTGAGTGCCTGCTTAAATTTTGTGAACTAGGCTTCCTAGCTTGCCTCACTGTAGTCCTGGCTGTGGCCCACACAAAGGCTTGTACTCAAATGTTCATAGCAGACAGGTTAGTAAAGCTCAACTCGTAACAACCCAAATATTTATCAATAGGTGAATTGGTAAACTGTGGCGTATATCGTGGGAAGGAACTACTGATACATGCAAAAAACATGGTGGAATCTCATTATGCTGAGTGGAAGAAACCAGTCACAAAAACTACATGCTATATGATTTGATTTATATCAAATCATATTTATACAATGAGCAAAAACTAGTGACAGAAAGGTAATCAGTGGTTGATTGGGAGATGTGGGGTGGGGACTGACTGCAGGGGGTCTCTTTAGGCATTTTTCTGCCTAAAACACTTAGGCTTCCTTCCCTGAACCCTGCCTGCTAGGAAGCAGGAATGTTCAGGACAAGATGACCTCCAAGTTCCTTCCGACTCTCAATTTCTATGACATCATGATATTATCCCCCAGCAGAAAAACTGTCCACAAAAACAGGTGTTTTTACTGAGAGATGAGGCAATGCTGGAGGAGCCAGAGGTGGCCCAGCCCCACCTCCAGGCCCTGGCTGCGTCTCCAGGCCCTGGCTGGCCCAAGCAGAAGTGAGTCTGATGCGGTACCATGGCTCTCCTGGGTCCTTTGTTCTTTCTTGTTCTCTCAGCACTGACGCTAACTGGATCCCACTGCACCCAGGGCTCCGGGACAGGAGGCCTGACCTTCACTTGGGGGTGTTCTGGGGACAAGTGGAAACGAACATTTCCTCCCTCTGCTGCCTTGTGAGCTCTTGTGGAGAAAGCTCCTTGTGAAATGGGTAGAGTTGTGACAGAAAACCCGCGGGTGCCAGCACCAGAGTCAGGCCCTGCCCTGCCCTGCCCAGGACCCGAGGGAGAAATCCTGGATATAAGTGCTGCCTGCACGATACTTAATACTCAGCACCTCATTTAACCCTCTCAACAACTCTAAGCAAGAGGGCTTAGTCTCACTATTTTACCTATGGCTCAGAGATGGCAGAGCTTTGCCCAAGGCCACACAGCTAATATGGGAGCAGCAAAGCTGGGATTGGAATGAGTGTATTTTTCTGCGGTCTTAACCACAGGTTGTCCTGTAACTCAGAAGCCATTTAGTTCAACATTCTCTTTCCTCCCAAAAAAATGCTTGAATTTTTCCTATTACAGCTAGTGCTCAAACACTTCTAGACAAGCAGACTGGCCCCTTAAACCTTCAAGGACGGATGATAGTTTATCTTCTAAAAAGACCTTTGGCACGTATACAGCCTTCTTTAGAACTGCCTTATAAGATCCCACCATACTCATTCCTCCCAAAATCTTCCCTCCTGTGCAATTTAAGAGGTTGATTAAAAAAGACACCTCCTTTGTTCATTCATTCGTTTTGCAAAGCTTTACAGAGCTCTTTGTGCTCAGGCTCTGTGCTAGGCTCAGGAGGACACAGAAGTCAATGAGGATGGGCCTCCGACCTCAGGTTGCTCACAGTCTGGGCAGCTAGTTTGTTCCGCGCTAGAGGTAGCTAACCTTTTACTGAATAATGACTGTGTGTCGGGCATTGTTTTCAGTGCTCTGCATGGATGACCTCAACGGATTCTTAACAATCATCTGATTTATTGGCCGTCATTTACTAGACATGTATTTTGATGCCACATTTTGTTGTAACTGTGATTTGAAGTACACTGTAAACATCTTTACTCGCTTCTACTGACTGTTAATTGTGGACCTGTCTAGGCAGAAGAAGCATTAGGTCTAAGGCAAGCTGGGACCAGGGTGTAGGACATGGGCGTTGGTAGACCCTCGAGCTCCAGGGGCTGTAGCATCCAGGGCCAAGAAGCTAGAAGGTATCTGTAAGCAAAAAGGAGCCAGGCTATGGAGGCCCCAGGCCAGTCTGAGATGGCTCATGACCCTGAACATAGGGGATGCCAGCCAGCCAGCATGCGGTGACTCAAAGTCAGATGGACTCTGTACTTTCTAGAAGATCAGCCCGTTCACTAGGAAACCAAGTCCCATTTACTCATTAATTCACTCACCCATTCATGGAACAAGTATCAATTTAGTCCCCACTATTGGCCAGGCACCAGGCTAGGTGCTAGGGAGATAGGGGTGAATAAAATAGACACAATCCCTACATTGATGGAGTTTTACAACCTAGCAGTGGAGATGGAAAATAAATAAGAAAAGAAGTAAATATATAAGTATGAGTTAGGGTAAGAGCTACAGGAAGTTAGGGAAAGCCTCTCTGAGGAGGTGATGGGTAAGCCAAGGCCTGATGGACATGTAAGAGCCAACCCCTTGCAGAGTCGTGGGAAGAACGATTTTAAGGAAGGCTTCAGCAAAGCGCTGTGAAGTGGGGACGACTCAGTCTTCCAGAAACTGGCAAAGCATACAGAATGAGGAGGAAGGGGTGTGACAGGAAAGGATGGGAATGTAGCAGGTGCCAAATCACGGGTTAGGATGTAATTCCAAAAGCAGAGGAAAGCCCCCTTAGGGTTTTAAATAGGTGTGAAAGAATCAATAATTTTTAAAAGACCACTCTGGTTGCTTTGTGCAGCATAGATTGGAGGGTCAAGATGGAAGCAGAGTCATCCCGTGGGGGACTGGTGGCCAATTCTGAGCAGAGTGTTGGGTGTCCAAGTCAAGTCAGTTGGAATTTGCAGGCGGGCTGAGCCTTCCTTCTCCAAGCAGATGAGATTGGGCAGCAGATAAGGGGAGAAGGAGACTAAGGCAGGCCCGCTTGACTCCATAACTACCTGGACACAGCAAAGGTTCTGCCTGGACACATACCGGGACATGGGTGGAATGAGCCTGCCAGGGTGTTCCTGTTTCTTCTGGAGCTGGAGAAGGTCTGAGGCTGCCACAAGGTGTCCTACCTGCGGCTGTGGGTAGCAAAGCACCCAAGTAAGAGAAGTGAGGCAGGGGCTGATGATGCTAGCACGCCGGGTGCCCCATCTTCTCTCTGCCTCCCCTCTTTTTGTAGCAGATCGTATCCTCCTCCCAACGCCCAGGTACATTGTGTTCTTCTGATTGTGGGCCAGCAGGGCTCTTGCTATGTGTTCTGTGGGTTTCTGGCAGATAACCGTAAACAGATAGAGCAGAGCGCTGGAGCAGAAATACAAGATAGCAAGAGGTGGCCCAGCTTGAGCCTGGGCAGCTCCCTCCAAAGCAAGCACGTGAGTGAAAGCCTCAACAATTCAGCCTTTGCTTTGGCACCTCCAGGTCCTCCCCTCAGAGCAGCAACAGCGAAAACTGAGGACACCTTTTCCACTTGAGAATTTTCAAGGTCTCCCTATGGAACAGGACATAGTCTCAGGACCTTAATCTAGCTCAAAAGACCCTGGGTGACCTGGCCACCTCCTACCCTCCAGCCTGTCGTCCCACTTCTCCTCTATGTGCCCTATGCCCAACATATCTGAGCCACCTACTATTCCCAGATATATCCAGTCCTTTCCCACCTCTGAGCCCCTACTCACGCTGTTCTTCCCACGTGCAATGTCCTCCCTCCTCCACTCTGTCAGCTCCAGCCATCTAAATCACTCCCATCCTTCATGCCCACCCCTCTGGGTATCATTCCCTGATACACACAGCGGAATTGCCACCGTATTTTTCCCTTCTCAAGTCAACCCCATTTTTTTTTGCTATATATAGTTTCCCTTGAATATAGTTGTGTATCCGTATCTCTGTAATTAGCCTGTGAGCTCCCTGAGGCTAGAAAAGTTTCTCTGGAACTATTAAAACGAAGTAACTGCCCAATAAATATGTTAGGTGTATATTTTCAGCAAATAGGTCTTCAAACCCTAATGCTAGAAGAAACTTAAGTAGTATAGGCCTTAAAAAAGGCTTGCTGCAAAGCACTGTGTACAAATAGGTCTCACTTTGGTAAATAAATATGTTTGCATGTATATACATATGTCTAAATATATATGATATCTACTCTAAAATATTAACAGCAGATTCTGAAGATTCTGAAATGAATCTACAGATATCTATCTTTTATCTTCATTTTTTAAATTTTTACAGTTGATTTTTCCCCCCTTCAGAACACAAAAGCAATATAGCTCTTTCTTAAAGAAAAATCGCACAATAATCTAGTAATTGTCAAGTTACAGCTCCCCATAAATCTCCCCTACTGCAAAAACATACCACTAAAAGTTATGTGAATAGTTTTTCAGGGTTTTTTTCATGAATATTAGAATATGCACATATAATACTCATTTTATTTCAAACTATGATATTGATCTGCCATTTAACTTTTCTTTCTTGCTTAATGATATATCGTGGACTCATTGTACATGATTTATTTACCAACTCCTTATTGACAGTTGAGTTATTTCTATTTTGTTGTATGTGGTCGCTGTTATAAACAATGCTGCAAAGAGAATTTCCAGAGATAATTTGGCTCTCCTGATACTTTCTCTTTGTTTCTTCAGGTCTTCTAAATTTTTAACCATAAATATTTTCTGGCATCATAAACAAAATCTTTATTTAAAAAAAAAAAAAGGAAGTATCTGGCCATCTCTCTGTCTCTGTTCAGAATTTCCCTAAATGCTCTCTTTCAACTCATTCATTCATTCATTCAACAAATAACAGTCATGCCCCATACAACAACGTTTCTGTCAACAACAAACCATATATACAGCAGTGGTGCCATACGATTACATGGGGCAGAAAAATGCCTGTCTTGTGATATCTCAGTGCAATGTGTTCCTCGTGTGTTTGTGCTGGTGCTGGTGTAAACACACCTGTGCTGCCCGTGGTGTAAAAGTACAGCACGTGCAAGTATGTACACAGTACATCGTACTTGATAATGATAATAAACAAGTATGTTACTGGTTTGTGTATTTCCCATACCATACTTTTTATCATTATGTTAGCGTGTACGCTTTCTACTTACAAAAACAGTTTGCTGGAAAACAGTGTGCTGGGTGACGCCAGCCACAGCCTCACACATCTCGTGTCTACTGCTCTCTTGATTGTATCACTTTCTCTTGTGCTTGATTTAATCTCGTGTTGTTTTGTTCATCATGGTCCCTAAGCTAATACAAAATCCACTGCTCATGTTGCCCGTAAGAGGCCACATTGAATACTTGTTCTGGAAATGAAATTAAAAGGGATTTCGGGCTACGGAGGTGGAAAAATCAGTGATGGTTATTGTTTGCCAGTCAGGCATGTCCCAGGCCACTATAGCTACAATCATGAAGACCAGGAACAAAATGACAAAAGTTGTTCAAGGATCTGTTTCAATGAAGGCAACGAGACTAACAAAAATATGAGGAGGGCCTGAATCAGACATGGGGAAACTTCTGCTGACCGGGAATGAAGACCAGACACAGACGTGTAGCCCTCTCTGCACCATGACCATCCCAGCCAAAGCAAAACATTTGTTTGTGGTGTTGAAAGAAAAGGCTAGGCCCAACGGCAATGCTGAATTTACTGCTGGCCCTGGATGGTGTAAACGATTCAAGAGTTGTCGTTCATTACCTAATGGGAAAGTGAGTGGTGAGTCTGTGAGTGCTTATGTGAAAGCAGCTGAAGAATTTTTGGAAACTCTAGATAAACTGACTGTGGAGGAAAATTACTTTCCAGAGCAAATACTCAACATGGATGAAACCTCCCTATTCTGGAAACGGGTGCCTAAAAGGACTTCCATCCATAAGGAGGCCAAGAGAATGCCAGGTTGCAAGG
The DNA here is from genome assembly GCF_057876585.1 of Rhinolophus sinicus. Classification (NCBI taxonomy): domain Eukaryota; kingdom Metazoa; phylum Chordata; class Mammalia; order Chiroptera; family Rhinolophidae; genus Rhinolophus; species Rhinolophus sinicus. The sequence continues at coordinate 90,548,185 of NC_142505.1, read as the reverse complement.
CTCGTAAGGACAAGATAACAGTTTGCTTGGGGGCAGGGTTGTGGGCTACACGTTGAAACCCTTTGTGCTCTGGCACAGGGAGAACCCCAGGGCCTTCAAGCGTTTCCTAAGGACACGCTGTCAGTGCTGCAGGAGCAATAAGAAGGCATGAGCGGCCCAGCTCCTCTTCCCAGGTGCCCTTCAGAATTGCTATGCCAGCAAAACGGAGAAGTGCTGTTTGGAAAAGAATATACTTTTGAAGATTTTGCTTATTGTTGATAACGCTCCTGGCCGTCCTCAGTTTATTGGTGATCTTCACCCCAATATCTGAGTGGTTTCTCTCTCTCCGATGGATCGTGGAGTTAGAGTAGCTTTTGAGGCCTCCTCCGTGAGGAGGACCTTTGCCTGAAACTGAGAAAAACACTGTGAAGACCCTAATCCAGTTCTGGAAGGGCTACCACATCTATGACTCCGTCCAGAATCTTGCTGGGGCTTGGGGTGATGTCACCAAGGAGTGCCTGAATAGCATCTGGAAGAAGACACTCCAGAGGTTCGTTCATGAATGCAAAGGGCTTGCTAGGGGTAAGAGGTGGCAAAAATCAACCAGGCTGTGCTGAGATGGCCAACAACCTTTCCCTGGATATGGGTGAGGACGACATGGATTTACCCCTAGAGGGGGTTCCTGAGGAACTGAACAATGAGACGTGGTCAGAGCTGGAACAGCAACACGTCGCTGGAGAAGAGGCAAGAGAAAAGGAAACTGCAGGAAAAGGAAGAATGCTCAAGAGAATTCACAGTGAAGGGTTCAGCAGGAGCTTTTACAGATCTCAACAAGCTCCTTAAAACCTTTGTAAACATGGGCCCCAACACCGAAAGGCTTTCATTTGTATGTTCACGGAGCATTATCTGCTGATAAACAAATCGGTGATGACAGAAACACACAAACCAAGCAAACCACCAAGGACATATTTCTGAAAAGAGGGACAGCTCCTCAGGAAGAGCCTCAGGCAGGTTCTTCAGGAGGGATTCCAGAAGAAGGCCTTGTTATCCTAGGAGATGACAGCTCCCTGCGTGTCCCTGCCCCTGCAGACTTTCCAGTGGGACGAGATGTGGAGTGGAAGTCAGCCTGCGCTAATGTGTATGCTCGTGTCTCAGTTTTCAACAAAAGGTTTAAAAGTTAAACAAAAATTTAATAGAAAAAAGCAAATAGAGTAAGGATATAAAAAATAATTTGTACCGCTGCACAGTGTGTGTTGGAAGCTAAGTGTCATTACAAAAGTCAAAAAGTTAAAAATTTTAAAGTTTATAAAGTAAAAACATTACAGTAAGCTAAGGTTAATTATTATTGAAGAAAAATGTTTTATAAATTTGGTGGCGCCTAAGAGCACAGTGTTTATAAAGTTTACAGCTGTGTACCGGAATGCCCCAGGCCTTCACATTCCCTCACCACTCGCTCACTCACTGACTCACTCAAAGCAACTTCCAGTCCTGCAAGCTCCATTCATGGTAAGTGCTCTATACCTGTGTACCTTTTTTTATCTTTTATCTTTTTACTGTACCTTTTTGGTGTTTAGATATGTTTAGTTATACAAATACCATTGGGTTGCAATTGCCTGCAGTATTCAGTACAGTGACATGTTGTATAGGTTTGTAGCCTGGGAGCAATAGGCCCTACCTCTAGCCAGGTGTGTAGCAGGCTGTACCATCTAGGTTTGTGTAAGTGCCCTCTGTGATGTTCGCACAACCACAAAATCGCCTTTTCTCGGGACATACTGATTATCGGCCATGAGCTGGTCACGGTGCTGCAATACAGTAATGAGCAACTAGATAAGTTCCTGCCCTCAGGAAACTTACATTCCAGTGGGGACAATAAACCCTTCGCCATAATCGTGCTAGTGAAAAATTACAATCTGTGATAAACCGTACTGAGACATGGGCTGGGTGCTGTGCTCTCGTTTGGGGGGCACTGTCTCTGAAGGCTGACGAAGGGCAGGTTGGGAGGCAAGGGAAATGTTCGGCAGAGGAAACCTCCAGTGTCCTGGTGCTGCTGGGGGCTGAAGGGTGGCAGGAAAGGCTGGAGGACACGGGGACAGGAACTGGCAGCTGAGGGTCACATAATCCTTTCTTATCTGTAGGTGGTCAAATCAGCCAGCGGCTCAAGACTTGGCCCCACACCCACCTTGGACTTCGGCATCTGGATGGTGTGGGCCCTGGCCTTCCTGGTGCCACTGTCCCCGCCTTCACCTCTGTGCTGACCACCGTCCTCAAGATGGGAAGCCTCCTGCCCATCTTACAGCACACCCTCCAGACAAGTTCCCCACCCCAGGCCACTGCCTCAGTAGATGGTCTCCTCTGGAGAGGGACATTTCAGGTTAGGGTGTGTTTTTTTATATACGTCTGTATTGTTTGACCTACGTACAGGATGGGCACCCAGAAAATTACCTTTCACCATTTTCCTATTAGACTGTCTATTTTTTTTAATGTGCAAACTTCATAGAATGAATGGATCTCTCCTACTACAACTTCTCTGTATAAAGTTTATATAGGAAACATTTATATTTTATGTTCCCAAACTCAGTACAACAGATTCAACAAAACCATCTATGGGCAATGGCTTGAGACTCTTCTTACATTGTTTCACATTCCAGACCTAGTCAAATGTTAGAATCCCACACAGACAGCTGGGAAAGCAGAACAAATGTTCCCAAAGAGGATGTGAAAGGTGTCACTGTAGACCAAGCAACGTTTTGCAACAACCGTGTTAACCTGCATTCAGTATCACACTGTAAACGTTTGTAGCCCTAACATCACAGGTTGTTCCTGATATACAGATATTTTACTGCGCCTTAGTTGCGTTTAAAAATTTGAATGTTTTTCAATGTTGCGGTTGATGTGTCATGTGACATAAGCTTTTCCTATTCAAAATAATAGGAACTTAATTATCAGTTGGTATGCTTCCACAGATCATCAAAGTTTTAGGTGCAGGTTACTGATACTGGGAAGGGGTTTTGCTGTTGTTGTTGTTGTTTGTTTCACAACAAGAAGGTGTTTTGTTACCAGGGGAAACTTGTAAGAACTCTGATTCAACTAATATAAAAGTAATTGGAGAACAAAAGGAAACTGTATGAGAAAGATCCTTGGAACTTTCATGGGACAACCAAGTCCCAAGAAGGGTCCTGAGGCAGTCAGGCTTTGGGAGCAGCGCAAACCTGGGAGTCGGGCCACCTCAGGCTTCCTTCTGATACCTCTGCTCAGATTAGCTCTCTGTAGGCTCCGTTTCTTTCTCTTGATGCAACCAGCTCTGTCCACAGCTCTCGAGTTTTACATTCTACCATTTGAGGCATCAGAAGGAGACTGCGCTCATGTCTATCTGTTCCCAAAAATCCAGGGAAGGAATTCATTGGTTCAGCTTGGGTCAGGTGCCACCCATGAACCAATCAACTGTAGTTAGGGGAAGCACCTGTAGAAATCATAACTGATACAGAGGAGTCAGGTCACGTAAGGAATGAGGGTTGCTGTGTAGCTAATCCCATGGACATCCATGGCAAGCCTTGAAGAAAGGAAAAAGAAATCAGGAGTAAAGACTGAGTGAGTCCACCTCTAGCCTTCAGCTAGCTTTGCAACTCATAAGCCGTGTGACCCTGGGTAAGTCATGCTTTAAAATGGGGCTAATAATTCCTCCCTTGTTAGGCCATGTAGTGTAAAACTACTGTTGAGAACATAGTGGTTTTTAGAGCAGAGGTAGAGTGAGTTTAGAGGGTACAAGTATAGAGTCTAGAGTGGTGGTTCTCAACAGAGGGTGATTTGCCCCCCAGGAGACACCTGGCAATGTCTGGAGACATTTTTGGTTGTCACAACTAGAAGGGGTATGCTACTGGCCACTAGAAGACAGAACACAGGGCTGCTGTTAAACATCCCACAATGTACAGGACAGCCCTAGATGTCAATAGTGCTGAGAATGAGAAACCCTGCTCTAGAGCCGGTTACCTGACTTCTACTTAGAGCTCCACCATTTCAAACTTTGGTGTTACTTCACTTTTTTGCCTCGGTTTTCCCATCTGGAAAATGAGACTAATACTAGTACCTATCTCCTAAGGCTGTTGTGAGACTCAAACGGATTAATACATGCAAAGTGCTTAGGCCTCTGCCTGGTACATAGTAAGTACTTGCTAAATAGTAAGCTGTTATCTTCCTCAAACCTGACTGAGCACCAGAATCACCCCGAGACCTTGTTTAATAACAGATCCCCAGGCCCTGCCTTAGCTGTGCTGGATCTGAATGTTTGGAATTTGGAATCCAGGACTCTGTGGGGTGTTTTGAGTTCCCTAGCTGATTTTGATGATCAACCAAGTATGGGGGTGATGGCCCTGAAGCACTTGCTCTGCAGAGCGTGGCCTTCAGAGCAGCAGCGTCAGCAGCACTTCAGAGCAGCGCTGCCCAATCTCCAGCGTGCACACACACCACCCAGGGCCTTGTTACAATGCAGGTTCTAATTCAGGAGGTGGGGGAGGGGCAGCGGCGGCGGGGGCGGGGCTGAGGTTCTGCATCCTTCACCCCACATGAGGCCCATGCTGCTGTCCTCTGACCACACTGAGTCACAAAGCTTCAGAGCACTTTATACAGGCACATTTTAGTTTCCAAGCCCTCAGCAGTGTTAGTGGACCCGGAGCCTGCTGCATGCCAAAGGGTTGAACTGAAATAGTCGCCACTGTTTTTCCTGTTCAAAACCCAGAAGCAAAATGAGGAAAAGATACTGCATGTGAACTCTTCAGGTAGTCTCTGTCTCCTGAGGGCTCCCTTGTCTGAGCAGCACAGGTAACCCCATTTGTCTCTTCACTCCCAAGAAAAGGTCGTCCCCTCACTCCTCCCCTGGCTGGGAAAGTGTCTCCCTGTCCCCGGAGTAAAGTACTTTCAGAGGTTCCTGGAGACCCATTGGCTGTAGGTAACCTGGAGGTCATCTTGTTTACAAGCAGATGTTAGTGGTGTTACTTTTCGTGGCTGGTATCTCTTGAAGCATTGTTCTAGAGCTGTCTGTCAGGCCTCACCAGACTCCAGGATTCTGTGTTCTTACAGAGTCAGAGATGGGACCTAAAGTTCATTTCATTCAGGGTTTTTGTAAGCGTTTTTCCATGCCTCTGGTGGTACATGCAATGATGCAGACGGGAGATGGACAACATTTATGTTCTTAATTACGTGTTTGTATTAATATGTTCTGTTCGTGGCAGCTTAGAATGGCATTATACTATTTCCTTTTAAAATCAATTTAATTCTAAAACACTGACTTGATGAGAAAACTAATAGAGGTGTTCCACCTATATTGTTGAGAAATGACTGACGTTGCAAGCACGCTGTGTGAGTTCAATTTCCTCACATTTTAGAAGGAGAAACTAAGCTAGAGAGCCCTGTGCTTCAATTTTCTCATCCTTGAAATGAAGATAATAATCCCTGCTCCATAGGGATGTAGTGAGAATGAAATTAAACAGTGCTTTTAAAGCACTCAGCGTAAAGCCTGGCCTGTCACGCAGACCTAAGAAATACTAGCTCCTCCCGTGGTCTGTGTTAGAGGAGGAACCTTATTACCATAATCACTGTGAGTCTTTCTGAGCCTCAGGCTCCCCGTCTGTACAATGAAGGCATCAGCTCAGAGGGCTAAGCATCTCTGGCCATCCAGCTCCCTCATCCTCTAACATGCTAGAGAAACATATCGAATAGAAAGCTGTGAGATGTTGGGGCAAATCTTCCCTTTTTAGTGGGCCTCATTTATCCATCTGTAAAATGGGAGAACTGAAAACCTCTGTATAACAATCCCGCCAACAAGTCGACCTACTTAAACACCACGGTCTTCACGTTAAAAATCTGCTATTGCATTTGGTGTGCCCTTCATTGGCACATTTGGGTGCTAGAGTTTTTTAATCAAGCATAAGAAAAACTGCTTTAAAAGTCTGCATTAAAAGGGAGCTTAGTAATTGTTTTCAAATGCTTTCTTTTCCCCTGAACCCTGTGAATGACATCACAAAAGGAACATAAAGATATTGGCTGTTATTTGTTGTCGTTGCTGCTGGGTTTTGGGTTTTGGTTTTTACAGGAATTCCTAGTTCCCACCAACTTGTCACAGGGTTCTGCGGGAGCTTATGAATTTCTGTTAACATAGAAGCTGCCTTCTTTCGGACAGGTCCCAGTCAGAAGCGACCTCATCGGGCATTGGGGCCCCATCCTCGTCTTTGTTTCTGCCAGGGACCTGAATGAAGCTCTAAACAGCTCCAGTGTCTCAATTTGAAAAAGAAGAGTTTGTAGGAAGCCCTCTAAGGCATTTTCAGTTTGGATGGTGATTCTGGGTGGTATCCCCTTGGAAATTTCTAGACTGTCCACAGTCTACTCAGAAAGAGATAGTATAAAAATGTGATTTTTCTCTCACTGGCCACCCTGAGTTATTTGAGCAGAAACTTTGGCCAGGAAAGGGTGCGTGGTTCAGTCTAAAGTACTCATCTCCAGGTGGTGAGGGCCCAGGGTGGACGCATTTCCAAATTTAAAAGAAGCCAGAAATCTTGTTTTTGTGCATGTGTAAACAACTTTGCCAATTTTTAAATAGTGGCTGCTAATTCAGATTGTTTTTTTCATTCAAATTGTGTGGCCTTCAGGCATCCAAGCCAATTTGCAACCAGGATCTAGATTTCATTCCCAAGGTGTTTCTGAGACTGTTTGAACCTGACTCCTCTCTCTCTCTCTCTCTCTCTCTCTCTCTCTCTCTCTCACATGCGCACACACACACACACACACATGCACACATACACACTCACACTCTTTCTTTAAAAACAATGCAGTTGCTTAATGAAAGGAGTTTTCTCTGTATCTTTCTGGCTTTATATTTCTTTGTTGGAAGATTTTCCGTGTCCCTTAGTGGCTGTTCAGCAAAGTGGCTTCAAGTCTGTAAATGGCAAGAGTGGAATTGCTTCTAGTGTGAGGTTGGAATAAGCACTAATGAGTGAGGGGGTGAGGGGAACATATTTTTAAGCTCGATATAACAAACAGCTTTCTTATACTGGGTGAGAAGAGGATGGTGAGTGCCCTATCTCTGAAGATACTTAAGCAGAGGCTGGACAACCGCTTATCAAGGAAGGAATAATTCTTCTATATGGCCTATGAGAAGTTTCTTCCAAGTCTGAGAGTCTATTTATTTTCCTAATAAGTCAATAAATTAAACATTGGTGATTAAATTACTGAGTCTAAAGAATAATGTTTTCATAGCTGTTGTCCAGTGCATTGTAAATAGTAGATTATAGAAGTAGTGAAACACATGTTTGCCCTGCAAATATTTACTTTGCATGCAGTAGTATATTACCAAGTCCTCCCTCCCATTTCTGTGCTATTTTTGTTGTATATTTATTTTTATGTGTGCTATAAGCCCATAATACCCTGCTATTATTTTTGCTTTAAACCAGTGGTTGTCAAACTTTTTCCTAAAGGACCAGATAGTAAATATGTTATGCTGTTCGTATAGTCTCTATTGCAACTGTTTAACTCTGCTGTTGCAGCTCAAAAGCAGCCGTAGACACTACATAATCAAATGGGCATAGCTGCGTTCCAACAAAACTATGCTCATAAAAACAGACGGCCAAACCCACAAGCTAGAGCTTACTGATCCCTGCTTTAGATAATCAACTCTCTTTAAGAGTGAATAAAAATAAGGAAGAAAAGCTTTTATATTTACCTTTCTTGTATCCATGTCCAAAGATCTTCATTTCTTTTTGTAGACCCATAGCTGTCTGTTGTCATGTTCCTTCTTCCTGAAGAACGTCATTGTTTTCTGCTTTACGTGATTTCCGATGAGTGTGTTGTCTGTAGATGTCGTTTTTCCCTGGCTTCCTTAAGATTTTTTTTCTTTATTTTTGGTTGTCAGTAGTTTGAATATGATGTGTCCGGGTGAGTGTGTGTGTGTGTGTGTGTGTGTGTGCAGGCATGTGTGTATTTCCTATGTGTGGGTGGTTGTTTGTAGTTGTATGTGTATGTGACTTCTCATTTTTAATAAAACGGGATCAAATAATACTTAGTGTGGTGAGCGCTTCACATTTCACAATCATGTATCCTGAATATCTCTTCGCATCAGCATATACAGATGTACTTGAATCTTTTGCACAGCGGCAGCAACATTTTACTCAATAGGATTACAATTGCTTAATTAATCTTTATCCCCTCAATATACATGCAGGTCTCCAATCTTTGGCTGGAACAGATCACACTGTAATAAACACCCTGGGGTATAGCGGTCAAAAGATCTCTATAGGATAGATTCCTAGAAATTGAATCGCTGAGTTAAAAGGAATGTGCTTTTTAAAGTTTTGATAAATATCACCAAATTCACTTTCAGTGCTATGCCACTGTTATTTTAATGTGTTTGTCTTTGATCAGTGTAGAGATCTTACCATGCTGTCCCTTGTATTATACTCCTGGTGCTCAAGTTTTATTTCTCCTATGTGATGTACATCTGTTTCTGCTGCCCAGCCTCCTTCCTTCCTTCTTCTGGTAATTGTTCCCTAATTTTCCTTGGAAAAAAACACTTCTGCTTTTTTTTTTTTCTTCTTTGAAGAAATGACAGTGACATTTTTAAGGTCCTTGCAGAGGAAAATGAGCATTTGGCCATCCCTGCCAGTTCCCAAAATGCCTTTGGAAATTTGATGGATGCATGAAATCCCAAAGTCCTGAACCACATAACTATAGATTTTTGTTTTGTTTTGGAGTTTCTACTATGCATTGGGCATAGTGGGGAGATATCGGGATAACTAAACTACAGCTTCAGAGGCTTGGATTCCAGTCAGAGCTTTGCCTCTATACTGAGTTGGTCACCTTAGAAAGTGAAGTAACCTCTCTAAGCCTCAGTTTCCTCATTGTTATGGCACACAGACCCACGGAAAGGCCCTGACACTGAAAACCTCCCTCCACATGTGGAGGGCAGAGAAAGACGGAAGAAAGAGGCTGACCACTCCAGTCGGGTAATGGGTAGCGGTGATTAAAGGAAACTTATAAATGAGGTGTGTCTTGGGTGACTTGAAAGCTGAAATGGATTTCCGTACCACTTAGCGGGAGCCCGAGAAGTAGGCCCATCCGCTCTCCTGTAGGTGGTCCAGCAAGGCCTGCGGGATTTTCTGCAGTAGACACAAATCTTCACAAGTTAACACTATTATCGTCAATGAAATGGGCCCATTTCACAGAGGTCAGGAAAGAAAATAGTGACAAATTTTGGGCCACCATTACATGGCATATGGTGCAGCTATGTAGATAGACTTGAGGAAACACCTAAAAAGTCCATTATTGCCCTTCCCAGGTAAATACAAATTGATCTTGGGATTCAACAGCCAGGTGTATGTGCCAGGTCTAGCACAAGGTGATAAGTTCCTAAGACCTTAGCCAAAGTATCATGTGGTGACGGTATTAGGCACAGCTGCATGAATAGCTCTGTAATCCACTATTATCCTCCAAGAGCCGTCTGGCTTTTTTACTGGCTACACTAGGCTGTGAAAGGTATTGTGTGCAGGGCACACAATGCCCACACGGTGGAGTTCTTGCATAATTTTCCGTATTTCCTTATGTCCTCCCAGTAGTTGTTATTGTGTGACCATCACCAGTCTGTGGAGGCAGTAAAACTCACAGGTTCACAGTTGGCATTGCTTTTCAGTGCTGGTTTAATATTACTCATACTCAAAGGCAGAAGTCTCCAGTAGAGGTTTGTAAAGTCTGGCTCTGCAAGATGTAAATGCACAGTATGGTGTCTGGGATCCGGAAATGAGGATCTCATACCCTCCGGGCATGGGGGTGGGCACGGGGGCAGGGGAGGGATAGAGGGGAGAGCCTCCAATTTGCAGAACGAGGTGGACTTTCCTGACCATCCCAGTCTGGCCTCCACAGCCAGGTATATAGCACAAGAGGAGGCCAGAGAATTTCTGAGGATGACCATGTATTAGGGTGCCTGCAGCGCCAGTATCAACCAAAGCAGTTACCCTGTTTATTTCTGGGGAACAAATGAATAGTGAGTTCCATATGAGGCCTCTGATTGCCGCCTATGGTCCTCACCTGAGGATGACCTTGGCCTTCATCCTATGCTCTTGGGGGGTGGGAGGCACCCAACCAGAGTAGGATGAAATCCCAGAGGGCCCCTCGGATATTAGCGGAATGTCCACTAAGGGGGGCTGACGGTATCAGCTGGAACTATTGTTCAGGTTTGGAAGTCTTCCATAATCCTACTAACACTACAGGAGGCTGACGAGCAGTCTTTTCTCTTGAGGTACTTGCAGCAACCAAGTCATGCCACAGTCATTTTTGGGTTATCCTCACAGGCCCTCTTTTACTTGCTGTATTTATTTCTCCCTTTGCTTTCCCTCTGTCCAAGTTCCAGATCCTTCCCATGGCTCAGACATGCTCTCAGGACCAGTCTGTTTCCCTTGGATCTGCAATAGATTGCCTGGCATAGATGTCCTGTCCCACCACGGGGCTTCGCATGGACATAAGCGTTCCTATACCACGTGCTGCCTGCAATAGCTTTGCTTTCATTCCTGCTGTAAATGTGGCCCGGTCAGGTCCCCAGAACACCAGGGCATAGATTGCGTGGTGCATACGCAGCTCTCTGAGGATTTGTTGTACTCCCTCTGTGGGCCTGTTACTGGTTCAAAATCCGTCTGCCCAATGCTTCAAAAGGCCAGTATTCAAAACGTTAGCGTTTGGAAGGCTTTTTGATTAAAAAGGTGCCAGCTCGAGAAGATGGGGGTGGGGGTGCTTAGGCCTTCCACAAATCCACCTTAAGAGAGCCCAGAATTCAGGCTTCTGTTATACCAAGGGAAGGGAGAATGGGTGGGGCAAGATCTGGATACCCACAGGAATCCACTGAAGAGCACAAAATCTCTAAATCTCTTTGTTCCCAATCCACTCACTCTTGCTAGTGCTGAATCTGGTCCTGAGGCTCCTGCAAATCTTTGATAAACCATCATTATTTTGGACACATTTCCCCACTTCTTCTGCAAAGGCTGTTCCTCCAAAAATTCCAGCCTCAGGCAGAATTCCTCTAGTGATTAGCCTATCTATAGCAGGAGCTGTTAGCCTGAGGGCCATGGGGAAAATGCAGGCTAGAATTAGGATAGAGTCAGAGAGAGGGAGCGTTACACTGTGTCACAGTCCCGCTTGCCCGGGAAGATCTCCCTCATTTGGCCAACTCGCTAGAATGATCCAGCCTGTGAGACAGTGAGTGCCATGAATTCTCAAACACTACGCAGCTGCTGTTGGAGAGCAGGCTATTTCACTTGTTTTTAATTTCTTTTTTTAAGATTTTATTGGGCATGGGGGGACAGGACTTTATTGGGGAACAGTGTGTACTTCCAGGCCTTTTTTCCAAGTCAAGTTGTTGTCCTTTCAATCTTAGTTGTGGAGGGTGCCGTTCAGCTTCAAGTTGTTGTCCTTTCAGTCTTAGTTGTGGAGGACGCAGCTCAGCTTCAGGTCCAGTTGCCATTGTTAGTTGCAGGGAGTCGAGGAATCAAACCGGCAACCTTGTGGTTGAGAGCCCAGTGGCCCATGTGGGAATCGAACCTGCAGCCTTCGGAATTAGGAGCATGGAGCTCTAACCGCCTGAGCCACCGGGCCGGCCCTCCTTTTGTAGTTTTAACTCATCTTCCAGTTCCCTAACCCTGGCCTCTGCCTCTAGCTGGGCGTCCTAGGCCAGCTGAACCGCCTGTAATAAAGTCTAGCCTACAGCTGCAGCCATGTGCTTTCCTTCCTTTCTACAGTGTACAATGCATTTTCCTCAAAGAAGCATGAGACCAGCCAGTGCTTCCAGCATCCCGGTACTCTCCCGGCGGTCCACATGCATCTAACACTCCCCACAGAGAAGTGGAGGGCCAACCCAGGATTTCCGTGCTGATGCCTCTTTCCCAAGACCCATTTCATAGCTCTCCTGGCTGGCCCACCAATTGTTACAACACACAGATCCAGGGAAAGACCTCCAGACTGAAAATCTAGTTCCCTAAGCGGTGGACAGGGAAAGACTGAAGAAAGAGGTGGGCCACTCCAGCCTGGTAACTAGTAGAATTTATTAAGAAGAGATGCTTACAAATGAGGTGTGTCCTGGGCATCTGCAAGGTGAAATGGATCCCCACACCACTTAGCAGGAGCCAGAGAATGACACAGGGCACAAAGAGGGGGGGAATGCTCGTGTGTACAAGTATGTGACTGCTACCGGGTACGGGAAATTGCTTTCCATGCTTGACGAGGTCAGGACAACTGGAATGTTTTCTAGACCCAGCCCGTATTGGAGGCAGGGGAGGGGTGCTGGTTTGTGTCAGAACACACGGTGATTCAGATCAAAACAGTCTGCAGGAGAGACCCATGAAGAACACCCTCCTTTTTGGCCCTCGTCCAGCAAATAAGTCAGTCAGCAGTCACACCACGGGGCCGCCTCTCCTCAGCACTCACCTATAAAATAGGTATCATAAGAGTGCCTTCCGTATTGTGAGATTGTGAGTTATAAGAAATACATTATTTCAGGCAGCCGGGTGGCTCAGTGGTTAGAGCGCAGTGGTCATAACACCAACTTCGAGGCTTGATTCCCACATCGGCCAGTGAGCTGCGCCCTCCACAGCGACTTGACTTGGAGCTGATGGGTCCTGGAAAAACACGCTGTTCCCCAATATTACCCAATAAAAAATTTTTTTAAAAAAAGAAAGAAGTACATTATTTGGCCATTCGGATGACCAAAATATATTTCTCATATATACTTGGTTTTCATCCACAATGCCTGACTCCCAGCTCCCAAAACCCTTGGAATTTCCTAAGTGTTGAAAGAGTCTTTTGTTATGTTGCAGAGGTGACTTTTGGGAAGCACGGAAGGATGGGAGCCGGTTACCAATGGAACCAACCATGGAGTTAGAGGGATGGGACTTTCATTCCAATCCCCCGGCCTCGAGGAGCGGGGGAGGTGAGAGGGGCTAGAGGTTGAATCAATACCAGTGGCCTATGATTTAATCAATCATGACTATGTAATGAAGCCTCCCTAAACATCCAAGAGGGTGGGGTTCAGAGAGCTGCCGGATGGTGGACACGTGAAGATGCCAAGAGATACCTTGCCCTATGCTTCTGTTCCATCTGGCTGTTCCTGAGTTATGTGTTTTTATAATAAACCAGTGTGATCTAGTAAGTAACATGTTTCTAAGTTCTGTGGGCTGTTTTAGCAAATGAATCAAACCCAAGGAAGAGACTGTAGGAACTTCTGATTTATAGCCAGTCTATCAGAAGTACAGATAACAACCTGAACTTGGGACTGGCATTCTGAGTTGGAGGGGGTTGGTGGAAACCCCGATCTATAGCCGGTTGGTCAAAAGCATAGGTAAAAGCCTGGGCTTTCGGTGGTCATCTGATGTGTAGCAGGAGAGGGGCAATCTTATAGGACTGCACCCTTCACCTGTGGAATCTGATGCTCTCTCTAGAATGTCTGAATTGAGCTGAATTCTCGTACATCCTGCTGGTGTCTGACAATTGTTGGTGCGTGGGGACCCCACCTCCCCACACACGTTGAAACTGGGACTGGAAACGCCAATTTACTTATATAAAACACTTAGTTGAGAGCAAGGCTCATAGAATAGACTCAATGTACATGAGTTATTATTATCTAAGCAGGGGAAAGAGTCGCCGTAACCAGCCACAGGCTATGAACAGTTACCTGGGGGAACAAGGGTGGGTGCTGAGTTCCCATTTGGGTAGGAGTTTCATTATTGTTTCCAAGTCTCCAACTTCCAGCCCAAAGGAATTCTTGTGCTCATTTCCACCAGATTATACAACCTCTGGCAAAGCATTTCCCAGCTCTCTTTGTCATCCTCTAATCTATTAAAGAGGGGCAATTCGTCCCACCCCATAGAGCAGTGGAACTCAAACTCTGGCAGGTATCAGAACCACCAGGGGAACTTGGTGAAAATACGAAGGCCCAGATTCTCCCGACTTCAGGGAGTCTGGGTCTCCGTGTGCTTTATTACCTCCTCAGTTAATTCTGATACACACCAACTTTTAACGGCCATAAAAGAATGAAAGAAACAATGTTGTCTGAAAGGTCATAAAGATTATCATTACTTAAATCCCATGTGTTCCTCCCTCTGTGGAGATGTCAAGTGGATAGGCTGTCCTCACACAAGCTAAATATGCCTCAACCCCAGGGAAGCTGGGCCTACATCTCAGTACCCAGTGGAGATGAAAAGCAGTTCCTGGGCCCTCAGCCCTTCAGAAGTCCCCTACGATCTAATACCCATTTCACAGAGGGGAAAAGAGGAGCAGTACTTTTCCCACGGTCACAACAGCATGGTAGAGTCCCAGTGGAACCCAGAGCTACAGATGCCTGGGCCAGTGTTTCGAAGGGCTTCTTTTGGAGGCCACCGTCCTGGAAGAACCCCTCTTTCCTGCTGACAGGTGTGCAGCAAGTTGGGGGTCTGCAGGCAGTGCCCCGCAAGTTTCTTTTAGCTGAGAATGGAAAGGGAGGGCCCCAGCCAAATTCCCATATACCAGCAGCCCCCTTTCCCAAAAGTTTGAAGGTTAACTCAGGGTTCTTCTCACAACCTGGAAAGAAAAGCATGAACTAGCCTCATAGATAAACATCTCGAGCTCCTTGACAATCTCCTTTACCAATCTTGTTGCCTGAGCAGGAACAAGTCTGTTGGTGGGATGAGCTCTGAGCTTAAAATCAAATTATGGGATTTCGGTGCTGTGAATAAACCGGCCACAGGATGCCGCCCGCTGCCCCACAGACCAGGAATACTGCCACGTAGTGGTGCCAGTCAAATGACTAGAGGGCATTTCTCAAACCACAGCAAGTGTTTCTGTTGATTCCGGGCAAGAAACTTGAAGGGTGGGGCAAGGATTCAAAACGAATGGTTTAGGCTGCGGGCTTCAGAGATGGAAAGATCTGCCTCTGCCCAGGATAAGCCGTGACCTTGAGCAAGCTATTCTTTACGTCTCAGCCTCAATTTCCATTATCTGTAAAAACAAAATAGCAATGCTACCCTGAGAAGTAGCCAGGCTTTGTGGAGCCTGAAGCTTATACCCCTGGGGAGGGGGCATAGGGTACCGGTAAGGGGTAGAGAGGACCTCTTTAAGGAAAATAACACAAAATTACAAATTCAAAATTACATACAGGACCTTGGAAAGGGTCCCATGGAAGGGAGGGGCCCGGGCAAATCTGTCTGGGATGCTACCAGTTAGCTTTGAGATACTTAAGTAAGGCCCTTGGCACATGAGATCATGGTGGAGGGAGTGGGAAGGCTTGAGTAAAATGCTGTAATTTGGAGGGAGGAGGAAATTTTGGCCTATTCATCTGTCACTGAAGCAGAGATGATGACAGAGAATGGAACAGAGAGAAACCCCCAGGGTCTTTTTTAGCAGCAGTGTTCTCTCCTGAAGGAAGGGTGACCTTAGGCAAATCACACCCTCTCCTGGCCCAGTGTCCTGCCCAGTGAAATTTGACTGAGGGTTGTACAATTTCTGCCTCTCCCCTTTTCCAAAAGAATTTCCACTACTCTCTCCCTGGATGGAGCCTCACAAAAGCTAAGAAGCAGTTAGAGGTGAGTGAGTGATTGCTTCTTTTTTTCCAACAATTTTCCAAAAAAGGGGAGCACCCAAAAGGACACCTTACAGTAGAGCTGCAGCCAGTGGGAAGTGGGGCCCCTGACCTGGGATGAGCAGGGAGGTGGGAATGGGTCAGTATTCTCATGGAGGTGAAAATAGGGTACTAGTTAAAAAGCATGAGGAGGTGGCTTCTGGTCCCTATTCGGTCGCTCTCTAGGTAGGTTCCTTTAGTTCAGAGCTTGATCTCATTACTTCATTGATAGGATTAAATGAGGACATACAGGTAAAGCACTTAGAAGAGTATCTGTCCCTTCATGAAGTGCTTAACAAATATCCGTTATTGAAATGATCACTATCATTGCTATTGTTAGTTAGGTAAGGGTGGGTGACTCCCTCCCAAACCCCTCCCCTCTTCTCCTCCCCCCTATGGCTCCCCTACCACAACTGCTTGCCTGGAGCAGCACCCTCCGGGGGAGGTGGGTGGGGCCTCACTCCAGTTTGGCTGGAGCCTGCTGACCAGGCACCAGCCACTGAGTTGGGATTTTCACCTGACTGGCAGACACCTTCTTGCTTGCCTCCTTCAAACGCAGACCTACCTCCTTACCACCCAGAGCCTTCTCCTTCTCAAGCAGTCATGCCCGGGACAAAGAGTGCTGGGGGTCCCCAGGGAGCTGTTGACCTCAAACTGGACCTCAGGTCACCTCCCGAAAGTGCCAAGAAGCCGCAGAGCAAGGACTCCAGTGTCTGGAATGGAAGCCCTTCGGAGTTGCCCAACTTGCAGAAGACCAAGGGCATAACGTGAGTGTTCTTGCCTGCCATCCTCATGTCTGCATTGCAGCCTGGAAGCTTGCATTGGCAAAACCCTGGGGTCAGCGGGGGTGCTGAGGGGGTAAGTCTGACCCCCAACCCACTGTGCAGATGGGGAAACCAAGGTTGGAAAAGGGGCAGTTGTAGGCTGAGTCAAGATGAGCGTTTAAAGGGGCAGGAGTGGAGTCTGTCAGACAGCCCTTAGAATATAGTGAACTAGCCTCCACATGTGAACTAGCTTCCACAGGTAGGGAAACTGAGGCCCAGTTACCCAGGCCACACACTGGGTCATTGGCATGACGGGGTGGGGGCTGGAATCCAGTGCTGGTCCTGAAGTCAGTTTTACTCCTGGCCAATTCTGATAACGTTGGGAAGAAGGGCCGAATCCCCAACTGCTTGGAGGAGATGCGACCTGCCTCTCCTGCAGTTCCCCGGGCCTCCGCTTCAGGTGAGAATTGCAGAGATGACATCCAAAGCACAGTATGTGGAAGAGTCTAGTTTCTTCCACCTCCCTGGGGTGTGTTTTGGAGTTGGAGAGAGAGAGAGAGATCACTCATGAGGCTTTCAAAGCATGTCAAGGAGGGGTCTGCTGCAAGTTTAGGCGGGAAGCCAAGCTACAAGGCTCCTGCTCCCTCGCCTCCACCACTCAAGCAGAGTGGCGAGTTCACTTAGGACAAATGGGTGGGGTGGCACCGTGGTGGGGAGTTCTGCTACTGGAAGCAGGAAGTTCTGACATCAGTGGTGTAGTAGAAAGAACATGTGCATTCGAGCTGTGGCTCTGTTCCTTCCCTTCTTTAAGCCTCAGTTTTCCCTTTGGCACAACAGGGATAAATTGGTAGCCGGAGGCTACCTGTAGGAATTAAATCTGAAAGGGTGGGAGGAATGCAGAAGGAGGGAAATGTTGCTATGAGGGGCAAGCAAAGCCCATTTTCACTGCCACCCTGCAGGGCAATTTAGGGATGGACTCAATGACTGGCCCCGAGACGTTGCCCCAGGGCTAGTCCGGGGGTTGCTAAGAATGCCTGCCCTGAGGGTGAGCTTGCTAGGCCTTGGGACCATCCACTGCTGAGTTGGGGTATCTCTCAATCAGAGGCCTTGGGGGAACCAACTAGCTCTCGTGTCCTGAATTGACATATGGTTTGGTGTCCATTTCAGCTACTTCAGAATCAAAGAGATAAAACAAGTGAGCACTAGAGGGCCCATCTACTTGGAGGGAATTAGCAAGACAGGCCCCCTAAGCATGGTACCTGTGGGGGTCAGCTGACCCGAGTTCCATTTCCCACTTGGAATAAGCGACAGAACTCTGTGCCCCAGTTTCTCCTCTGTGACATGACAGTTTGCTCCTCCCAGAAGGGCTGCACCGGCGAATTGCCCGTAAAGCTCCCAAGTGCAGTGTCCAGAAGTGTTGGCTGTTGTGAATCGGAGCCGTTCCAAAGTCACCAAAGGAATTAGGGCTAAAACCCAGGTTTCCTGCCTCCCAGCCCAGTGTTTTGCACAACTCACCACACTCTGTTTTGAAGTTGGCTGAGTGGCCCAAAGTTAAATTCTAATTTCCTAAGTCCTTTAGTTAGAAATCTCCAGAGCGACCCGTTGACCCTTTGCTAGTTACACAACAAGCACATCATTGGAGGGCCACAGGGCACTGTGCTCTGTCAGCAGTGTTGACACCCACAGGGAGAAAGGCATGCAGACTCTCCACCCGCCTTCTCCCCCAGTTGTTCTCTTTAACCCTTAACAAATCAATGGGCAGATCAAGAAGCTAGAGGAGTTACGACTAACATAGAGTGAGGGTGTTTGGGGCAGTCATTTCAGAAGGTCATGCCTCCTCACAGTTACAAAGACTTAGCAGAGTCGACACCTTGCCCAAGATGACACAGCTTGTTAAGTAGTGGCGTTGAGTTTTAATCCAGGCTCCTTCCGGAATGCCTCTGCTGCTCTTCACAAGAAGTCTCCTTTCTGGAAGGCTCTCGTGAGGGATTTCCAAGGTTTCCAAAGTTGTAGATGGAAATCCAATTCTCACCTTGGTTTAGCCCGTTGCAGGTACACAGGTGTAAAAATAGGTTGTTTTGTGATTCATCAACAGAGAGGGTACCTCCCTGGAACTGGATCATTGGAGGTATAACCTCTTCCTCTGAACAACCTTCACATTTATCTTAAAGAAAGGCTCTGAGTGTTTGTTTTTGTTTTTGTTGGGGTGGGAGGAGTCATGCCAGTCCTCAGCTTGATGTCCCAGCCTGAGGGGGGAAAGAAAAAATCCTTCAGAAGCCCAATTCCCAAATGACCCTGTCTCAACACTCAGCATCTGGGGATCCAAGTCATCTGACCTGTTTATTCAGAAGTCACAATGATTTCTCTTTGCTGCCTGCCCTTTTCCCTTTTCTCTGAGTTCAGTCCTCCCTCTGCTACTAGTTTTATGACCTTGGGCTGTTCGCTGCCCACTCCTGAGCCTCAGTTTCCTTGGTGATGAAATGGGGTGTCCCTTTATTCATTTGTCTGGGCCCATTTCTGGGAGGCAGCCCAGTAGAAGTGGGGTGAAGAACAGGGACTCTGAAGCAGTCCTAGGTTCAATCCTGGCTCCCCCGTATATCCTTGGACAAGTCATTAAAAAAACCTCTATCCTCAGTTTCCTCGTCTACTTCCTAGCCTTGATGAGAGGATTAAATGAGATCATACATGTAAGTACTTAGCATAGTGTCAGTTGTATAGTTAAGTGTTATTATAGTGGCATAGATTGAGTATTAGTTGCTAAAACCAGGACAGTTCTGGACAAACCAGAATGGTTGGTTACCCTGCCACAGACCCAGATGTGCCAGGGCCACGGGGACTGAGAGATGCCCTGGAGCCCACCTAGCCACCTTAAAACTCAAGTGGTGGCGTGCTATGACTGTTGGACGTTTGAATATCTCAGCTCTTCCTCTTCTTTTTTCTTTCCCCTTCTTCCGCTCCCCGTCCCCCCCCGCCCCCACTCCGTTTCAAGCCATTGTTTCTCAGTCTAGTTGTGTAGGACACAGCTCCCTGGCTCATGCTGGTATTATGAGCCTTGTGCTCTCCCTGGCTGAGGCAGTCTGTCAACCGTCGTCAGCCAGCCACTCAGCAGCACACGGCAGCTCGCGCTGACCTCTGGCTGCTCACGGCAGCCCAGCTCCAGGGACAGCTATTGTTCACAATCTTAGCTGTAGAAGGTGCAGCTCACTGGCCCATGTGGGAATCGAACCGGCGACCTCAGCATTAGAAGCCTGGCGCTCCAACCACCTGAGCCACCGGGCTGGCCCGTCTTCCTCTTGAAGGAATGAAATCAATCAAGAGATGGAAATGTGTGCAGCATGAACAGCAGAAGTTCATTAGTAAAAGAAAGTGCACTCCCAGATACGGAGCGGGCTGACCCAAGGGAGGGAAGCAGCCTCGCCTCCCATTGTGTGAAGGCTTTTATTTCTATGAGTATGGCTAGAATTGCCTCCCCGTCTCCCTTCTCTTATCTCTCTTTCTCCTCCTGAGGTGCCTAGTCCTCTGGCATTTAGTAATACATTTCTTTGATTAAGGGGCATGGGTAAACACATCCCCTTGATTTGGTGGGATGAGTAAATACATCCCTTAGGGGTGTAGGAAAATCTGGAGTCCTGTTGGGCCAGTAAGGTATTGGTGACAAACAGAATGGGTTCCCCCCTTCTCTGACTTTTGACAGCACGTCCCTGATTTAGAGGGATGTGTGAGTCTGGAGTCCTGCTGGGCCGCTGCCAGGGGCCTTGACCCAGGTGGGAGCTGCAGCATGGGGCTTCCTAACCGGGGCTGAATTTCTCCTCCTGCTGCCTACCCGGTCACACACACACCCACGTCCTCATGTCTTTTTTCTCTCCTTTAGAGCGTTCCAGACGTTGGTTCACCTGGTGAAAGGCAACATGGGCACAGGGGTGCTGGGACTGCCGCTGGCGGTGAAGAACGCAGGCATCCTGGTGAGGAGCTGCCATGGGGGCCAGTATGAGCGGGTGGCGCAGGGAGCCGAGAAGAGAGGCTCTCAGCGTTTATAACGGCTCGCCATGAGCACTGTTTCTGGGAGGCAGCTTGGGCCGGACTTGGAGTCTAGACACGTAGCCTGGGTTTGAGGTCCGGCTCTGCCGTGGACGTTGAGGGGCCTTTGCATGTCATTTGTCCAGTCTCTGGTCCTCAGTTTCCTCCCTTGGAGAATGCAGGGGTTGGACTTTGACTTTCCAGTTCGCTCTGCAGAGCAGTTGTTCCCAGGGAGGATGCCTCAGGGGCCACGCAAGGGCAGAGTTCTGGGTCCCCTACTCCCACCACAACACCCCACTGTCATTGTTTTATGCGTTTCACTGGAGTACCGCGTGAGATTATATTTGGAAAAATAGCTGTTGCTGCTCAAATGGGCTTGCAAACCAGTGTGCTAGAAAGTTCTTTGAGTCCTGAATGAGATCCGCACTGCCACATCCCTCCCCAGATTCATTCTCTCCTCTCTTCCCTGTGCCTGGCGCCCCCTTCCTGCAGATGGGCCCACTGAGTCTGCTGGCACTAGGCTTCATCGCCTGCCACTGTATGCACATCCTGGTCAGGTGTGCCCAGCGTTTCTGCCACAGGTGAGGAAAAACGTGTCCTCCTGTCCTTTCCTTTGGTCCTCGGTCCTCAGGGGCATCCCAGAAACATCTTGCACATAACAAGTTGATTTCTTAATTTCCTCCTTAACAAGGTCAAGAAAAAGAGAAAAGCATTCGGGGTGGGGACGTCAGGTGAGGCTCTGCCACATGACTTATTAGGTGCTCGCAGTCAGGCCGTGTTGCGTATCTGCTGGGCTCCTCTGTGAATTGGGCATAAACAGTCCATGCGTAACCCTGCCTCAGGGAATTGTCATGAGGATCCAGTGGGATCATGGGTAGGAAAACTACTGTACCCGTGCAGAGTGTGTATTATCACCCCTGTTATGTAGTAACCACTTGACAGGTAAGGAAAACAAGCCACCGAGGAAATACCGTCAGGGGTCACAGTCTGAACTAGAGCTTTGGTTGCTGCCCCAGTGTTCTTTCCACTCTAGCGGAGTGTCTTCCTGTGTACCTCCTGACTTTTCAGTATAGGATTCTAGTTTAAACTGCCTCTTGGTGACTGTGTGTGTGTACTTTCTCCTGCAGGTTTAACAAGCCCTTTCTGGACTATGGGGACACGGTGATGCATGGACTAGAAGCCAGCCCCAGTGCCTGGCTCCGGGAACACGCCCACTGGGGAAGGTACCTTGTTCTTGCTTTGCCAGAAGTGGGGTGGGATATAGGAGGAGACAGTGCGGCTATCATGGATGCTTTCTTCCCTGGAAAGCTGGCTCATGTAGCCCAGAATGTTGCATTTCCCATATGGAAGGGGTTCATTGGCAACCTTCCTGATCTAGCCCCCTACTTGTATACCTCCAGTGACAGGGTGCTCATTCCTTTGCTATGCAGTTTGAATATTATTCACTTTTTTATTAAACCACATTTATTATGTTGCTACTACGTCCCAGGCCCTGGAAATACCGTGAAGAACAAGGCAAACAAGTCTTTGCCCTCACAGAACAAAGGCCTAGTCCAAGTCCCGTGGGAAAGACAGACATTAGACAGTTAAAAACACTGTTACTTAATAACCACTGGGATATGTACAATGAAGGAAAGAAGTACTAGTTGCTGCCAAACAGGTAAGGAGACGTGTATAGGTTTGGGCGGGCTTCCCAGGATGGAACAGCAGAGGTGAGTTCTGAAGGAAGGGGTTCTTAAGGATGAGGAATTACTACGAGAAAGTGGGCAGGAGCCTGGATGGATGGCCTTCTAGGAAGAAGGAAGAGCAAGGTTTGAAGGTCCTGAAGCAGAAAGGAGTATATGGCAGTTTCAAGGTATAGAAAGACCAGGGAGCTTGAGGGCAGAGAGTCAGGGAGATGAAGTTAAAGAAGGATCCAGGGGCTGATCAAGATGTACCTTTTGACCGCCTGGAAGGTTCTGTTCTTCTCTTAAAAGCAACCAGGAAGCCATTGGAAACTTCATCAAGGAAGTAATCATATTTGCATTGTTTAAAGATCTGTGTGGCTTCTGTAAGGAGAACAGATTGTAAAGGAGCAAGAATAGATTAGTCTGACCCATGAGAATGCTATTGACAATGTCCAGTGAAGTGGCAATGAAGGCTAGGACCAAGCTGGTGGCAGTGGGGATGGAAAAAAGTGAATTTGGTCATGATTTGGATCCTGGGATTATGGGAAAAGGAAAAGGCCAAGGTTGACTTAGATTTCTGGTGCCTTCTGTTTTGGACAAGTTGTGTTTGAGGTGTCTGAGAGATAGTCAAATGGAGATGTCAAGTCGGTAGTTGTTTGTACGTGTTTGAACTTATCTTCCTGCAGGAGATACCAAACTGAAGTCATCAGCCATGAAGCCGGGGGGCAGAAGAGGTCTCTTAGGGAGCGAGTTTATAGTGAGATGAAAAGAGAGAAAAAGACCAATATATTAATGACCCTTTGTGAGCTGAAGTCTTGTTTTGTACGACTCCCACCTTTTAGCTTTCAGGGATGACACAGAACAAGTGAACCCCCTCTGTCCTCTGGTACTTAGGACTAAATCTACTCTTTTGTCTTTGGTTACAGACCTGTCCCCACCCCATGTGTCTACTCTTTCCTGAGCACTCTTTTCTAGATTGCCAAAGTCTCTCGAGCTGTGATACCCCAAACCACTGCAGCACCTGAGGGGCGCCCTGCCCATGTAATGTAGTCTGCCGAGCACATGAGTCATAACCCGAATTTTCCCAATTGTTTCACTGAAGGAGGGTTGGTTTTTTTTTTGTTTTGTTTTGTTTTGTTTTTTGTTTTTTGTGGGGTTTTTTTTGCCTGTCACAACCCCTGAAATCCTTCTACTCATTGTTGGGCATATAAAGTAGCCTTTCCTGCCTTTTTAGGGAACTGGTTCCATTAATCATCTCCTCTCCTATAACTTGAACTTTTTTTTTGAACTCTGGGCTCTTCCTTTCAACACTTAAATGTGTTCACATATCTCCATCTTAAGAAAAAGAAAATAATAAAGCTTCTGGGACCTTACACCATCCTCTAGCCACCATCCTATCTCATATTCAACATCTGGTTATTCAACAGGTAACTACCAAATCCCGGCAACGTGTCCAGAAGTGCTTTAGGCAGTGGGTCTGCAGTGATGAACAAAATGGGCACTGTCGACACAGGGCGGACACACTAGCTTCATGGAAGAACAGTCCGTCCTCTGACTTTACTTCCGAATATCCCGTTCACACCTCTTTCATGGGGCACCCGGCTTTTTTGTTCTTACACTTCTACAGAAGTTCTTTCCGCCAATGTCCTAAAAGACCTCCCTGTTTCACCTTCTTTGCCCAAGAGAACCGCTGAGCAGCCCTGGGTACAATCGACTATTCTCTTCTTCAAACATTCTTTCTTCACTTGGATTCTATTAAACCCTTTTTGGTCTTAGTTTCCTGCCTACCTCTTCGGTCATTCCTTTGCATTTGTTGTAGGCTTCTCTGTTTCTATCTTTCCTTTAAATGTTGGTGTTCTCTAAGAGTGAAACGCTGCCTTCTCCTTTTCTCACTCTTCAACACGGACCTTCTTTCTCAAGGCTTTATCCATTACCGACAAATCAGCAGTTCCCGACCTTAACATATAATTGTCTCCTGAATGTCTCCTGTAGGAACCTCAAGCTCAAGACTTCAGATACTGAGTATGTCGTTTCTTCCCCTTCCCCTAAAACCTGTTCCTCCTTCTGAGTTTCCCAGTTCATTTTTTTTGGTCTCAGTTAAAAACCTGTCCATCACCTTAGATCATTTCCTTTCCCTTTCCCCCAGATGTAGGTGGTCAGCCATGTTCTGTAAATTCTAGCTTCCTAGTAGCTCTTCAAATGCTTTAATTCTCTCATCCTAATGGCCCCGTCTTTGTCCAGGCTACTGCCATCTTTCACCTCCATTATTGTAAGAGTCTTCTATCCAGTCTTCCCATCCATAGTCTTACCCTCCAATGTGTTCACATGGTAGTTGGAGAAATCTGCCCAACCCCGCTGCTGAAACGCTCTTTGCTTACCTCTTTCTCTTCTCCTCTTCTTCTTTTATCACTCTTTCTTCCCTTTCCCAAGGGCCTCCCCTCAGATATTGGTTTTTCTAAGAAGGCTACCCACCCTATAATTTGGGTAAAATGCCCTTTTTACCATGGCCCTTAGCACCATATTAGTTTTGGTCCATCTTGCTGACTAGTCTTTAAACCACTAGAGGAAGGGACCACGTGTTATTTCTCTCTGTACCTTCAGTGACTAATATGGTGTATTAAATGTTAATGAAAAACTTTAAAATGTTAATGATAGCTAATAAAAACATCGTGCCCACTGCCCCACATTAGTGTCCGTTATAAGAAATGCCGCAGAGCCAGGTATGGGGAGAGATTCCTGACCATGAAGAATTGTACCACTTGCTGAGCTGGGAATGTGAGGGTGGTTGAGAAACATTTTTCAAAGAACTATTATTAACCTCATTTCTTACTGCTGCCCCATTGTTGATTGTGGTGGCACGACCAAGGGTGCCGGTACAGTCACCAACCCCTGGGGACAGAAATGGAAAGGACAAGCTAACTCTTTTTTTTTATAACAAGTGTTCTTTCTCTCTCTCTCCTCTCTTCCAGGCGGATGGTGAGCTTCTTCCTTGTATTTACCCAGCTGGGCTTCTGCTGTGTGTACATTGTGTTTCTGGCCGATAATTTAAAACAGGTAGAGTCTACTAGGGAAGGTGGGAGTGAAACAGTCATGGAAAAGAGGCGTCCTCTGCTCGTTGTTCAGCAAATGGCTTCAGATTGTTCAGCAAATTGTTTGGATTGACCATGACTTCGTCTTCGATTGTTGGATATTTTGTTTCCCTTTATTTTTATACTATAATCTGTTTTTCAACTATTATCTGTACAAGTCTTAGTACACCCTTGTATTTCCTAAGTATGTATTTCTTAAAGTAAAATTACTGGGTCAAAGAGTTTGATTGTTTTGAAAGCTTTTAAAACACATTGCCAGATTGCTACTTGGAAATCAATCTGATATCAGCAGAACTTTATTTATCATCTGTCTAGAAACAAGGCAAGCATTGTCTGGAGGAGTTTGCAGGCTAAGTGGGATGTGTTGTAAAACATAATAAAAAGTTAAATATCGTATGATACTTGGGTGCCAGGTCAGGAAACCACTAACAACACCCTGAGGTCAGGATACTTAATTGTGAACTAAGGGGCAGAAATATACGGGGGCAGGA
The DNA here is from genome assembly GCF_057876585.1 of Rhinolophus sinicus. Lineage (NCBI taxonomy): Eukaryota > Metazoa > Chordata > Mammalia > Chiroptera > Rhinolophidae > Rhinolophus > Rhinolophus sinicus. The sequence continues at coordinate 90,522,565 of NC_142505.1, read as the reverse complement.
TAGCTCATTGGAGCAAGGGAAGCCTCCCTTGGGAGGTGCATCTGATGTGGGTGTTGAAGGACGTTGGTGGAAGCCAAGGTGGGAGAGCGGAGTAGTGGACACCTGGAGGCAGGTATGTATGTAGGGGACCTGCTCAGGAGATGCACCACAATAGGTTGCAGAAGAAGGTGTGGGTCTTGGGAGAGGAAGAACCTTCAGGGTTGAATTGGGCCCATTTCTGGAGGGCTTTGAATACCTGGCTCGTGTTCCAAGTATTTTTCCTGCTGTAGTGAGGAATCAGAAAAAAACAAGACTTAATGGTTCATTTAAATATTTATGGCGTATTGTTCAATGAAAAGGACATTTCAAAGTAAGAGTGTGTGCTATGATTGCAGTCTTATATACATGTCATTTATGATGTTGTATAGAAAAAGTATGGCTGCATTACCATGGTTACCCATGGGTACTAAGATTATTATTGTTTTACATTTTCTTCTTGCCTAACTCTAGTGTCTCATTGTTCTGCAGTGGGTTGTATTGCTTGCATAATAAGATTTTATCAGTTAAGTCATGCTGATTCTAAATGAGGGTGGTACCATCCCTCCCTTGCCCCTGACTTCCAGGGGTTGTTTGTCCTACGTGTAGGAGGGTGTTTCCTGTCACAATAATTGGGGGGTGCTAATAGCTTTTATCTGGTGGGATCTAGGGATGCTAAATGTCCTGCAATGAATGAATGGTCCAATACTCACAGGGAAGAGTTCTCTCATTCAAAATACGAGTATTGGTCTAATTAAGAAACAATAAGTGATGGATATTTTGTTTGTTTTGTTTTTGTTTTGTTATAAGCAAAAGAATCAGATTCTGGGGAACTTACGTAGAAAATCAGTTTAGTGGAAAAATATTGGCTAACTTCCAAAATGACATCGCAAGCTAAAAAAAAGGAGGGGGGGGAATCTCAGAAAAGAACAGGAACCAGGGCAGTTAGCGGCAGGTGGATAGAACTGATGAGCAGTCTCCTCAGGGATCCCTCGTCAGAATTAATTTTTACCCTTTTCTGTTCTGTCCTTGTGTTATTTTGCTAGTTGTTTAGTTTCAGATTGCAGGGAGGATTGTGAATGCCGTACAGGTGTGACTTACAGTCCTCTAAGATTGTGTTCAGAGGAGGGAGAGAAGTCACCGAAACTAGATCAAAGTCAGGAGGAATGGATGCTGGGTTGCCAAAAGCCGACAAACAGCCACTGTCCATCAGTTATTGATTTTTTATGAAGTTTACGTTTTGTTAAAAGTTACTCGTGCAGCCTCTTTTGAGGAAGTATGGTACAGACGATTTACAATACGAAGTCCTGAAATGCACCCCAACTCACGTGAGGCATCCCAGCTCTCTGTGAGGGAGCTGGATGGTGGGCCAGGCACTGAGCCAATCACGTGGCCAGGAGATTTACTGGCTCTTCCGCTTGCTTTTCCTATTCCTTCCTCAGGTAGTGGAAGCTGTGAATAGCACCACCAACAACTGCAACAACAACGAGACGGTGATTCTGACGCCCACCATGGACTCGAGACTCTATATGCTCACCTTCCTGCCCTTCCTGATGCTGCTGGTCCTCATCCGGAACCTGAGGGTCCTGTCCATCTTCTCCATGTTGGCCAACATCAGCATGCTGGTCAGCCTGGTCATCGTCGCCCAGTACATTGCCCAGGTTGGTACACACCACACACCTGACTCCTCCAGAGGGCAGAGCCTTTTAGTAATAATAGATTGATACCTGGCACCCGCCCCGAGGGTAGGTGATTGACCTCATTCTTCAGACTTGTACCCACCTCCCTGTAGCATTTCTTCCACAAAGACGTCCCTGTGAAATCTCGTTCTTCTGCATATCTCCTCTTTCATGTTGCTTCTCCATTAAACGTTTCATGTCAAATTCTGACTTTTTCTTTTTCAAAAAGACGTTGCAAGGAAAACATCTTAATTGGTGAACTATAAATCATTCCTGTAATGGTTGGATAGCAGCAGAAAGCAGATAAAAAGCAGCATCTTCTTATCCAATTACCCGTAGTCTTACGTCTTCCAGGCAACAATTTCAGGCACCCAAAATTATCCCTAGGGCAGTCAAGAGAAAAAAACACCTCATATTTTATCACAGAGATACCACTAGAGTCTTGAAACACCATAAGCCAACCTGTCATGATGTAAATTATAACCTTTGAGGTTGAGTTATGGATATTGATCTTTCCTTCAATTCCCTACTTTTCTGTCCTTTCTAATTTTTCTTGTATAACGGACAAGACTACTTACATAGAAATTTAAGTCCCAGAAGCCCCTTGGCATACCTAATATCTTCCGGATGTTTTTGAGAAGTCACAAGGGAAAAAAAGTTATATGGTCCATTGGACTTAATAAAAATAGCAAATTAGGGGCCGGCCCGGTGGCTCAGGCGGTTAGAGCTCCGTGCTCCTAACTCCGAAGGCTGCAGGTTCGATTCCCACATGGGCCAGTGGGCTCTCAACCACAAGGTTGCCAGTTCAATTCCTCGAGTCCCGCAAGGGATGGTGGGCTCTGCCCCCTGCAACTAAGATTGAACATGGCACCTTGAGCTGAGCTGCCTCCCGGATGGCTCAGTTGTTGGTTGGAGCGCGGGCTCTCAACCACAAGGTTGCCAGTTCAATTCCTCGACTCCCGCAAGGGATGGTGGGCAGCGCCCCCTGCAACTAAAAAAAAATTGAACACGGCACCTTGAGCTGAGCTGCCGCTGAGCTCCCAGATGGCTCAGTTGGTTGGAGCCTGTCCTCTCAACCACAAGGTTGCCGGTTCGACTCCCGCAAGGGATGGTGGGCTGTGCCCCCTGCAACTAGCAACGGCAACTGGACCTGGAGCTGAGCTGTGCCCTCCACAACTAAGACTGCAAGAACAACAACTTGAAGCTGAACAGAACCCTCCACAACTAAGATTGAAAGGACAACAATTTGACCATTGTTCCCCAATAAAGTCCTGTTCCCCTTCCCCAATAAAAAAAAAAAAAAAAATAGCAAATTAGTCAAGTATCTTCGGATAACTATACGTAAGTCTTATATTGATAAATTCTACAGAATGGAATTTCCCAGTGAGATAGCTACCTTTGATTTATTTTCGGACTATTCCAGAGGTTGCCCAATTAAAGAAATGGTTCTGTAATGATTTTCACATCTAGGTCACAGGGTACGTAACATTTATGTCTTCTACTTTCCTCCCCTTCAATTTACAGCTCATTGAAGAAGAGGGAACTTGCCAACTTAATTCGTTCAGGCTCCCTAGATATCACTGAACTGGAGTCACAGTAATTTCTAACATTACCATTGTACGAAGTATTTTTGGGCACTTGAGGCTGGCACTTCCTGTGGTGTGTAAGATTTTCTTTTGTTGGATTCTGATAGACCAAACTCCGTTGTGAGATACTGTTCCTTCAATACTTCGACAATACCTCGATGTTTTTTCCCTCTGGCTCTTGGTTACAGTGCAGTGTTAAAAATCAACTTTGATTATTGCCTCCTGCCTTTTGAACTTTTCTTGACACTCAGTTTTTTTCAAATTCAGGCCCACTTCCAGAATACCCCCCTCTTAAAGGAGCCCAAACATGCGTTGAGAGTTAATGTCTCACCCTATGTCTCTCTCCTATAGGAAATTCCAGACCCCAGCCGGTTGCCACTCATAGCAAGTTGGAAGACCTACTCTCTCTTCTTTGGAACAGCTGTTTTTTCATTTGAAAGCATTGGCGTGGTAAGGTTTGAATTGGGGTAGAATTTCCCTGGTGCTCTGGGTGACCTTCTGAGCAGGAGCTGGGAGCGCTGGGTTTCTGGGATTCTGTGCACATGGGAGAAAGTAACCTCTGGCCTCAGTTGGGTCAGTTATCACCAGCAGGAGAAAAGTAGGTTACAACAGAGAGGCAGGCAGGAGACAGAGTTCTAGCCTAGTCCCAGTACATCTATTAAACATTTATCGTCATATCAGCATGCGTTACCTAATCTTTTAAAATTAAGACAAATGAAGGTGTACAATTTAAATGACAGGATTTGATGAAACATAAAGAAGTTTTAAACTGGAAAAGTACTGTATACTTACCAGGGACTATTCCATAGTCTCCACTTCCACACTTGAGGAAGGATAGTGCTGTACTACTAACCCCTGGCCACCACTGTCTCTGTTGTCTTATTTTTCCAGAATGTCATAAACGGGATCAGACAGTCTGTAACCTTTTGACATTAGCTTCTTTCACTTAGCTGCTCTGAAGATCCATCCTGTTGCATGCGTTGTTGCTTCCTCTCTGAGCATCCACTGTAGGGGCAAAATCATAATTTGTTTATCAATTCATCTGCCAAAGGATGTTTAGGTTGCTTCTAGTTTTTGACAATTATGAATAATTCTGCTGTAAGCCTCCTAGAGAAGTTTTTATTTCTCTAGGAGGCTGTTTGCTAGGTCACAGGCAGAAGTAATTGAGTCTTGTTTTTTAATCCAATCAGGCCATCTTTGTCTTGTAATTGGTGTGGTTAGACCATTTGCAGTTAACGTAATTATTATGGTTATTAGGTCAGTGTTTTCTTTGTTTTCTGTTTTACTCTTCCTGTGCTATTCCTTTATTTCCCTTTCTTGTCTCCTTTTCGATTAAATACTTTCTAGTACTCTACTTGAATTTGCCTATTGGATTTTTGACTAGTATATCTCTGTAATATTTTAGTGGTTGCTCTGAGGACAATAATATACATAGATAACTTTGCACAGTTTAGAGTTAACATTTTATCATTTCGAATATACTGTAGGTTCCTTGACGTTCCCCCCTTTATGTTGTATTGCCCATATGTATTACATCTCAATACATTAAAACACCATCAGACAATATTATAATTTTTGCTTTCAACAGTCATACATAGTCCTTACTTACTTATAACAAACTTAACAGGAGAAAAATAGTCTATTATGTCTATCCAGATAATTACCATTTCTATTGTTCTTTATTTTGTTTTTTTGTAAGTTTTTATTGGGGAACAGTGTGTTTCTCCAGGGCCCGTCAGCTCCAAATCGTTGTCCTTCAATCTAATTGTGGAGGGCGCAGCTCAGCTCCAACTCCAGTTGCCGTTTTCAATCTTTAGTTGCAGGGGGCGCAGCCCAGCATCCCTTGTGGGACTTGAACCAGCAACCTTGTTGTTGAGAGCTTGCGCTCTAACCAACTGAGCCATCCGGCCAGTCCCCCGGCAGCTCAGCTCATTGTCTTCAATCTAGTTGTAGAGGGGTAGCTCACTGGCCCATGTGGGAATCGAACCAGCAACCCTGTTGCTCAGAGCTCGCGCTCTCACCAACTGAGCCATCCGGCCACTCCTGTTGCTCTTTATTCTTGAATTTACAAGTTTCTCTCTTGTATCATTTCCCTTCAGTGTGAAGAATCTTCGTTAGCATTTCTTTTCTGCTAGTGACAAAGTCCCTTCATTTTCTCCATCTTAGAATGTCTTTATTTCTGAAGGATATTTTTTTCACGATACAGAATTCTATGTTGACAGTTTTGTTTTGTTTTGCTTTGTTTTGTTTTGACTGTGGCACTTTGAAAATCTGGTATCCCTTCCTTTTGCCCTCAGTGGTTCTGAGGAGAAATCTGCAACTATTTGAATCATTGTTCCCCTATATTTTATGTGTTCTTTTCGTCTTAGTACTTTCAAGATTCTTTATTTTAATATTTTATTTTCAGCAGTTATATTAAAATAGTTATCTCATATATCTGACATAGTTTTATTTGAGTTTCTTCTGTTTGAAATTCTTGAATCTGTAAATGTGGGTCTTTCACCTAATTTGGCACATTTTCAACCATTCTTTTCTCCAAAAAATTTTTTCTGCACCAATCTCTTTCTCTTCTCTTTATGGAACTCAAACAACATGAATGTTAGACTGTTTGATACATGTCCCATGGGTTTCTAAGGCTCTGTTCGTTGTTGTTTTTTAATATTTTTTCTCTTTTTGGTTCAGATTCAATACTTCCTATTGCTCTGTTTTCAATATCATTGACTCTGTGCTGTCCTCTAAGTTGGGCCCGTCAAGTGAGGGTTTTTCAGTTCTAAAATTTTCATTTGGTTCCTTGCTGAGAATTTCTATTTCTCCAGTTATTCCATAAGGTTCTCCCTTACTTCGTGGAGGATGGTTCTAATAGCTGCTTTCAAATCTTTGATAGTGCCAACGTTTGAGTCATCTTAAGGTTGGCATCTGGGATCTATTCTCTTGAGACTTGTTGAGATTTTTCTGGTTCTTTATATGTTGAGTGATTTTAGATTGTATCCTGTACATTTTGAATATTGTTTTACGAGACTCTGGAAAAGAGAGAGGGGGAAAATTTTTTTTTAAATAATAGGGATTTGTCCCAGGGCCGGCTTCGTGGACAAGTAATCTGAGCGGTCGCTGGCTTTGGAAGGATCCCACACTTGGTTTAATGCTCTGCTCTCATCACCTTGACAATCTTCATTTTTGACCAAGAGACCCTGCATTTTCCTTTTGCACTGGACCCATAGATTATTAGCCAGACCTGATGTCCCCCCACACTCTGTGGAGTCCCAAAGCCCCTCTTCCTAGTTCTTTTGCTCAGAGAGGAGTTTGTCTCAGGCTTTTCGGTGCCTGTGTGACCATCACACGGTCACTGGTCACCAGAATGCTGCTTTATGAGCAGGACTCGCCTTGGAGTGTGGCTGGGAGAGTGAAAAAGGAGACAAAAACCACTGGAATTCGCTCCCTACTCTCTGTCCCACAGGGGTCCCTATTCTACGTCCTCTGGCCAGAAAGAGGGCTCCTCTTGGAGTGTTTTCTGTCTGCATCCACTGCATAGTTCTAGGATTTGGGTTTCCCTTGAGTCTAAACTGGGAGATACGGAAAGAAAAAAAATGCGGAAACTCACTGCCGTATGGTCATTTTTACTGGTTTTGGTCAATCTACCGACTATTATATTATAGTTTCCAGAGTCCATGGATAGTTGCTTTATGTATTGTGCCCTGGGCTTTTAGTTTTAATCAGTGAAAGAGATGGTGGAATATGCTTACACCCCCTTAATGGAACTGGAAGCTCTCTATCATTAGAATTGTGGACAGTCATGGCAAACAGCAGAATACAGGGGTTGAATAAAGGACTTTAGAGGCAGAATGGGTTGCAGTATTACTTTGGCCGTGGGCTACTCTCTCAACCCCAATTCCCCAACTAAATAATGATAATCTGTTCAATAAATATTTATTGAACACCAACTATGTGCTAATGATTATTAATATCAGAGTTCAAATTACCTTTAGAAATCTTCTAGCCCAGTCTCCAGTTTTACAGAAGAGGAGCCCAAACCCCAAGGAGGGAAGGAGACTTGAGCGAGGTCACCAGCTGGGAATGGCTCCAGCTCTGGCTAAAAGCAAGCACTCCTCACTCCCAGTCCAGGCTCCTTTCCACGTTCCATGAATTATAGAATAATTCCCGCAGATATGAAATATAGGTAATTCCCACAGAATTATCTACTGTGGGAGGAGAGAGAGAGAGAGTGAGAAAGCTAGCTAGTTAGTATTATCTGGACTTGTAAAAAGATTATTTTTAGCCTGGAGGATTTATGCAGCAAACAGGTATTCGAGGGTGGGAAAGCTCTGGGTGGATTGTCTGCTTTACCCATAATCCCCAGGACATTTTCCTGAGCACCTGCTGCAACTGGGAACCTGCCCCTAACCCAGAAGGAAGTGGAAAGGCGCTGCAGGGACCCCCTACATAGCCTGCCCCTCAAGCGTTTTCCATTTGTATTGCGGGGGTGGGGTGGGGGGGAGATAACTGTAGGACAAAAAAGTCATTAACAGTACAAGGGCATCGATGCTAAATTCCTACTGAGTGATAAACATACCCAATGCTGTAGGAGAATAGGCAAGATTGGGGAGAAGCAAGTGCTTGGCCTTTGGAGGGCAACCATAGTCAGCAGCCTGACTGCCACTGTCAAGCTGTATAACTTAGGGCAAGTTCCTTCATCTTCACAGCCTTGTTTTCAGCATCTGTAAAATAAGAATTGTACAAGTACCAGCTTCATAGACTTGTGGGCTTCACAGTGTTGGTTCAAAGACAGCAGTGACGTTTGGATGCCCAGCAGTCTCAAGAGGCAGGCTGGTGTCAGGCTGGATTCTCTTGGAGCCAGGGGTGCAGCTGGGAAGGAAGGATCCTGAGAACAGGGTGTGTGGGGAAATGTGCTACTGGGGAACCAGGAAGCTCTAATCCCAGCTCTGCCACCAGCGCACGGTGTAACCTGAGTCTCAGCCGCCCCATGTGTACAGAGAGGGACAAGTGCACTGAAATTGGAAGTCTTGAGCTCAAATGCCTTTGGGAGGCCGTGTGGGTGAAGAGGCCAGGTGTATGTCAGTGCAGGGGAGAGGTGGGCCTGGTACACGCGGGAAGAATGTTGTACCTAAAAGCAGGCATATTCGATTGTCTCAAGGACTACTCTGGTCAGATCAGGCTGCCCCCCGGGGCTGCGCTCCTTGGTTTGGACAACCTGAGGGTCCCTTCCAACTCTGAATGGTCCAGGGTTCATCTTGTGACTCCGGACTCTCTTTCCTTCCTTTTCTTTTTAAGTGTACAGTTCAGTGACATGATATACATTCCCATTATCGTGCAGCCATCACTGCCATCCGTGTCCAGAATTCCTTTCACCTCACAAAAGTGAAACTCGGTGCCCATTAAACAATAACTCCTCATTCCCCTACTCCCCAGTCCCTGGAACCATCATTCTACTTTTTGACTATGAATTTGACTACTCCAGGTACGCATATAAATGGAATCATGCAGTATTTGTCCTTCTGTGACTGGCTTATTTCACTTAGCATTATGTTCTCAAGGTTCACCTGTGTAGTGGCACGTGTCAGAATTTCCTTCCTTTAAGGCTGAATATTCCATTGTGTGTATATACCACGTTTTGTTTATCCCTTCATCCATCAACAGACACCTGTGTTGCTTCCGCTTTTTGGCTATTGTGAGTCATGCTGCTATGGACATGGGTGTGCAAATACTAGTTCAAGTTCCTGCTTCCAGTTCTTTTGGGTAGCTACTCAGAAATGGCACGCCTTCTTTCTGTTCATGTCCCTCTTTCTCCTCCTTCTTCTCACACTGTGATATTTCTGTAGGTTCTGCCCCTGGAAAACAAGATGACGGATGCCCGCCGCTTCCCAGCCATCCTAACCTTGGGAATGTCCATCATCACGGCCCTGTACATTGGCGTTGGGGTTCTGGGCTACCTGCGGTTTGAAAATGACATCAAGGCCAGCATAACCCTAAACCTGCCCAACTGCTGGTAACTTTATGGGCCCCTAGGGGGTAGGGACTCAGGGCCAGGTGGGAACGTGTGGGTCCCTTCTTCTTCCCTCCCATAGATGGCGAACTGAAGTCTAGGGGGCTTCCCCGGGGAAGAGTAGAGCTGTTGCTGGAAACTTGGGCTCTGGGTTCTCTGTCCAGGGAGCTCCGCCTTCGACCACAGCCGTCCATGTTGAGCAAGGCCTTGTTAGCTCAGTATAAAGGACAAGATTTAGAGAGGGAAGAAGTGAGAGTCCTTGGTCATGTAAGGAGAGCAGGGAGGTGTCTGGGGGAGGGAAAGAGGCAAAGAGAGGAATCGGTGGGTGGCAACACTTCCAGTTGTATTTACAAAGGCTGTGCTTGCCACAGCCAATGGTACATACAGCCCCATGTCAGAGTAGCTAGGATGAAAAAGTAGGAAAACAAGAACCAATTTGGGAAGACCACTGTAAAACTGTTTTGTTCAGAGGCACGCAGTTCGCGACAGTTAGCTGAGCCACACTTCAGCAGTGCTGTATTTGAATTAACACATGAACCCATCCTGCATTGTGCAGCATTTTGTCCCACACTGAGGCATTAATTACAGGTTGCCTGCCTTTTTATCGGTCACTTGGAGGCTTAATTTGCCTTAAATGGGGCTTCTTTCCCACATTGATCAATGTCATTCATCAGGCATTTACTGCATGCTAATTATATGCAGATGTGAGTCCTGTCATATGGGGGTGGGGAGGGTACTAATGTAAGTAGACTAGGAACTTGAGCTTCACCACCTTCCTCAGCTCATGATCCAGTGGGAATGGGGGAGGGATAGAGAGTGTATATACACAGATAGAACAGAACAGAAGAAGAAGCCTTCTAGAGGAGCGAAGAGACCTTGGGGACTTCCAAGGAAAGAAATTACACCAGAATGGGATAACAGAAAATCTTGTTGTCTAACAAGACAACTCTGTCCAAATAAGGACAACTCTGGCACTCCGGGTCCAGGCCCCAGTTGCACAGCCTCTTAGTTTATGGTCATGCATGAGCTACTTAAGCTCTCTGACCCTCGGTTTCCTCATCTATAAAGCAAATTCTCGTGAGGATTGAGTTGGGCATGTCTAAAAGCATCTGGCATGTAGTACCTGCTCCAAAGATGGGAATTTCAAGAAATCGGTGGGTTTGGATAGATGGAAATGGAGTAAAGTAGTGTTCCAGGCATCAGGACAAGTGTGAGCAAGAAACAGAAATGTGGGAGTTAGCCTTTTAAGAAATGGCCTAAACACAGACACAGACATACACACACGCGCGCACACAGGTTTATTAAACATGGAAGATGCATCTCCCACATTAGTGGACTAAAGGATAAATGTCACATATCCATAAGGGAAAAAAGACTGATAAAGCTCAACATTTTCCGTCCCACCCTCTCTCTGCCTTGAGTCTGAGGCCTGCAAGTAACCCTGTCTCTCCTTTTACCCCCAGGCCCCCAGACAACCCTATTTGTAGACTGCCTCTTCCCCAAAGGATTTTTGGATTCTGTAGCTCTCACAACCTGTAGAAGCATTTTTTGAGGACCTGTTATGTTCCAAGAGATTGGGGGCATCCAGGGAATTCCTCAGGACTGACAGAGATCACAGGAACCAGAGGCTTTTAGTCTTCACCACTTAGCGCTTGTCTCTCCCTGGGCAAGGTACACAGACTGAGCCTCTGTCCTAAAATCTTAAACTGAGCATCAAGGGGCAGAGGTTTGTGAAGGTGTTATATATACTCGCATTCAAGATTCTTTTTATTCAGCGTGTTGCCATTCGAATCCATGGCGCTTCAGTCTATTTTCACTGTGTGCTTTGCTGTGGCTTCCTCTTGGCTCTTAGAAGTCCCCTCATGACCGTTTTCAGACAGGGAAACTGCAGCCTGAAGGACTGTCCCAAGGTCCGAGGGTAATGTTCTGAGGAAGTTGGTGTCAGCGCCCTATGGCCATAGAAAGCCTCACTCTGTTTTGTCCTGCAGGCTGTACCAGTCAGTCAAGCTCCTGTATATTGCCGGCATCCTGGGCACCTATGCCCTGCAGTTCTATGTCCCTGCAGAAATCGTCATCCCGTTAGCCGTCTCCCAGGTGTCAAAGCGCTGGGCGCCGCTTCTGGACTTGGCCATCCGCGTCACCATGGTCTGCCTGACATGTGAGTAGAAGGCAGAGCGAAATGTTGCTCTTTTCCTGAGGGCTCTCAGAAATCAGCCAGATGGTAAAGGAGAGTCAGGATAACCAGCCAGTGACAGAGCACTGACTGTATTTCAGGGACTGGAAAAGACTGCAAGGAGTTGTTCATGTAAACCTGGGAACCTAATTCTTACACCTACCTGATTAGATTTACTGCCGTCCAGCCTGAGGGAGTGACACGGCTTATGGAACAACAATCATAGTAAGAACTGATAAACACCTACTGTGTGCCATCCGCTATGCTAAGCTTTTTCGTCCATGCTTCATAGAATTTAATTCAGTCCTGCAGGAACTTTTATGAGGTAGGACTGTGACAAACCCAACTTTACAAATGAGAAAATTGACGTAAGGAGTGATAAGTAATTGGCCAAGAAGTGCCAGAGGTGGGATGCGAGTCCAAGTCCTCAGAGTCCAGAGCCAGCCCCTTTCCCCTCCAGGACAGAGGTTGAAAATGGAGGCCAGTGAGTCTCGTCTGGCAGCAGAGGTGTGTTGTTTGACGCTCACAGTGTTGCATAAATTTGAGCCAACATTAAAAATGTGGGACAGCTCACATACACATCTAAATTTCTGATGTTTTGGGGTGGGGGGACTGACGCCTAGGGTCACATTCCCCACTGGAAGTACCCAAAAAGCCTTGCCCCAGGGCATGCCCTTACACTCTTTGGCTTCAGCTGGACCCACTCACCCCCTGGCAACCCTCCCCAGGATCCCAGGTGCCTTGTTTCTGCAAGGATTTTAGCAGGGGCAGAGGAGATGATAAAGATTGTTGCATTGAGTGTGACATGGCCCAGTTGTCCCTAAGGCTCCTTTTAGTTGTGATTCTAAGAACCTCCCTCATGCTTCTTGCTGTACCTAGACCAGCCCTTATAATTCACTGGGTACTGATTTTCTTCCTTTGAAGTGATCTGTTCCCAGTTTGCCCCAGCAGGCAGGGACACTACCATTCAGAATGTTAGCGACGCCAGAGAGATGAAAGAATTTGTCTCAAATATGAAGATAACAACTCCTGAAGCCTAAAACTAGGACTTCTGCATGCATTGCCCCAGTCAGTACATATGAGTAAATAACTTTTCTGAGTGCTTCACATCGAGTAACTTGTTTAAAAGTTGAATACCATTTGCAGTGTGAACCATAATACCTAAAAGCATAGGTATCATGTATGCCCATTTTGTAGATGAGGAAACAAGCTGAGAAAGGGGCAGGCCACACAAGGAGAAACCAGAATCCTGTCTTCCAGACCTGTTTTCATTCTGTTATACCACACTCTTCCTCCACAGGAAGCCTGGGGGAGGCTTCTGGACTTTCTTGGTGAAAACTTTCCATCAAGTAAAATAAAAAATATAAAAGTCCAGGCCTGTAAAATAGCCTACTTAAAAAAAATAGAATTTCAAAATCTGTAGCTTGTAGTGTTTCTTTGTTAGATGTTTTCTGACATGTATGTAAAACCTGGAAAAGACCCCTCTAAAGAGACCCTGCAGTCTTGTTCTAACTGAAGACCCCTTTCTCCTAGAAATAAATTTGCATTCATTGTTTGCAAGAGATGCTTTTAGTCATGTTAGTTATTAAAATGTTAGCTGTATGAAGACAGGGCTGTTTTTTTTTTCTTTTAATTTTTGTCTGTTTTGTACATTGCTATATCCCAAACAGCTGGGACAGTTCCCAGCACTGTTATTTAATGTTATTTATTAAGTAAGAGCTTAATTGTGAAATATGTAGGGATTGAAAATACACCTTAATGACATAAAAATTATTTTAAGCTAAAAACATTTGAACAAACAGCAGCCATAGAGGGTGGGGATAGGGGTGGACTTTATCTAAACTTCCTTTGCTGAATTAAGCAGGACCTTCTGAAAAGTACAGCCATATAAATCCCCTCTCTGACAGATTTTCAGCCAGAAAGGAGACTAACCATCATCGCAGTCTGAGTAATTACTCAAATAAACTTTATCTTTTATACCTTCCACTTTTCTTGCATAGAAGCTCTGGCCCCTCACTTTCCCCTTATGAAATGGGGATATGAACCCCTATCTTTGGCTGTTCCAGGGGCCAATTCAGCTGAAGGCTCCCTAGCCCTAAATAAACTTGGTCTTTTCTCCTGTTAACCTGTCTATTGTCAGTTAAATTTGTAGCCCCCCCATCACTGAACCTGAGTGAGTAGAGGAAACGTTTTTCCTCACAACAGTATGAATGTATATATATTTTTAAATGATTGGAAGGAGACACACCAAATTTTTAATGTGTAACCTCTAGTGAATACGATTGGCGATATTACAGGACTTTGACTTTTCCTTTATATAACTGAATATATGAGAAACAACTGGTTTATGTTTTAAGAATTTTTTAAAAAACTTTAAAAGCTTGGCTAAGCCTGTGATGCTCTATCCCATATTGTCTCCCACAGGCGCGTTGGCCATCCTCATCCCCCGCCTGGACCTGGTCCTCTCCCTAGTGGGCTCCGTGAGCAGCAGTGCCCTGGCCCTCATCATCCCGCCCCTCCTGGAGATCACCACCTACTACTCGGAGGGCATGAGCCCCCTCACCATCGCCAAGGACGCCCTGATCAGCATCCTGGGCTTCGTGGGCTTTGTGGTGGGGACGTATCAGGCCCTGGACGAGCTGATCCAGCCAGGACATCCCACCACCTTTTCCAACTCCACCATTTTTGTTCGGTGAGAATGGCACTGCTCCTCACCTGACTTTTAATGATATGGAACTCTTGTATATATATATATAATCTTTATTTTGCCGCCTTACCTTTTCTCTGGGCCAAGTCATGGTGAAACAAGCAAAGATGCACCAGCTACAAGGTCTAGATGGTAATTAAATTTGTTGTTGTTGTTTATTCTTTTTCTTTCCATCTCTAGCTTCCCACTACATTGAGAGCTCTCCCATGGAAGGCTCTCTATTCCATCCAACTTTTTGGCAATTCACATGGTGAATTTCACACCTTGAGTGGAGCTATGCAAGAAGAAGCCACCAGGGGACACCTAAGTGGCAGCAAGTGGCAGAAGGTGTGGCCAGCTAAGGCTGACCCTGATTCGCTAGACCAAGGATTTCCCTTTGTCTGGATCTGTGCAAAGTGCAAAGAGTAGTAGTGGGGACACAGTCTGTAAGCCAGCAAAGTGCTCACAGCTCCAGCATCAAGATGGGGAGGGCCACGAGGTCCACTGAGCCGCAACTCTCAGACAGAGAAGAGCCATCATGTGTAAGTCAAGGGCAATAAACTTTCTAAACCACTGGATAAAGTTGTGGCTCAGTTCAAAGTTCCCAACAGTGGATAGGAGGCATGGAAGTAGATGGGCCAATGGCAGGGGAGAGGCAGTGGACAGTGACAATATTTGGTATTATTTACCTCTTAAGTCTTACAAGCATTCTTTTTTTCTTTTGTTTGTTTGTTAATTGTATGGAAATCTTTTTTGTTTTTTCTTTTTTTCTTTTTTAAACTTTATTGGGGAATATTGGGGAACAGTGTGTTTCTCCAGCGCCCATCAGCTCCAAGTTATTCTTCAATCTAGTTGTGGAGGGCGCAGCTCAGCTCCAAGTCCAGTCACCATTTTCAATCCTTAGTTGCAGGGGGCCCAGCCCACCATCCCATAAGGGAATTGATCCAGCTGCCCACAACAAACATTCTTGATTACCTACTGTGTGCCAAGCACAATTCAAAGCTCTTGTAGACTGCAAAAAATAACCACAAATTCCTCTTGACAACCTGACTTTTCAGCTTCTCCCATCAAGAGGTAAAAACCTACCCCTTGAATGTGGTCTTAGTCTTGTGACTTGCTTTGGCCCAAGCGTGCCGCCAGACTCAGGCCACGCCAGTTGAACCACTATGGCTCCCGCGGAGGGCTAAAGGCTCTTTGCCCAGGGGGCGGGACCTAGCTAGGGAGTGGGCGGGGCTCACTGGTGGGGAAAGGAACCGGGCTTTGAGGCCACGTGGAGGGCGGAGCGTGCTTCTCCCCAGGCTGCGATTGAGCGCTTGCAATTTCTGTGCGCTGCGCTTCCTTGCCAGCCACACTTCCGCTACACGGATTTCCCAGGCCTCGAGAATGCGTGAACAGGTAACAGAGGCGGCAACTGAGAGCTTGGGAGGCGATGGAGAGGGTAGAGGGGAGTTAAAGGGGCACGAGGAGAAGGTGGGGAACGTCAGGAGTGAAGTTCCATAAAACGCCACCGGACCGAAGTTGGGAGATAGTTTTTCTTAATCCCTTCAAAATCCTTTTACATCGTCCTTTGAAGATTTTACCTATTCTCCACTTCCTGGGACTGTTTACAGAGCGAGGCCCTTACTAATGGCAGATAGTCAAGTCCATGACTACAGGCATAACTGGAGATAGTTGCAGTTTCTGTTCCAGACCATGGAAGCAAGTATTGCAAAAAAGCAAGTCGTAATCTTTTTGCTGGTGGAGGGTCTTGCCTTCAATTTAAAAAAACGAAACACCTGTGAAGTGCTATGAAGCAAAGGGCTACAAAAGGAGGTGTGCCTGTATTGCATTGGTTCAGCAGGAGCCTGAAGGTTACTGACGGACGAGCCAGTGTTTTCTTAACTGTTGGGGGCGCGGGTGGGGAGAGGGGTAGTTAATAAAGCTTTCCTTCTCTTCTGAAAAATTTAATTCTATATTCCTTAAAAAAAAAAAAAAACATCGTGGAGCTTTCCCTATGAATGCAAAAATGATTTGACATTAATAAACCCATTACCATAGATGAGGTTTGAAATCAGGGAAGAAAAATGGTCATCGGTAGGTTCTGGGGAAAAAAAGCATTCATAGAATTTCATGATCCAGTTCTAATTTTAAAAGAAAACTCTTAATATAACAATAAAAGAAACTTAACATGACCTGAGGAGGAGGAGGAAAGTGATCTCAGAGGCCGCATCGTAGTTAACAGTGAAACACTAAAAGCTGTTTCAGCAAAAGTGTGAAATTAGAAAAGGATGTTTGATGTCGCTATGTTATAACACTATCGAAAGAACCCAAAAAGAGTGAAGAGGCTTTGCTAGAAATAAATGGTTTTTATTTAAGGGGCTTAGGGTTTGCAAACAGAAACACAACTAGGCAAAACCCCAGAAATGTTCTGAAGAAAGAAAAGTTATGAGTTCTTATAGTAAAAAGTGCATTCTTGAAAATAATCAGGTCTGCATCCTTAGCCATAGGATTGGTCCAGGACAGTTATCAGTCAGATGTCAGGCAGTCTGGATAATGGATGCCAGGTGGTCTGAAAGATGGGTGCCAGGAGGTCTGGTCACATCTGGCGGTTTGAATAATGGATATAAAGCGATCTGGATATGTGAGTCCTTCGGAGGATAATCAGAGAGTTATCTGGAGGTTTGATGTATATCCAGGCATTGATGCAGGACTGTAAAGTTCAAAAGTTTAAGTTGCCAGGCTCGTTAAAGCAAGAATAGAATTGTCTCCTTATGCTTCAGCCTACTTTATTTTAGGAATTTAGCAGCTTGACTATAGTGACTCCATTTTATTTCTTTTTTCTTTTTTTTCCCCTTCTTCCACTCCCCCCAACCAAACTCCGGTTCAATCCGTTGTTTCTCAGTCTAGTTGTGTAGGACACAGCTCCCTGGCTCATGCTGGTGTTATGAGCCTTGCGCTCCCTCTGGCTGAGGCAGTCTGTTGCCGGTCATCAGTCGGTCATCACAGCACTCATGGCAGCTCTCGCCGACTGCCAGCTGCTCCTGGCAGCACTCAGCCTTCTGCGGCAGCCCACGGCAGCTCACACCGACCTCTGGCTGCTCACGGCAGCCCAGCTCCAGGGAGAGCTGTTGTTCACAATCTTCGCTGTAGAGGGAGCAGCTCACTGGCCTATGTGGCAATCGAACCGGTGATTAGGAGCAAGGCGCTCCAACCACCTGAGCCACCTGGCGGGCCCTCTTTACTCCTTTCTTAACATTAAAAAACAAACAAACAAGAAAAACACGGTATACATTTTGGAAAGAAGAAATATTTGCAGTATGATTACCTGTAAAGTTCAGGAGAATCAACTGCATGCTGTTAGACATAACAGGAATCAGTGAAGTGGGCAGTAACAAAAGCAAATCAGCAAAATCATGATCTTTCCTACATACTAACCAGAAAATAAAGGGGGAGGGGGCAGAAATCCCATACCCAGCGGTAGAAAACAAAAGCACCTAGGAACGAATTTTTAAAGTGTGCTGTATCTATGTGAAGAAAATAAAAATCTGAGAAACATAAATCAAGATTTGCATAAACAGTGTAATGTGTACTTTAGATGAGAGAACTCATTGAAAATATGGTCATTTTGTCCAATTTAATCTATCATTTTAACTTCATTTCAATAAACTGCCCAACTAGATTTACATGGGCAGGTAGGAATTTGGCAATTCTTACTCTACAAGAATTAATGTGGGGGCGGGGAGGAAAATTATGATAAAGATATGGAGAGTGGACCTTTGCCTATCAGATATTAAGTATATTACATAATTAAAACAATTTAGCACTACCATTAGAAAAGACAAATCAGTGGAAAAACAAATCCAAGTATACAGAGAAATTATATTAATGAGGGAAACCTTTCAAATAAAATGAGGAAAGGATGGATTTTTCAATAAATGGTGCTGGAAAAACTGGTTCACCATTTAGAAAATGAATTAACAACAATAATAATACACTTATTTGGTGCTTACCAGATGCTGAGCACTGTTCTACCGTGTTTACCTGAAAATAAGACCGGGTTTTATATTAGTTTTTGTTCCAAAAGACACATTAGGGCTTATGTTCAGGGGATGTCATCCTGAAAAATCATGCTAGGGCTTATTTTCCGGTTAGGTCTTATTTTGGGGGAAACACGGTAAGTCCTATGTACATATTTACTCATTTACTCTTCCTAACAATCCTCTGACATTGGTATTACCACCAAAGCCATTTTACAAATGAGGAAAATAAGGCACAGAAAGGTTAATGACTTGGCCAAACCAAACAGCTAGTAAATGGCAGAGCCAGGATTCTATTAAGAATAAAAAATTAAGTATTAATGAATTAATATTTTAATTAGTTATATTAATTTTTAATTAACCATTTAAAATTAGACATTTAAAATATTTTAAAACCTCAAGATAGTAAACTCCCTTTGGTATGAAATAAAAAACAAAAGTGAAGAAGATTGAGATATCTAACTCTTAAACATTTAAAATTTTGCATTAAAAAAATAGATGAAAGTAAATGATTTTCAATTGGAATAAATATTTACAGACTATATGAAGGGGTAAATACCTAAATGCAGACATATACACACCAATTCCTTAATAATAGCCCCCCCTAAAAAAAAATTTTAAAAACCTAATAGAAAAATAGTCAAAAGTACAAGCAGGGAATTCACAAGAGAATAAATACAAATGTCCAAATTATATAAGGAGTTCATTCTCAGCAGTAACCAAAGAATTAGAAATTAAAGCAACAATGAGTCTTTTCTACTTATATCACATTGCTAAACATTTTAAAGATTAATAAAAACTGATGTTGGCAGAGTGTAGAAAATTTGACACTCAGTGTTTTTGGTGGTAGTACATTTGGCACAACTTTTCTGGAAGGGCAATACGAATGGAAAATAATATTGTTTGACCCAACAATTCAACTTCTAAAACTTCCTCCTAAGGCAGCAATCAAATAAATG
The DNA here is from genome assembly GCF_057876585.1 of Rhinolophus sinicus. Taxonomy (NCBI): domain Eukaryota; kingdom Metazoa; phylum Chordata; class Mammalia; order Chiroptera; family Rhinolophidae; genus Rhinolophus; species Rhinolophus sinicus. The sequence goes on along the minus strand of NC_142505.1, from coordinate 90,503,453 downwards.
TTTGAAGGCAGATTTATAAGGGCTGCTCATCACAGTATTGTTTATAAAACTGAAAAATTGGACAGGTCCTGTATATCCAAAAGTAAGGGTTTTATTATTTTAAAAAATGCACAACTGTTGGTGGGATTGCAGATTGGTGCAGCCACTATGGAAAACAGTATGAAGGTATCTCAAAAATCTGAAAATGGAACTACCTTATGATCCAGCAATTCCACTCCTAGGTATCTATCTGGAGAAATCTAAAACTCCAATTCAAAAATCTTTATGCACTCCTATGTTTATTTCAGCACTATACACAATAGCCAAAACATGGAAACAACCGAAATGCCCATCGGTAGATGACTGGATTAAGAAAATGTGGTACATTTATACAATGGAGTATTACGCAGCCATAAAGAAGAAATCTTACCATTTGCACTACATGGATGGACCTAGAGAACATTATGTTAAGTGAAATAAGTCAGACAGAGAAAGACAAATACCATATGATCTCACTTATATGTGGAATCTAAAGGAAAGAATAAGTGAATGAACTAATCAGAAACAGTTTTGGAGACATAGAGGAAAAACTGAGGGTTGCTAGATGGAGGGGGTTGGGGATAAGGGGGAAGGTGAGGGGATTAGAAAACAGTCAGTAACCACAAGATGGTCACGGGGTTTTGAAAATTAATTTGGGGAATGTAATCAATTATGTTGTAAAGATTTTGTAGGGTATCCGATGGACACTTGTCCCATTTGGGAAACCATCTCAGGGATGATGTAGATGCCTGATCACTGCACTGTACACCTGAAGCTGAAGCTGAACAATAATGAATGCCAACTATAATTATATATATATGTATATATATATATGTGTGTGTATATATGTATGTATATACTTACAAGAAGCGGAGTACAGCATTAGGAATAGAGATAGTGGAAATGGAATAGCTCTGTGCGATGTCAGAGGGATAGTGGATGGGGGGAGGCAGGTTCACACAGTGTGAGGGATATAAATGATAAACGTCTAAGTATTACTTTGTCTTGTGCACCTGAAACTAATAAAAAAAAAAGAAAAAAGGCACAAAGAAAAAAAATTATGCAAGGAAGCAACTGGAACTCTCAAAAAATTGCTGGTGGCAATGCAAAATAGTGCGGCCACATTGAAAAATAGGCAGTTTCTTATAAACTTAAAAATACACAAGCAATCCTACTCCTAAATCCTCACCAGGTAAATAAAAACATTTGACCCAAAGTCCTGTACATAAATGCTTCACGCAGCTTTACTCATAATCACCCAAAACTGCAAATAATCCTAATGTTCATCACCAGGTGAATGAAGAAGCACATTGTGGTACGTCCATACAACGGAATGCTACTCAGCTATAAAAAGGAATACACCGATGCATTTAACAACATGGATGAATCTTGAAAGATCTATGCTGAGTGAAAGATGCCAGACTTAAACGCTTACATATTACATGATTGTATTTATGTAACATTCTGGAAGAGGCTACACTGTAAGGATGGAACACATCAACAGTGGCCAGAGGCTGGATGTTGGAGGAGAAGATTGACTACAAAGGGGCCCGAGGGAACTTTTTGGAATGATGGAAATGTTACACAGATTGTGTGTTAATTTGTCAAAACTTGTTGAACTGTATACTTTAAAAGGGTGAGTTATTCTGGATGTAAATTACACCTCAATAAACCCCACTTTAAAAATAAACTGCTCTCCAATGATTAAAAATTGTTTCTTATGTTTGGTGAAGTGAAAATAAGTATAGCATATATTAAGTGAAAAAATTGTATTATCATTTCAAAGAGATGTTTCCACAGCCTTATTCACAGAAGCATGATTCATGATAACTAAAAGGTAGAAGCAACCCAAATGTCCATTGACAGATGAATAGATAAACAAAATTGGGTATTTACATACAATGGAGTATATCTCAGCCTTATAAAGAAGAGAAGGTCTGACACATGCTGTAGCATGGAATAACCTTGAGGACATTATGCTGAGTGAAATAAGCCAGTCACAAAAAGACAAATAATGCATGATTCCAGTTTTATGAAGTACCTAGTAGTCAGATTCACAAATACATAAAGTAGAAAAGGGGCAGCGGGTTAGAGAGAGGGAAAAGGGGGATTGTTTAATGGGTATAGAGTTTCAGTTTTGCACGATGAAAAGAGTTCTGGAGATTGGTTGTACAACATTGTGGATGTATTTAACGCTACTGAACTACACGCTTAGAAATGGTTAGGATGGTAAATTGTATGTGTGTTTTATAACAGTTTTTTTTAAGCTGTGTTACACCTCAGGTTGGTGGCAAAATGTGTGTGAGTGCTCACGTGCTCATCAACGAATCACATTATAATGTTCACAGCTGTTCTGTCTGGATGGTGGTGATTCTCACTTTTGTAGTTTTGTGTTTGTTTTGCTTTGTTTTAAAATGAGCATAGCATTTCTTATCAATCACTGTCTAACTTATTATTTATTTGTTTATTGTCATCTTCCTACTTCCTACTAAATGTTCACTGCTAAGTTTGCAGTGCCTGCCTAGTACAGAGTAGGCATTCACTAGTAAGTATTAAAACAATGAAGTATTAGATGCAATGGGGACGGGAAATTATTTGCAACTTGAGAAAAAAATCTTTAGGGCATCAAAGAAGGAGAGATCTCATTTGATACTCGGGAAGGGAGAAGCTCATAGAGTTGGTTTGGGGGCACTACTTAGAGTTGACATGGGAAGCACTTTGGCCCCCCGTAATCTTCGTAAGTAATCTGTCCAGACCAGCCCAAATAACCATACAGTCAGAGTACAGTGTGCCTGGGTTTGCTGTGCAAAAGCATCTTCAAGACTAGACTTAGTTCATGCTAATCCCATCCTTCCTGTTACCAAAAACAATGGAGCCATCTTTGGCCCCTCTGTTCCCTTTACACCCCTCATCAAGTCCATCAGCACATCCTCTTGGCTTAAGCTTTTAAAATATCCACACTTCAGTCACTTCTCACCATCTCTGTAGCTGCCACCCTGGTCTAAACCACTGTTGACTGTCACCTGGGTCATTGCACTAGCCTCCTAGCTTATTGTGGCTGCCTCCTAATTATCTCCCTGCTTTGACCTTCACCCCCCATTCAACCTGCCCCCGACAAATTAGCCACAGATATCCTGTTCAAATGCACGTCATGTCACTTCTCTGCTCAAAACTCGCCATGATTTCTCACCTCTCAGAGTAAAAACCAAAGGCCTTTCAGTGGCCTGCAAGCTCCTGCTCCCCCTATTCCATCCTTCTTCCATCATTTGCACTTACATTAACTGCGTCTCTGGCGTGACCATGTAATTTATTATTCAAACCAGGAGCAGCAGTGGGTTGGAGCTACGTAGGCGGAGCCAGCACAGGTGTGGAGGGCCTTTGAAACCTAGCCCCCAGCACACTGCCAGGCACATAGCAAGTATTCTGCATGCACAGTAGCCGTGTTACTGCATTTTAGCCAGTGCATAGCATGGAATAAGTTCACAGTGAATACTGGTTGAGTAAATGGATGAAGAAATAACCTAGAACCAGTAAATACCGGTTCCATTGGGGTAGGAGATCGTTTTTTCTCGGGAGGGAATGACCTGGTATCAACAGTAAGACTGCAAGTTGAGAACATTTTTATTAATTTTTGGATTGTTCATGTCAACACCGTGCATTTCGTAGGTCTTAATAAATATTATCTGAATAAATCATGAAAGAAACCATTCAATGAATTCATTCATTAATAAACTGGTACTAGGGAATTACCCAGTTTGCAGCAATTATCCACGTTAGTCTTTAGAGCTCAGTGTGTGTGTTAAATATTTGTTGAGCCACCTGAACTAGCACCAGTTCTGGATCTGATGTTCAGGACAGATCCCGGGAACTGAGAGTTAAACCAGAGTCCACTTCATCTGGGTTTTCCCTCTTTCCAACAGAGGGTGCTGAAGATTCTGGAAGGAGGCTGAGCTTTGGGCCACCCTTCCCTGCCACTAACAGGCCCTCTTGTCTCCCTGCTATCCCCACACAGGACGATGCAAACCTTGATCCATTTATGGAAATGCAACATTGGCCCAGGACCCCCGGGGCTTCCGCTGCCCATCAAAAATGCTGCTGCTTGGTAAGAGGGATCCGGTGATGAGAACTAGGGTTAGCCACTTGGGGGAATGAAGCGGTGGGTCCCTGAGGCCTTTGCATTGTTTATCAATGGGCAATTTGGGGTTACCCTCTGCAAAGGGAAATGTGCCTGCAGGCATCAGTCCACAGAAGCCAACCTGGAGGGGAGAGTGCATTATTCTTTTCCCAGTTGTATTGAGATAGAATTGACTGCAGCTCTGTGTACGTTTAAAGTGCACCACATAATGACTTCATATACATATATTGCAAAATGATGGCTATAATAAGTTTAGTTAACATCCACCTCCTATAGTTATAAAAAAATGTATGTATTTTTTACTTGCGTTGAGAATTCTTAGGATCTACTCTTTGCAAGTTCTAAATATACCCTGTAGCGTTGTTAGCTACAGTCGTCATGCTGTACATTACAGCCCCAGTACCTATTTATCTCATAAGCAGAAGTTTGTACCTTTTGGCCACCTTCAATTCCCCCACCGCGCCCTGATTCTTCAAGACCCACCATCCTCACAAACTGGTACAGAGGTGGCTTGGCCACAGCATTCCCCATTGCCTAGGATTACAGCCAGCCCATTTCACTCATTTACATTAGCAGCCTGGCCCTGGAGGGGCTTGAGTGTGTGGGTCCTGTTTCAAACCATTTATTGATTGTGAGAAAGTGGCTTGGGAGATGAAGATAACGCGGGGCTTTACCAATCCCCCACACTCCCTGCTGCCCCCTCTCTGTCTCTTCTTATGCAGTTCCCTTCTCCCTCTGTAAAACGGGACTGTTTCCTAGTAATGCCACCTTCACCTTCTGTTTTTCTAGAAATTATATTTACCTCACCTGGAATTCTTACCACACTTACAAAGATGAGAGATGCCTATTTTTAAATATTCCTATCTTCCTCACTTACCTGAAAGTTCTGAGGGCAGGAGCTCTGTGATTTACCTTTACACCGTCCCACAATACCTGCTGTAGAGACTGGCACACAGGAAGTCCCAGTTCACATGTATTGAATTGAATTGATGCCAAACATATGATTTCCGTGAATTTCTCCTCTCCAGGCCTAGTAAGTGGCCCCCATGTCTAAAGAAGGCACATCGAGACCCTGGCTTCTCCTGATGTGACTTCCAATTTGTAGTTCTAACCTAGAGATGGGCCTCTCTTCTATGGAATCTTCAGGGTTCTAGAACTTCTGAAGAGTATTATTACCATGTCGCCCTCAGCCAAATTATCTTTGCCAGTATAGTTGTTGCTGTTTAAGATAACTCTTTTATTCTTTGATTTTTTGCTTCCAAAGAGTCTGTAGGTGATTTCTTTCCCCTCCATCTTCCACCAGAACCTCTGACTATGATTCATTTGAGAAATATAAATTCTGCACCTATTATGTGCATTTTTAAGCCCTGGAGATATAGAAGTAAATAAGATTTTTAAAAAGTCTCTGCTGTATGGAGGCTACATTCAAGTGGAATCTAGTAGTGCTCTGGATCTCTCATTTATTTCTATGTGAGAGAAAATATTATCTCCGGTCACATCACTAAAGGCATGAGTATTCAGAACAGAGGAGGTAAAGAGAGTCCCTCTTTACTCTGTGCCCTCCGGATCACATCTGGGCGATTATGATTAATAATGAGCCCTTCTTTTTAATCTCTTCACCCGTACAAAAGAAAGGAAAACTATGTGAGGAAAAGATATGTTCATTAGCTCGACTATAGTAATCCTTTCACTATGTATATGTATACCAAGTCGTAATGTTGTATGCCTGAAATACATACGGTATCATTTTTATTTAAAAAAATAAAAGGGATATTGAAAAATTAGATATACTAGAGCAGTGATTTGCCACTGAGGACAATTTTTCACACACACCCTCAATGACATTGACATTCTTGGTTGTCACAAGTTGAACAGGGGGACACCTGGTGAGTGGACGCCAAGGGAAGCTGCTAAACATCCTAAAACACACAGGAGAGCCCCCACAACTAAGAAGCCTCTGGCTCAGAATGTTACGAGTGCCCCTTTTGACAACCCCGTACTAGAGGAAGAGAACCATGTTCTAAGAGGAGCCTTGGTGTTCAGGTATCTTGGGGGAGGGGAGGACTGGGGTATGAAAAAGGGACGAGGGATCTGGAAGGCAGGACTCCAGGTAGATGAGGAAAGGCATGGGCTGCCTGGGGAGGGAGTGAGTGCTCTGTCACTGGAAGTATCCTAGCAGAGACTGGGCAGTCACTTTGCAGCAATGCTAAGAAGGGCCTTCAAGCCAGGCCATCTGGTGGCGTAAGGACAGTCAGGCACGGGCTTTCATCCCAGAGGCAACTGTATTACAAGTGGGGCCCCAGCACCCAGGCTGGGAGAGGGCCGGGTGTGGGCACCATCAGCTGGTGGCTCACCGTCCCCACCTCTCCTCTGCCCTGCGGTGGGTCCTATCAGCCTGCTGGCCACTGGAGTCCTCACTGTGCCCTGCAGGGTCACCCTGCTGAACTGTGCTCATCACCTCAGTCAGAGGTGAGAGTCCTGCTTCTCTCTCACCCCGATGCCAAGCCCCAGTTGAGGGTGTGTTGAGTTTTCCTTTAACGACTGACCCAATTAACTGGCCACTTTTTCAGGCCACCACCCCTGCTGCTCTAGATTCTACAGAGGCGGCGGAGGGGGTGATAAGCACCCCACCTGGAAACTCCTTGGTCCAGGCCCACTGTGTTGCTAACTCGCTGGATAACTTTGTCAAGTTTCTGCACTCCTTGAGCCTAGAAAGATCAAACTGATAAAACACGCAAACATACTCCATAAACCACTGTGTATAGGCGAGATACTTAGGGATGTCTTTCCTCTTAATCTCCCCACCCTCACCCTCCCCCATCTCCAAATTACCTTGTAAGGGTAATTTGTTCCAAGTAAACCCTTTTGGGGACAATTTATTAAAAGTAAAAAATACAGCAATGACTTCAGTCATTGAGGAAGAACACGTGCTACTCATTGCTTATATTTTTGAAACTTCAATGCAAAGAAAAGACAATGAAAATCAACAATGCTGAGAGTTTCCTATTTATTAACTAGCAATGCATGGTGGTTGGTAATTCCTGTTTTCTCACTACCTGGTGGCTCTCTCTTCGCAGCTCCCGAGTCCTGCACGTCCAAACGGGTCCTTGCAGAGGTGCAGAAAGCCCTCAACAGTCCAAGTAGAGATATTAAATAAAACTCCTCATAAAACCAAATGATTAACCCCTAATAGGTGTGTCTGGAACATGTATCCGTCTTACCTAATTTGTGGAGGGCACTTTCCAGCTCACAAAACACTTTTAAGAGCACTTACTCATTCAGCAATTAAATTTATTGCACAATTACACTGTGCCAGGTACGTGGTGAAGGTGTTGCAAGCCTTCTTTCATTTATTCCTTACAGTAAACGTTTATGGCATTATTATTATTCCCCTTTTACAGGTGAGTAAACTGAGACTTAGATGAGTTAAATGCCTTGCTCAGGGTCACACAGCTAGGAAGTGGTAGAGCAGGTATTCCAAGACCTGTCTGACCCCACTCTAACCGTTTTGCAAATCTTTTCTTCCCTCAAGCCTGCTGGGACAATTATAGCACCAAGTAGGCTTTTCCTGACTTTTTTTTTTTTTGGATGACTTGTTTTTCATTTATTTGTAGTACAGACTTTACAGATTTATGACCGAAGAGCTAACTATGGCCTTTAGATATGTTTTGGGGGACTTCCACAGTTTTTGCTTTGTTTTGTTTTAGCCTATGTCTAAAAATGTGGAGATTTCATTTAAAAAAAAAAAGATCTCCACCTTCTTGCCAGTGAGGCAATCTGGAACCTCTGGGGCTTCATTACTCACCATTCAGCTGGAGCCAAGTCCCAGTCACCCCATCTTAGGGCAGCGTGATTACCAGAGTATTGGCAGCCGTCTCCACTCTTCTCCATTCCGTCTTAACCCAGCCCATCTCACGATATTCTTGATACCTGTCTGGTCCCCATAGCTTTTGAATTTGTAACCCTCACACTAACATATTTGCCACTCCTATGCAACGTGACCTCCTTTGTATTTGAAATGCCAAGCAAACGAGTAATAATCAAAATAGAAGGGTCATGCCACCTTCCCAGCATATCTCCACATCCATCTCTCACTGTTTCCTCCCCAAAACCCAGACTGTATATCAAAAACACAGAGGCCCGAAAATCTAAAAAGGTTTGCTCAAGGTCTCCCAGCGATCTGAGCGGGCATGTTGGGATCTAAACCCTGACACATCTGGGGACTTGTCCCTCTCCCAGCTACTCCCCTCAGGCGTGCAATTAACCTCGGGAATGGAGCCCTCTGTATCTTGCTGCTGCTCCCACTTGCTCAGCGGGGCCTTCCCCACCCTCAGGAAGGGTCCCCTAGGTAGGGAAGAGGTTCAAGAGGTAGGAACTCGGGTGGCACATCCTACAGGGCTGCTGAGTAAGAGCCTACGTATCACCTTTGCATGGTATCTGGTCCAGGACAGGTTTCTGAAATGTCCCAATACCTTCAGCTGTGGGAAGGAGAGAATATAAGCCCAGAAAAGACAGAATCATGGCTTGGCCAGACCCACATCCCTCTTCCCTTACTTCCTCACCCCCATGACCTGGTGTGTACACCTCATACTTCTCACACCCCCTCTTTCCTGGCTTGCAGACCTAATCAATTCACAGCTACTATTTACCTTTTTAAAGTCCACTTAAATATTTGTTTAAAAAAACTACTACTACTAGAGAGAGAGAGAGAGAGAGAGAGAGAGAGAGAGAGAGAGAGAGAGAGAGAGAGAGCAGACCCCTGAAAGTTCCCTGAAAGTTCTAAAAGTGTACTGTTCTAAAATATTTCAGTAATGTCCTTGCTAGAAAATTACCAGAATGCTCCATGTTAACACACAAATATATAAATTACTCACTTCAGGAGCAAACTGTAACTTGAACAGGAATATTTTAAAGTATGCTTTTCTTGTCCTTTCTCTAGACTGCAAAAGACGTTGTGAACTACGAAGAGGCCATGCTGTACGGCCTGGAAGCCTGCCCAGACGCCTGGCTGAGGACCCACTCGGGGTAGAGAAGGTAGTGGTCATAGGTGTCACAGTAGCAGTAACAACAACAACTGCTGCAGCCAACAGGAATCCCCCTGTTTTTCCTTTATTTCTAGTTACCCAGGTTTTAAATGAATATATTCTTATTGCAAACTATCAAACAATATGAGTATCTCCTCCGATAGCTCCGTCCCCTTCCCTCTCTTTATCCAAGAAGTAATTCCCACTATCTAGTTAGTCAGTGTTCCTCTAGACTTGTGTTTCTCTGCATGTCAGTAGATATAAATATATGTGTGTGAATGGAAATACACATATGGTTTTGTATTTTCTTGTACATTCATTAGAATAGTTTTCGGAAATCTGCTCTGTCTTCTAACAACGTGTCAAATTTCTTCCCACACTGGGACAGAGAGCGCTCCCTCATTATTTGTTAAGGCTTATGGTGTTCCCCAGTGTGGATTTATACCAGTGTGGAGGATTTATTTAATCCTCCCCCTCATGAGGAACATTAAGGTTGTTCCCTTGCTTGAGAAAAAAGTGTATGGTGCACAAAATGTGTTTCGATGTCTTAGCCCCTCCGATCCTCTCAACCTTGTGAGAGGTAGGCAGGGTGGGTCTTTATTATCCTGGGACTAGGAGGTGACCAAGGCTCATAAAGATAAAATCATGTGTCCGAGGACAATGACAGAGGTAGTGGTGGAACAGAGATTCCATCAAGAACCTACCTTTACAGCCTTCTCAGTGGAGTCCCTCAGAAGGTAGTGATTCAGCACGTGGCTGCCAAGATACCTGTGGCAGCTCCTCACCTGGGACTCCCAGTAGGTCACTGATCTCCCGATGAGCAGCCACTCTGATTATCAGATGAGATCATGGGGCAGTAATAATGGGTAACTTGCAGTGGCCCATTTCTTCCTTTTCTGTAAGGAAGAAGATATCCTTGTGTAATCAACTCTGGGTCTATACTTAGATTCTAAAGTTCAGTGTTTTTCAAAATTGGAAATTTTGATTGAAAGAAAACCATTTGGTAGGGAAGACGAGGTTGGGCTAGATTGACAAAAGGACCCTTCGACCTTAAGATTTTATGATTCTAAGAGTTTCTGGTTGTCACTGTCCTGGGCGCTACAGCTAGGGGTACCAGATTTGGCAAATAAAAATATATGACATCCAGTTAAGTTGGAATTTCAGATAAGCAGCAATTTTTGTTTTTTATGACTATGCGTGTGTCCTGTGTACTATTTGGGACATACTTTTCCTAAACAGTCATCTTTTAATTATGTGAAATGGAAACTTAACTGGGTATCCTGTGTTTAATCTGGGCAAGCCTAACTGTACCGCCCTTCATTACACTCTGCCTCAGATGGTGGAAAAAGCCCACGTGACCGCCAACACCTGCCACCCAGGAAGATCCCGGTGCTGACCTCCATCCTGGACAATTACTTCTACATGCTGTCCATCCTGCCCTTCCTGATCCTGTCAGCGTTCATCCAGAACCTCAAGGTGCTGTCCATCTTCTCAGCACTGCCCAACATCACCATGTTGGGGAGTGTGGCTCTCACCTTTGAGCATGTCGTGCAGGTCTGTGCCTGATACCACCAGAGAAAGGGGTCAGTGTCTGGGGCTTCTGGGACCCTGGGGAGGGTTATTATCATTATGGGCAGGTGAAGGTGAGGAAGGTGGCCCACTGCTCGGAGCAGCCCCTGCTAAGGTAACATCTGTGGACATTCCTGTCCCACAAGATAGAAAAGCTAGTTGTAATCATCATCATCATCATCATTGTCATTGTCACACTGCATAACAATGAGTCATTTGACAAACAGTTACTGAGGACCTTCTGTGACCCAGGCATTGTGCAAAGGGCTGGGGATTCAATGGGACATAAAACTGACAGGGTGTCCACTTTCATGGAGGTTATATTCACTTGGGGAGATAAACCTGGATCAAATAACCAACAAAAATTATAACAGTGGGAGGTGGATACGGGATACAGGGATGATAAGGGAATTTGACTTACCTTGGTTCCAAGTTCTTTACATATATTAATTCATTGAACCTTCACAATAATACTATTTTGGAAGTAGTACCTTTATCCTCAGTTCACAAACGAGGAAAGTGATAAACAGAAAGTAATTTTTCTATTAATTCTACTCTGTTTGCCTCACAAGCTCGTGCTATGCTATCATCACAGATCCTGAAATTCTACCACTATGGTTTCATTTCTTCGAATGTGAAAGTCATTGTGGTTGTATTAGTTTCCTGTTGCTGCTATAACAAATTACCACAGATTTAGTGGTAAACTAAATCAAAAAAACATACATCTATCTTACAATTCCGGAGGTCTCACTGGACTAAAAATCAAGCTGTCTGCAGGGCTGTATTTTTTCTGGACTCTTGTGGGGAGAATCTGTTTTCTTGTCTTTTGCAGCTCCTAGAGGCTTCCCCACCCATATGCCTTAGCTCATCTTCAAAGCCAGCAATGTCAGGCCCAGGCTTTCTCGTGCTACCATCTCTCTCTGGTTCTCTTCCGACTCCCTCTTCTCTTTTGAAGACACTTTTGATTATATTGGGCCCACCCAGGTAATGCAGGATAATCTCCTTATTTTAAGTTCGGCTGATTAGTAACCTTAATTCAGTCTGAACACTTCATTCTCCCTTGCCATATGTAACACAACATATATTCACAGGTTCTGGGGATAAGGACGTGGACATCTGTGGGGAGTCATTGTTCTGCCCACCCTAAGAGTCGATTGCTCTTATTAGATCCGTGATAGCTGCTGTACCCGTTAGTAGACTGCACAGCTCTTGAGAGAAGTGATGGGAAAAAGGCTGGAGAACTGGAAAACAGAAGACCTGGATTCTTATCTGGGCTGCCCCACTAACTTAGAGAGTGGCCTCAGGCAATTCCTCTCTCCTTCCTGGGTTCCACTCTCCCTACGTAAGGAATGAAATTCTGACGCGTGCTACAACACGGATCGAGGTCAAAGACAACATGCTCAGTGAAACAACCAGTCGCAAAAAGACAAATATGATTCCACTCCCATGAGGTACCTAGAATAGTCAAATTCATAGAGACAATAGAGCAGGGGTGACCAGGGAGCTGGATAATGGGGAGTTATTATTTAATGGGCACCAAGTTTCATTGTGGGGTGAAGCAGAGGTTCTGGAAATAGATAGTGGTGATGGTGGCACAACAATTTGAATGTACTTAATGCCACTGAACTGTACACTTAAAAATGGTTAAAAATTGTCAACTTTATGCTATGTGTATTTTACCACAATAAAAATAAATAACTTTTTAAAAGATGAGAAGGTTGACCAAGCTCTAGATATCTCATAGGTGCTCCTAACACGGGCTCCTAACACGGGCTCCTTCCACCAGGCAAAGATTTGGGATGATTTCTACGCCATGGCAGAGCTGATGCCCTTCTCCTTCCTTTCAGGGGATTCCAGATCCCAGCAGCCTACCTTTGATGGCAAGCTGGGAGACTTTCTTGCTCTTCTTCGGTACCGCCGTCTTCACGTTTGAAGGTGTCAGTATGGTAAGCTTAATGTGAGGTCTGAGTGCGTGGTCCTTAGAGCTTTCTGGGGAAGCCAGGCGTTGTCCCCGATGACTAAATAATCGTATTTATAAAATGTAGAATATGACTTCCTCCTGGTGGAAAGGAAAGTCAGGACCCATGCACAGGGCGCCCACTGCCCCATGCACTACTAAACTTTGAAGACTGAGTGTGAATTTACTCATCAGCCCAGAAGGAGGAGGGCACTCCTGGCAATAGGAAGCGTGGAGGAAAACGAAAGGGGGTATGGCCATGTGGAGAAGCCCCTTCCTGACCCCGGGCCACCTGGAGAACGATGTCTGTGCTGGTGGGGAAGCTGCCCCTTTCACAAGGTTCCAACATCTCTTTCCACCTTTTCTTTCACAACCTCCCTTTACCTCCAGGTTCTGCCTCTCAGACACCAGATGAAGCATCCACAGCAGTTTTCTTTGGTTCTGTACTTGGGGATGTCCCTTGTCATCATCCTCTAGGTCTGCATGGGGACACTCGGGGACATGAAGTTTGGGTCGAACACCCAGGCCAGCACCACGCTCAACTTGCCCAATTGCTGGTACGTCCCTGCCTACCTGGGGTAGGGAGGGGAGAGCTCTGGGATCTAAGACTCAGCAAGAAAAGGTGGCATTCCCTTGGGTTATCGTTGGCAACAAGTAGCAACTGCTAATATTTGGATTATAATTACAGGTCAATTGGATAATCCGGGCACTTGCATGATCTCATTTAATTCTCACAACAGCCCTATGAGTTTGCATGATAAATATCAATTCCATTTAAAAGATGAGGAATTTGATAATTGTGAGAGAGATAAGTGTCCCAGCTCACATTGTTTGTGAGACGCCGAAACTGGAAACTGAATCTGTCTGATTCTGTGATTCAAAGGCCCTAAAACAGGAGTGATCTGGAGTGTTTGAGAAACAGAAACAGCAACAATAAGAAGTATAACTCCTGAGTAATGATTCAGGGTCCTGCAGATGGACCACTACCTGGGCCCCCAATTCCAGAAATGGACCTACGCTGTCATGGCTATTTCCTTAGTGAAATTTGATCTGGAGTGCTTGTATTCAATCATTTATTTGTTCATTCATTCATTCATCCAGCAAACATCTTGGGGGCTGGCACATAGTATTCCTTGAGTGTTAGCCATTGTTATTATTCTGGCGGTATTGGGCACATAGTGTGACAAAGCAGTGCATGGAGCACAGGTTCTAAAGCGGAGTAGTGAGCTGTGCATCCAGAGATGTGCATCTTGCTTCTCATGTGACCTTGGACAAGCTACCCAATTTTGCAGACCTCATTTCCATCCTCTGTAAAATGAAGGTAATACTAAGGCCTATTTGTATCAGGCACGATAGACTATATTCCAGGAAAAAACAACTCCCAAATGTCAATGGCTGACTACACACAAAGGCTTAAAAATTTGCTCATGCTCCATGTCCATTATGGGATGGCTGGGGCTCAGCTGTACACCTTCCCCGGTCCAGGACCCAGACTGATGGAACAGCCGCTCCCTGAAACGTTTCTGGTTGCCATGCAGGGAGCACATAAATCATGCCATCTACCTTGAAGCTGCTAACGTATACATTTCTTCTGTTCACAATTTATCAGTCAAAGCAAACTACATGGCCACATCTCACTATAAGGGGCAGGGAAGTGAAATTCCACCATGTCCCTGGAAGAACTGGAAACATTGGTTGAACAGCCCAGATGACTTCTATGCTATCTCAGGGAGTGATTGTGAAGATTAATTGGTTTAATATACATAAGATGCTTAGAAAAGTGTCTGGCACATAGTAAACACTCATTGAAGGTTCGCTATTATCGTGGTTACCTGTCTCCACAGCCTGGGCCTCGTGAAATAAGTAGGATGGGGGGCATTTATTTTCCACGAGGCCAAAACTGCAAAATGAGAAAAATATCACCAGCCCCACCCTCTTACTATGTTGTGCTAATGACTAGATGGGAGATAATAAATGTGGAATTTCTTAGAAGTTGAAACTTATTTTCCACAAGTCAGATATCATCTTAATAGGCTGTTCTTTTCTGGGCAATTTGAGCTGCAACTAGCTACTTCAGACAGGACACTTTTCTTCCAGGGGCCTCAGCTGGAAAATGTGGGCATCTGGGGCTAGGAGGACTTCCCACCTGCTCCGAACTTGGCCAGTCATGAGATTCTCCAGAGGATAAACAGATATCCCTTCCCAATAAGAAAAAGACCAACAACCCAAGAAAAACATGGCCATGAGCACACAGTTCACAGGAAAACCCCAAAATGACATTTTATATATTTGCAAAGATGCTCTCTGTCTCCCTCACAATAACAGACATGCCAATGTTTAAAAACCCAATGGCAAAGAGCAGCCTGTGTTCACACCTGCTTTGGCAAGGACGTGGGAAACGGGCCCTCCAATGTGCTGCAACGACACAATCGCAGTTTTAAATCACATACACTTTTACCCAGAATTTTTCCATCTAGCAAAAGACTGGGAATAATCTAAATATCCATTAATTGGTGACTAGTATATCCATGCAATTGGACTACCAAGCAGCTGTTAAATAGAAGAGCAAGGTCTATGTGTACAGATAGGGAACAAACCTCCAAGAAATAGTTAATGAACAAAAATGGAGCTCAGCAGTGTGTAGAGGATGCTACCGTGTGTGTGTGTGTGTGTGTGTGTCCATCCATGTCCATCCCTACATTCTGTATAAGCTTGTATATCCACTGATTGTTTCAGGAGGGGCTACAAGAAAGCTGTTAGAGGGATTGCCTATGGAAAGAAGAACTGGAGACTGGGAATCAGCAGTAGGAAGAAGACTTTTCACTGTATGTCTTTAACACTGTGAATGTTACCCTATGCACAGATACACCTTTTAAAAACTAAAAGAAAAAAGGCACATGTTTCTGAGCCACAGACTTGTTAACTCAGAATCTCCCATGTGGCTGTGATGGCGGCTCAGGCCTCCATCCATGGAAGTTAGCTAGTTCTGTAACTCAGTGACAAGTACCAGCTTCTGAACAGTGAGTGAGCCCTGCAAGGCTCTGTCACATTTCCCGTCCTATCCATCTGTCCGCAGGCTGTACCAGTCGGTCAAGTTGATATACTCTACTGTCATCTTCTTCACCTACGCCCTCCAGTTCCACATCCCAGCTGCCATCATGAGCCCTTGCGTCATCCCCCAGGTGTCAGAGTGCTGGGCACTGTTTGCAAACCGGTCTATCCGCACCACCTTTGTGCGACCTGTGAGTGGGATCAAATGGCGCTCTTTGCCCAAAGCTGTGGCTGGGAGCCACATTGGCGTCAACCCACCATCACTGGCTCTGCCATTACCTTCTTTATGAGCTTGGGCAACATACTTTACCTCCCTGAACCCCAGCTTTCCACCTGAAAAAAAGCACTTAACGGACCTCCCACATAGTAAGTGTTACAGCCGTCTCTACTGCTGACACATAGGAAGTATACATTGGCTGCTTTATGGGAGAAAGAAGTAGCATTCATTCAATCACATTTCTGTATGTCTCCTGTGTGCCAGGCTCAGTACTGACCCTGTCTGATACTCATGACAGCCCAGCAATGTAATAGGACCAAGTGAGGAAACTGTGGCCCAGAGAAATGAGGTAACATGCTCAAATCATATGGCTGCTCAGTGACGGAGCTGGGACGTGAATGTAGGTTGTGTAGCACCAAAGTCTGTATTTTCCATTGAGCCATATTCCTTCCTATCATAAGTCAAGGTCAAGGTGCCGGTCATAGAGCATTGTTTAACTGTCGGGAAAAACCCCAAGGGGCTGATTTGTTAAGGTCTTGGAGAAGATCATTTTTGGGGGTGCACCTTCTCCCTTTCACCCTCCCTCCTTTTCTTCCTTCCCTCATGCTTCCGTCTGTTTATTTATTCACTCATTCATTCTACATTAGGCGCTATAGTAGATGGTTGGGAAACATCATGAACGGGGTTGGGGAATTCTTTCTCGGAAGCCTGTCCAGAGAAAGAAGATCAGAAAAGGTGTCCCATGAGGAATGAGGGAAACAATTAGGGATGTTTTACCTGGAGAAGCGAGGGCTTGGGGAAATTCTATATCTGTCCTCCACCACCTGTTGGATTATTGTGAAAGAGAAAGCAAATTGAGTCCTAAAGCCTCCACCAGTCAGAGTTGAAAGTTGAGGGAATCCAGTCTCAGTTCGGGGTCAGGAGAAACTGTAACTCTTGGAGCAGTCCCACAGAAGAGCATGCTATAAGATGTTACATTTTGCATAAGTGGAGTCCTGTAAGCGGAAATAGCACAACTGTTTGGCTTCAAGTGTTACAGAGTTCCCAGTCTGTACCAAGACATAAAGAACCTGTGACTATATTGTTTTGTGATCCTTCCTAATAGATAGACTGTAAGTTGAAGACAAAAAAACTGAGTAGTTCGGGCCTCCAGGATCAGGGAAGGCATTGCTAGAGACCGCAGATCGAATTACATGTCCAGCCTCTGGTAGGTGCTGCGTGAACACTTCCTGCTTCCTTATTCATCTGCCCATTCCGTTACCCTTCATTCATCCAGCCATCGTTTGTTGAGTACCTCTGATGCACTTGACCTTGTGCTAGGACACAATAATGAATAACGAAGACGTGGTTCCTGCCCTTATGGGAAATAGATGCAAGAAATTAATTACAGCCCATTGTGATGAACATGAAGATGGTACATAAAGATGTACCATCTGATGGTTAAGATCCTAAGAAGAGGATACCCTAGGAGCATAGAACAAGGTCCTCTAACTTAGCCTACCTGGGTCAGGTCAGGGAGGCCTCTCCAGTGAAATGATATTTCAGTGAAGACCTAAAAGATAAACAGAAGGTAGATGGAGGAGTGAAGAGTGTACCATGTGTCGGGAGCAGGCTCTACGCAGATCTGAGGCAGGTATTTACATCTGGCCTCTTTGGAGAACTAAAAGCAGTGGGGCATGATAAAACATGAAGCCAGAGGATTTGGCAGGGCCCAAATCCTAAGGGGTCTTAACGCTAAGGCGATCAGGCCATGGGGAGCCATGGAAGGGTTCTGAGCAGTGGGTTGGCATGACCAGGTCGGACCCTTCTCGTGCCCTCCAGTCTCCCTTGTATTAGAGCTTCCTGGAACGTGTCTTCTCTACCCCGTCACTGTGAGCTCTCCTGGAGCACAGACACTGATTTTTCTCTTTACCTCCTCCTGGAAGGAATTTATTAAACATCTGATGCAGGGATGCTGTGGATGGGATGGACCATCCCATCAGAAGGATGATGGATTCTCAACCATGAGAGTCTATGAGTCTCTCTCATTCTCTGATTGGAGGTGCTGGCGCAATTTCAGAAAGATCCAGCGTACTAGTAAGGGTGCTTTCCAGAACAGGTTTTCCCTAATTTGTTCATAGGAAAATCACATGGTTGTCTAATGTTGAATCACATAAGTTGTATATTTGTTCATTCAAACATTATCAAAATTGGATTCCCCTGGGAAATCCATGATATACATTCAGATGTATAAAAGATGAAGATTTGAGGGTTTGTAAAAGAGAAGAGATGGGGAGTGAGTAGCCTAATGCTGTCTTTGTGTTTGATGTCCTCCTTAATTATCCATATCCTTCTAAGAATAAGAAAACAAGTGGCTGAGGTTCTGACCACAGCGAGCCAGCTCTCATTTTTTAATCCATCCTTGCTTCTAGACAGCGGCCATATTATATATTTAGATTAGTACGAATTCACCATAGATTCAGTGTCTGAGTAAGAGGCAAGCATTGGTTAAGTACCTGTGGTGTATGAAATTCTTTCACATAAATGGGAGTCAGCATAGTGGAGTGGAAAGAGCATCCCAGTGGATTCTTATCTCAGTCCTGTGTGACCTTGAGCATGTCCAGTTCCCTCTGGTGCTCTAGAGTTCCCCATCTCTACAATGAGGTTCTAATAGAGAGGTAGTTAGAGGGGCCTTTCCAGCAAATATGATATGTGAAAAACCCACTCGATGAACATACAAGGAGAGCATCTATGCTGGTGGCTAAAACAGGTGGGAGTCCAGCGCCACAGTACCTGACCTCCTGCTCAAGTCCTCAGTGGGCTCCTTTCCCACCTCTCCAAAATGGCTTGTCAGGCATCTGTGGAGTTATAAGGCTCCAAAAAAATGGTTTACTTCTGAGCTCCCTTCTTGCGATACCTTCAGTGACTGTAAATTTCTTCTCTCCGCAGGCGTCTCGGCCATCCTCATCCCCCGCCTGCTCCTGGTCCTTTCCCTGCTGGGCTCCGTGAGCAGCAGTGCCCTGGGCCTCATTATCCCGCCCCTCCTGGAGCTCACCACCTTTCACCCTGAAGACATGAGTTGTGTCACCATTGCAAAGGACATCACGATCAGCATCCTGGGCTTTTCAGGGTGTGTATTTGGAGCACACCAAGCCCTCTATGAGTTGATCCAACTCATGAGCCATTCCCTAGCCAACTCCACAGGTATCCAGGCATAATTATCTATTTTTATTCTAATAGTTCTCCCTTCCTCCCATCCCCAATTTGATTTTTCCTGTGGATGTTATATACATTAATCAAACCCCAACATCTCTATATATTAAGTAGTGACTTCTTTATCTTTCCAAGAAAAATGTAGATGACATACGTCAGTGCTGATACCTCTCAGGTGGTGCCTTTTTTTGGTTTTGGATTTTTTTTTTTGGAGGTTTTTTTGTACCTCCAAACCAAAACCACATTTCACCATTCATATTATCAGCCTCATTTAATGGGAAGAGGGATGTCATTCGCCTGTGATATCCCTGGAAACAGAGACGAAGCATAAATGTAAATGCAAAAGCAATTGTTTTCTCTATTTGGCAGTAGCTGCCCTTAAAGGATCCGATTTAGAAAAGTGTATATTGGGGAAGCGGGTTTTCTATTTAGATATTCTCCTAAGTGGAAGAGTCACAGACAGAACAGAGGTAGAATTTAGCAGTAATTCTGTCCAACCATTTGGCTCTGCAGTTGATTTCCTATGGGACCTTGGCCAAGTTCCTCCCTCTCTCTGTTTAGTTTCCTCATTTATGAAATGAAGAATTGGACTAATTGGTCATTAAGGGCTCTTCCAGCTATTACATTCTGAAAGTAAATAAAAAAGGAAAAGGAGAGGGTGGCCGGTTAGCTCAGTTGGTTAGAGCCTGGTGCTGATAACACCAAGGTTGCTGGTTCGATCCCTGCATGGGCCCCTGTGAGCTGTGCCCTCCTTACAAAACAAATTAATAAAAAGGAAATTCATCCTTAACCACATATGTGAAAACTGAAGTGTTTTCCATCAGCAAGTTACCCTGTTGCCTTGGAGATATGGACATAACAGAAGTAGGCTAAGGAATAAAAACAAATCTCTTAGTGATCTTTCATCATTATGGCGACTTCCGTAGCTAGAAGGCATCATTTATCTATCTATCTAGCTAGCTAACTATCTATATATCATCTATCATCCATCTATCATCAATCATCTCTATCTATCTATCTATGTATCTATGTATCTATGTATCTATCTATCTATCTATCTATCTATCTATCTATCTATCTATCTATCTATTTTCCTTCTCTGATATCAAAGGCCACTTAGAGAGCTGATTTAGACTGAAGGGGCTGAGAAGTTTGTATGGTCAAAAAAGATGTCATCATGTGCAAGGACTACTGACCTACTTTAAAAAAATAATACTTAGTTTGGGGAAGGGTTTTGAAAAACAGACAATCTTACACTCTGCAGATGAGAGTATACATGGTTAAGGCTTTTCTGAAGGACAATTTTATAATACATAAGCCTTAAAATGTGTGGCCCTCTGACCCACTAATTTCACTTCTGGCAATTTATCCTAAGAATCTTTTGTGTTTACAAAAATGTATGCCAAAAGAGAATTTGTATTGTTTATCATAGTAAGAAGTTGGAAACAAACATCCAACATTAGGTTAAATTATGACTCATCCAGAAAAAAAACGCTATGATGCCCCCAGACATTGCAAAAATGTACCTCCTGATATGCAATTGTATTTGTGGTTTATCAGTGGAAGAAAACGGCTTAAAAACACTGCGTGAACCAAAACTAGACAAAAACATTACAAGAAAATAAAGCTGCAGACCCAAATCCTTCATGAACGTAGATGTAAAAATTCTAAAGAAAATGGCAGCAAACCAAATTCAATAGTATATTAAAAAGAGAATACATCATGACCAAGTGGTATTTATCCCAGGAATACAGGGTTGGTTTAATATTTGAAAATCAATGTAATTTTCCATAGTAACAAGCTAAAAAATATGTATGATCATCTCAATAGACACAGAAAAGAATCTGTCAAAATCCAATGCCTATTCCTAATATAAAGCTCCCAGCAATAGGACTAGAAGGGAACTTCCACAATAAGAATAAAGGGCATCTATGAAAAACCTACCGCTAACATCATACTTGATGGGGAAATACTGAATGTTTTCCCTGTAATAGCAGAAACAAAACAGATGCCCAGTCTCACCGCTTCCAGTATTCTACCAGATGTCTACACAGTGAAATTAGGCAAGAAAAAGAAAAGGCATCTAGACTGGAAATGAAGAAGTAAAACTCTCTTCATATGACTATGAAATGATTTTCAATGTAGGAAACCCAATGGAATCTAGAAAGATACTACTAATTGAATTTACAAAGCTTCAGGATACAAGGTCAATATACTAAATCCAATTGTATTTCTCTATACTAGCTGAGAACAATCAGAAATTGCACTTACAATAGCATCAAAAATATGCAATAATTCGGGATAAATCTGGTGAAAGCTATGCAACACCTGCTCTCTAAAGACTGTAATATATTGCTAAGAGGAATTAAGACCTCTGAAGATGGAGAGGTACTCCTTGTTCATGGCTCAAAAGACTCATTATGGTTAAGATGTCAATGTCAATTCTTGCCAAATTCAGCTGATACACACACACACACACACACACACACACACACACACACACACACACATAATCAGCTGATTCTCAAATTCATATAGAAATGCAAAGGACTTAAAATAGCCAAACTATCTTTGAAAAAGAACAAAGTTGGATGGCTAACACTGTTTGATTTCAAGAATTATAACAAAGCTATAGTAATTAAAACTATATGGTGTTGGTGCCAAGATAAACAAGTAAATCAGTGGACCAGAAATAAACTACCCATTTGTGGGCAACTGACTTTTGGCAAAGGTGCAGTGGCAAAGTAATAGAGAAAAGATCACCTTTTCAAGAAATGATCCTGCAAAAGTTTGATATCCATATGAAAAATAAATAAATCAGATCCATACTTTACATCATATTAAAAAATCAACTCAAAATGGATCTTAGATCTACATGAAAAACCTAAAACCATAAAGCTTTTAGAAGAAAACATAGTGGAGAGTTTTTGTGAGCTCAGGTTAGGCAAAGGCTTCTTAGATACAAATACCAAAAGCACAGTGTATTTGTGTGCAGTTCCTTTAGTCTTTAGCTTTATAGTATCCCATCAAAATACTGTAACTTAGTTTCTTCTCCATCCCCTTCAATGTGCTGTATTTATTACTCATTGGAAACACAATTAGTTTTTTGTTACTGTTTGTATTCCCTATTCAATTCCCCTCATCTCCTGGTTGACTTGAATCGTTTTGGATATGAGGAACATTACTATGGGTCTAAGAGTCAGAGTTATACAAAAAGAAATACTCGGAAGAGTCTCACCCCTTCATTCTTCATATCCTGTTATCACTTGCCCCTTCTTTCCGTTATGTTGCTTCCTCCCTCTGTAAATAACTAATCTCATTCGTTTCTGGTTCATCTTTATTTTGTACAAATGAGCAGCTACATATATATTTTCTTATACCCATTTTCTTTCTTGCATCAAAAATAGCACATTACACATTTTTGCACTTAACAATATATCCTGGAAATAACTATATC